>NC_051138.1:3452545-3810554 GCF_014839805.1 Manduca sexta
AGTCACGTTGAATCTCACAAGGTAAATTTACCACAATGGCGCTTCCACGATTATCAACCTGTTCTATTGCATTCTATATTGTGGTACGTATGTAGTTAATTCGCATAATTTTGCCGTGGACAACTCGGTCATCACGTGGGGCTTTGTGAGCTCACGAGGATAAACAATCTGTGTTTTCACCTTCAGCATCCGTTATACTATTGTTACTAAGTAGGCACGTTTTATGCGGCGTTGCATTTGTAAGAAATGTCATACCGACTTGACTCTGACTAGCGTAAGCGGTTACCGATAGCAAATCTGCAAATTGGGTTGTATATTTGAAAGTTATACAAACCAATTTGCAGAATTACTACACACATACCGAATTTAGGAAAATGCTCCTATCGTTCTACTCTAAAGTCAAAGGAAAAAGAAAATGTAAAACGAGACACGATATTGGCATCATACATAAACTGCAAAACTATTACACCTCAAGCATTGTTTTTCCATTACCGTCAGAAATGCTATATTTCAGTCGTCAATGCATCGTGATTATCTTTCATGAATAAACCATTATAAATAATATCAACTGTCAAAGAAATGATTGAGGTAAATTGTATCTGATTATAGATTGATTATACATATTCTAATTTTATTTATGAGACCAATGAAGTTGACCTGTCCCCGAGAAACGAAATTAACTGGTATAAAAATTCAAAACAGGTTTTTCGAACCATATTATTCTAATTAACATTTTGTCATAGTTCACAACTGGATCTAAGAAAACCAAGTCAATAGAACTGTGAGATACATATGTCGTGGGTCGCGTATTCAATTTTACATTCTTCTTACAAAATTATCTAAATGACCACATGTTTTGCTTGCAAATCATTTAATAGCGATTTTATCTTACATTATATTTAGCGCAAGTGTCGGCCGAGGCAAAACCAATACAAATAAACAAACCGGCGTGGGCGAGTAGGTCACCGGACCTCTTAGGACCTGCGCTCTCACTTTTGTTGAATTGGGTTTTTGAAATTTTAGAAATCTGACCGTCTTTGGTCTACAATGTAAATTTTGCACATAAACAACACCAGTCGCCATAAAAGGGGGAAGGAAAACTACAGGTAAAATACAATCTCGGACTCGGGTAGGCATGTTAAATCTATTTATAAATTTTGTTCATTGTTACGTGCAATTCAATAAACATACCATTAGCATAATAAAACAATAATAACTTCAAGTGGTATTCATGTCGTTTAGAATTCAACGTACATAACTTATATAGAAACAATAGGTTTTGTTAAGGGCGAGGCAACTACCTCGAGTAATAAATGTATATCCATATTATTAAGTATATAAGTTGACCTATTTCAACATATAAGCAGCAGTATGTTAAATGTATTGGTATAATTGACTTTTGTATGTTATTAGTAAGGGCGAGCTTCATTTATTTACAGCCTCAGTTTTGGAATAACAAAGTGGAAAAGACTTATTAATAATATCTTTAGAGTCCCTACAAAATTCATTAATAATTTCAACACCAAAACTTTTGTAATGGAAAAGTCCCGATATATTTTGTACTCAAAAGTACATGATATTATAATGAAAATCTTGTTTCGCGCTCTGACAGTTTGCTGTATATACATATACTATATGCAATAAAATAGAACTTAGGTGACCGTCGAAGGAGGTGACGTCTCCCAATAGTCAAGAGTGATTTATGGATTGCACATCAGTATCTAAATCAAAAAAATAACATTAAGTACAACGTAGCTTTGTTGAGTCAGTACTTATTTGAAGAAAAGTGGGACATTAATAGTCTTAATACTTGAAACAAAAAGAGTATTGGAAAAGTAACTTAAAATAACAAGAAATAAATTAAGTAATTGTTCACATTATTTGATAGTCATGGTCATTATCGACCATGCAATTAGAATGCTTGTTTTTACCGTAAACTATATTCATTATGATTCTGTTTATGATATAAAAATGATATGTAGATGAGTGTAAAAGTTATTCACCGAGTTTTACGGCTTTGTAATATTCTAATATATTTCTTTAAGCATCTTTCTCGGGGATTTTACTTATCAAGTTTGATTATACTCATGGAAAAATATGACATTTCCAACTTTACAATTAAACGTAAATCATAATATTAGAGAATGATAATGGCTGACAGTGTTACTACTTATATAAGCGTTTATTACCACGCCACAGTCCCATTGCTACTGTTTTCTATTGAAATGCACAATAGTGTTCACATACCAAAGCGTGTTTTGACTTTACAAATGCAGGCAGCTTGGCGCTCGATGCATATGAAGGCTCGTTATCTAGGCGCCTAGTGGGAAAAAGTGGAATACAACTTCAAATTATTCATAACATAAAACGCTGTATTTATTCTAAATCGTGGTAAAACCTATATCCACCCAGAAGAGTGCTTATAAATGAAAATATCGCGTGGGTGTGACTAAGCAATGTTTAGGCTAGTCACTAACACAAGCCAAACATGAATTAGCTAGCGGAAATGTTATTCATCCGACACTAAAATATCACAACACAGATATGAACAGTACAGTCATGTGCATTTGAAATTACACTGAGACATGTCGTTTACCCCACAAAGGCTCAACAGAGGCCGGCCTCGATTGAAATGCAGTGCTCTACGCTGCACCCTTTTAAGTCGCAGACAAAACGGATTGCAGACTTTGTTTGCGTCGAATTGAAATCCACGCGTCATCAAGCATTTTAAATATACTTTTGAAGAAGGTACGATTAAATTAATTCACTTTTGATATCTGTTGTTAGGCAATATTTGCTGGTTTTAATACAATAAATTAAAACTTTCGAAGTTTATTTATGAGCGAATGGCAAGGGAAGAAATTATCTTAACGGTTAATTATCATTTACACTTGCGAGTAACGCAAAATTAAAAAAGAACTTGTGAAATATATTCCTTTGGTCTTACCGAACTATTAAATAAGGATCTTAAAATTGTATCGCTTGCAGTACAGGTGTCCTTCAAAATAACATCGTTTACTTTCTTTTCAAGTCCTAGAATAGGCAGAGGCAACTCGTCCAGTTTGTCAACATAATATAAATGTCACTGAATGCAGTCGAACCGGTCGGTAAATTATTTTTTTTGAATCGTCAGCTGCCTCTGGTGTTGTTTTGAAAGCTGCAACCGATCCAGCTGTGGCACCCATGCCATGCCATTTGATCTGTTAACATCTTGGGTATTAAAGTGACACTCGCTTTTTATGAACCTTTTGTGGTATTTACAAATGATCATTTCTTCCGACGAGACGCGTGAGCAAAAACGTCATTACTGTACTAAAATAACATGCAGTTTGATGTGGCATTTCATATAATTTATGAAAGAAAAAAGTTAATACTAAACTCGGTTTAATTAATAGCAGTAATATAGAGTAATTCAATAGTATTCTGTACACAAAGAATTGAAACTGTTTCGCTAGTGGGACACAAATGTCCCAAACACATCACGGAACTTTAAACAACTAATTAGTGCACAACGCACGTTTAATATACTCCGGGGTAATATACATAATTTCCTGCATTAAAACACTGCATTATTAGTCTAATTTACAGTCCAGTTCATAAAGCGCACATGATAGCAAATTAATTGGCAAAACGGAACGCTATGCATAGTGCACGAGTAATTACAAGTCAGTAAAGTACGTTGCATGACCGGGCTCACGTTCGCGTAACATAATTTTGTTAAAACGTTTAAACACAGAATAGGTACCGGCGTGGCCTCGACGCAATTGGAATTCAATCAAACAGCCGCGTATCACGAACGGGCCGTTTGTTACGACGTTCAAAGTGTGTGCTATTACCACAGCAAGGGAGCCGAGTGGAATTGACAATGTCGCGCACAATTGACCAGAAGCCAGTGACCCGCGGCTTGCTGGCGAGGCATTAGACGCGAGCGCGGGCGCGAACGCCCAGCGTGCACTTAGCACTGTGCAGTGTGCACGCACCGCACTGCTGGCTACATGACATCGTGTTTGTTATGCAAAACTGCGAACATCCTACCGCCACGAGGGACGTGGCTAATGCGTTCAATTACCTATTGTTTTTATTTATATTAATATACCAAAATAACTAATATAAATGAGAAAGTATGCGTGCTTGTCGACTTACCTTTCATCTGTATACTGTATACTTGTTTTTCTAATATTTTATTGTTTTACGTATATGTTTTTTATTCGAGAATCTGGGTAGGTAAATAAAGATGCATACTCCGCAACGTCACAACTTGCTAAACAATATTGAGGATCACGTGTTGTGCTTTAATGTTTGTCTAGTGAATACATAGCACCAGAAAGTTAATGTTCTCGCCAGCATTCGTGTAGAAATATATTATTATCAGTAGTAACTCCAACTATTGCAAATAGAAACAGATGTTTAAATAAAATTTATTTGTTTTTGACTATGCGCCTAACCATGTATACAATCGAACACAAAACAAAGTCTACGTCAATGAAGGTATCAAAACAAAAATCATCTTCATAATATGTACCTACATGAGTAATTTAAACACAGTAATCATTCGCGGAAGCAAACAAACATGAAGCCTTGATAAAATGTAACATTGAAACAAATTCGCAAAATTTATCACCACGTACCGGAATTCCTGCGACATCTTAAATTACGATGTTAGTC
This sequence comes from Manduca sexta, assembly GCF_014839805.1. Taxonomy (NCBI): domain Eukaryota; kingdom Metazoa; phylum Arthropoda; class Insecta; order Lepidoptera; family Sphingidae; genus Manduca; species Manduca sexta. Next base: position 3,457,211 of record NC_051138.1, read on the forward strand.
TATCTTCATCGTTTGTGCGGGTAAAAACAAACGAAACCGTGAAATGTTGCTTTGATGAACAACATTGTTTATTAATGGGCAACACAGAATAACCGTCTTTAAATATGGACAGGAAACGAGTCAATAAAACGCACGGGAGCTTTTAGCTCGCCGGTTAAGTAAATCTGTATTATATTATACGGACATTGAGTCGATACTAGGGATTGCAATCCGGTACAAACTTAAATCCGGCCGGATTCAGCCAGAATCACGAGAATTCCGCCGGATCCGGCCGGATCCGGATTGGTATTTTGGGTGTTCAACATAGCGCATATTTCTAACTTCATGGCATAATATAAGGAATAATCTACGGGGAAAAAATAGAAACGATTTTGTGCGAAAATCAACTCTTATTTATTTATAATTATTATCAGTCAGTTATTATATAATAATCAGTCTCAAAGATTGCAAACAACAGTGAATTATTTATGGTTTAAATTAAGTTAAACCCGTTCATAAAAACTAAATTAAATCAACATCATATTGTTCTATAATCCAAATTAAAATTTTCAAAATCAACAGCTTATGGATACTATACCCATGCATTCATTACAGCACAGACCATTTTTCTTGTTGGAAAAACGCTCTTAGAAAACAAATTGTATTAATAGCACATCCTTTAGCCTACTTCTCAAGGAACTGCAAATATAACCAGCGGCCGAAAAAGGACTTTCAGCTTCAACGCTGGTTGGTTTCACTAAAGTCAAATCTCCTTCAGTTTCATAAGCGCTCACTTCTTTCTTAAGTTTTTTAATACTTTCACACGGTTTTGATAAGAGAAATTACGTTTTTCTTAATATATCGGAACCGGCCACCGGATCCGGTGATATTGTTGGATCCGGTAGGCAACGAAAACGTACCGGATCCGCCGGACCGGATTACAATCCCTAGTCGATACTGACTTTCTCCTCTCGACATCCGCAGACTCTTCATTAACCCTATCGCTTTATATTGCCGAATTTGGTATTGATCCATTGATTTATCGACAATAATGTTGCTCAAAGAAAGTAATTATAACTTGTTTTTCTCCATACAGCGAATGACGTGTTGAAATATGGCTTCATAATAATAAGTTTCATCACTTTTGATGATTGACGCTTGCACATTCTTTAAGCGTTAATAAGCCTTTACAAAGTTTGACGTGGTGTCAACAGTTTTTATATATACATTGTTAACTATATGCATAAGATTGTATATGAAATAGAAGTCGTCCTATTTCAACCCATCGCCATTTCAAACAAACGAGCACATTATATGACATTCTAGTGACACGAGTTTCCTCAAGGGACGCCTACCTTAACCGTTAGAAAGTTATAATTTAATATGTATGGTATGGTTTTTATTTCGAAATTGAAAGTAAGTCCCAAGGGCTAGGTGTGAAGCAGACGAGGTCGCGCGCTGAGCTACAGTCTTGCTTGTAAATAAAGCTACAAACGGATCGATCACTTGTAGCCTGTAGGCGTGGTGATTGTTAATCAACTTTATTTCCATCCCAATTCACGACAATAGGCAACACGCAATTATCTCGTCAAGTGGAGATGTTACGTCTTCAACAATCGACATTGTGTAACCTAGAAGTCCAGTATAATGAGCGCAAACTTTGAACAACTCAATCGCTTTGTTAGATTAGTTTGTTAATATTAAATCTCAAAGTGTATGTAATGTCTAGTGAGACGTGTTTTAATTACATTTGTTTGGAGACATTTTCGCACACTATGAGAATTGTAAATACAATACCTATCTATGTAAAGAGCATACATAATACCTATATTAGTTACTTGGTTGGATATTAAGAGTTCTCGTTATAAAACGCACTATACAGACTGAGTATTCATGCCTATCAGATTGTTTATAATATAACATAGAAAATGGAAATTCATAAAACTTTAAAGCCAAATCTACCACGGCTGGCTCGTGTGTGTATTATAATACATCCAAGATCATGATCATACAGAATGTCGCCACCGTTCAACCGTAATATGCTACGGAACATTGCTAGGATTGCCATCCATCGACAAATCTCAGGATTGTACTGTATCACAACAGTTTGATATTCTTTCCTTAGTGTTGTGCACAATTTTAACTAAACATTTTTTGTGAGGTTCGCCCTAGCCGCATAATAATGTTTTGACATTGCGTGTGTGACCCAAATACCTATATAAAGCTTCTTCCCACCCTACTGGGCTTTAACAATTATAATCTTCAAGCCACGTCAAAAGCATTATTTCATTAACTCAATCTTTATAATTTACAAAAAAAATGGATGGCCTCGACGCTAATATCACTCTACCGTTACATTTTTCACTGTCCTGATATTCTTCTTGGAAAGCAACCATCCCATCAGAGCACACTTGCTCAGCCAGTTATGCTCCAATTTCATGTAATTGCATTTGCACTTGTTATGCGAACCGAAGCAAGAAGCGAACGTTGAATACCATTATTAGCCAACACGTAACATAAATAATGCGTGAAAATGTGCTGAATTACGTTCTAGAGCACAACTCGTGTTACATTTAATGGTGACACGAGGTAATCAATTAAATTTGTTACCGATAGTCTACAAAGATGAAACATTGATTTTTTATTGTACATGCTTGAAATCGTAAATGGACCTGTAGATGTTTAAAAATATGTATTTATAAATGGTACAAAAATATTTACTAGAAAAACTCATGATACATAATAATTATTGGCTTCCGCTCTGCAAACTTAGATGGCATGATGAAATCCCATAACTAACATTTGGTCCACTAGTCGTTACTTTTAAGCTTCGAGGGTATTCCAATAATACTTACATTCCTAAGTTGTAAACGTCCCTGAATTCACTGTTGTTCAAGTTAATCTCGTTTAGAAACAAAGGCCTAATCTTGTAATTGAATTTGTAAAGAAAAAACTTTTTTTTATTTCAAGTTCATTTGCCGGCAAAGGTTTAACAAAAAACATTAAAATGTTACGAATCTCTTATTCTCTTTTAGTTGAATTTAATTATTCTTGATCAAAGTTCTTGAGCATCTTTTCTACAAAAGAATCACAGTATGAACAATGAATTATATATTATCATTAGTCAGCTTTGGACATAAAAAGTCATTAACCTCATAAACGTGTGATTTTGAGCACATAAAAATACGTTCACATTAAAATTCGATGATGTCATGCCAGAACAGAGCAGACTTATTAATTATAAAATTCCCAAAAAGATTATAATAATTAAGACTTTCTTCAACCTCAATTCATTGGGAAACCTATAAGGGAAAACCCAATGCCATCATCAATAGAAGTTTTACCATTGTTAGTGATGCATGAAACAATCAATACTGAATGCTAGCAATCATCGGCGCCAGTTATCAGATGACATTGTGAATTATGGAGACTCGGTGCCTGTCGACGACATCACCGCCTTTGCTATTACCATATTTTCGTGTGGAATACGTACGAATATCAGAAATATGTAGTTTATATACCATATAACTAGTACACAAATCGTAAGCTATATTCCGAAATATTTAATAGACAATGAAAATTAGTTTAATAGCTATCAGTGCGCATGACTCAGTGGCAGTTGCGAACGTCGAATAATCCAGTGTTCGGGGTCAAGCAGGTTTGCTTACAACGTAATTACTTCCTCAATATGGCCTGTAGGTAGCAGGCAACATTGAGTAGCCTTTTTTCTTAGCACACGTGCGTTGTAAAGGCCCCCGGCGTGAGGGCGTAGCGTATCCGTCGGTCGACCGCGAAGGAACTGTTTGTACCCTACCGTGACCGCAAAAACGTTGGTTACATCATCAAATTACCCGACCATGGTTTATACCATTTAAATATAACTAGCAGTAACAGCGTGCGTAATTTTATTAAAACTTCTCTAATCAGGCAATTTTATTTTTATGTAAGTTTTTACATTCTACACTCATCATCATCCAATAAACTCTTATTGCATGACATCCTTCCCATTCATCCATATATGTCTCAAAAAATTCTAAATAAAATTTAAAATCTCCCTCATTCAAAAACTATTTACAAAAAAAAAAGAAAATAACGCCACGAAATATATTTACCGCCAATATTTCGATTTAGCAAAATCATTTTCATATCCAGTCGTACTAATCTTATATGTGAAACTTCGTATGTTTGGATATTTCTTAGAAGCCATTAGCAGCTGAATGGATTTTGATGAAATTCTACACACAGTCCTGGATTAACTTATGGTTGGGTTATTCGGAAAAGTGCAACATGGTACCTTGATTCTTCAGAAAAGTTATAGGAACCAACTACACCTACAGAAGGCAACATGTGAGCAATACGAATAATCTCAAAAAAAATCTATGCATTCATAAAAATGACACATGAAGAAAGTGATCCAATTTCACTTTCCGAGTCGCAATAGATGTAGTCAACGCGGGATGGGCGTGACGAAGCCCGGCGGCCTCCAGCCTGTGAATTACATACTTTCCCTGTTTTTATGGGATCTTACTGATGACTGTGATATAACAATATCGTGAAAGCAACAGCGAATACAATATTGCACAAAGCTAACGTTTTCGTTGGAAATTTTCTAATAAGCAATAACAATTTCCATAATGTCAATATTGTAAATTCAAAATGTTTGGCGGATGGTCGCTGGCATGACTACAGAAATGCGGGATTATGCAGTACGAAGAAATGAAATTGAATTAAAGTTAAAGTCATAGTTAAAGGTGGCTTCATTTATAAACTTGACGAAATCGCTATCTAAGCTGATCGTAATATTAGCGTGAAGTCGACGTCGTCATCAACGTAGTCCTAATAAAACTCATTGAGCACCACGTTTATGTTAGAAGATATATGTTTATAGTTACTGCTATCCTCCTATGAATATGCTTCTGTACCAAAGATATGGCAAAAATCTGGTATATAATACTTTCGTAGTAGAAGTTAAATCATATATTATCCTGTGAAAAGCCTAGCATTAGGTAAAATATATAGAAAGATGTAAATTCTATCAACATAATATTTTAATCACATACTTTTATAACGTCAATCACACTCAAAGGTGGAAGTAACTTGCCGACCGCATCTGCCGGCTTCTGCAAATTCTTACATCACTTACCTTTATTAGGGGTTCCTCCCACGATTCTTGGCGATACATAATTAAAGAAACGTTAATTGCAGCAAGGATTTTTTAGGAATCTCTCATAACGACTGTAAGATTAATCTAATAGCTCTTTCTTCTTATTTGGATGTGAAAAATAAACGTGTGTGGGCTAATATCATTAACTTTTTATATACCTTTCGAATCACGTAAGGATGATTTAATATAATTTTTCAAACACGCAAATGTGTTGAGGCGTGCACGCCTAAGTTTCGACCTCCGCTCCCAAAGTGGGTGTTCGCTGTGATTAGCATTGACACACATTGTACGTTGCAATTGCAACTAACATTCTCAACATTTCGATTCTGAGTGTAATTATAATGAGTTGTCTGCGTTGCGAAAACTCACAATTTATTTTCGTTATGATTCACGAGTCGAAATGTGCGCTATATCTAGAATCCATGCTGCTATGCATTTGGGCACACTTTTCTTGAGTCTTGACATTTGGACTTAAGTATTGTTTATTAAACAGTTTATCTTTTTTTTAGCGCAAGTGTTCAAGTCATTTCAACTACGTAATGTACAGCAGTACCAACAAATTTACTTGAATATAATATATTTCTATAAATAAATCATGAAATTATACCTTCCGACCCACATCAAGGCAGGACGGAGCAATAAAACTCTCGTTTTTAGGTCATACTCAAGCGCTTGAACCAAAAATAAGCATACAAAATATCTCAATTGGCATAAAATATACACGTTACATTATAAAGTAAAACTCTAAGTGAATGTACCGTGTTTTGTAATAGGAATTTCTGACAGCGTAAACAATTTTGATAAACTTTGCTGTAAAATTTTTATACGAAAAGGCAAGCAAAGAGAATCAATTGGTCATAAGTGATCACGAAAAATTCGCTAACCCGTGCAAATAACTACAGATTTGGGATAATTTTGACAATCCAACTTTCATATAAAATACATAATAGACTCAATCACAGTGGTTTTGAATTTTCTATACCCACAATTTTAGAAAATGAAATAATTATGGAAAAACCTCAACCTCTTAAAATGCAATAAGAAATTTGAGATATCATCATAATTAACATAACTTACGTTTTATTTAATATGAAACAAAATTTTCATTTATTTAAAAGAAAAAAGGTAACATCCACCAAGCTGTGTTATAATCATTTTCATATATTAAATTTTCAGGGAATATTCGTAGTGTCAGATACGTTGCTCCTTGTTTTGACAATTGAACTATAATATAAATTAATTATATTATAGATAAAATCCCACATGAAATGTCACCGTAAAACAAGTTACACATCTTGAAAACAAATACGCATAAATATATATATTTCTATATGACAACGTATCTTTAAATTATATAGTATCGTCAACTAATAATATTAAGTATACACACTTATTTCCAAAATGGTATAATTTGCTCGACGTACACCTGTCAATCAAAAAATGTTTGATGTCTCCCGAACGACAATTATACAGCTGCTTGATCGGGTCAAGTTCACGACGAATCCAAGGTCGGTGATATGTTCGAAAAGAAGACCTTTACTTTACTCGATCTTCGTGTCAGTTTAATCAGGTGAATATTTTAATACAAGCTACAAGTTATGTTAATTAATAAAGTTTCTTAATCATACTGTTTGTAATTACGTGTCAAGGGAAAGATTTAAATGGCAACATATTGATAAGAATATTAAGATTGTGTGGGTGATGTAACTATGAATGACAGTCCAGTTGACCAAAATTATTTGAAACTTGTCCAAATACATAAAATATTCAGCATTAAAACTTGTCATAAAACTTAATTCAATGCAAATATATGTATCCACTGCAAGAAAAAGTATAATAATATAAACTATTTTCAAGTAAAATCGAAGAATATGTCTAGCGGCCAATTACAACGTCACAAACAAGACCACAAAAAACAATAGTAAATGAAAACACATCTGCCTAGCTAATTCAGCCATTGTGCGATGAGACTGGCACGCGTCTCTGAAAGAGAAATTTGACAATGCACTTATGAAGAAAGTTATTCGGAACCCGTCGTAACGTGATTAAAACAAACGAGTTTTTCTGATATATCCGCCGAGACGAACGCAACCGGTCACTCATGCTGTATATTTTGTTACACTGATCGAAATAACAAGGCGAAAAGATAACAAACGCAATGACACGTGAAAAGAGCATAACCATGAGTTATATCAATGGCGAAAGACGAAGAAAGTGACACGGTGACCCGGTTACATCCGCGATGAAAGAAGCGAGAGTAATTGGATACCGTCTGCGTTATAGTTCGCCGCGTGGGAGTGGTCGCATTGACCTTACACCTCTATCACAACATGCGTACGAGCCTCTTTAGCATCCTTTTTGCGTCGAGCTTTCTTGCGCAATTTAACTTTCGAAGAAATATCCCCGTTTATAATGTGTACAATTGTAAAAAAAAAACAATGGATAAATAAATTCTGCCCGCATAAACAAGAAACAGACGATGTGTAGAGTTCAAATGATTTCTAGAAAGATTGGCCATGTTTTGTTAACGTGTCTCCAATTTTATATATCAAATTCGAGGTAATCCACGACTTGAACTCTCACTTTCGTTTGGAGAGAAAACACAGCATACGAATTGCAGCACCAGTAGATACGACACTAGATTGGTACTTTTAAATTTTACATTAAATACGTAAGCATTAAACTAGAAAGAAACACGGTGAATAATGAATGCGATAATTAGGGCGAATTGACGAACTTAGGCGAGCCGTAATCGAAATCGCCATTTCATTACTTTGATTGACGATCGGTAGACATGAAACTATAAAAGATACCAGTGTAACGACTTTAAATAATGCAAAAGCAATCATTATGGAATTAATTATAAAACCGAAATAGATTGAATCAAAAAAATCAAATGCGATTTGTAAGGAATTTCATTTAATTCGACGCGCAACAGTACCTAATTATGACGGTTACCACCAAACCATATGACGAAAAGCAATTTGGCTACGATCTAATTTCACAATCGGAACTGACAATGATTCTGTTGTGTAAATGTAGTAATCAATGTAATGATACCGCAAGAACAATATTAAGTCGCACCCATGAACATTGGCTCAACCCAGACATAGGTAATCTTACTCCTAAAGTATTGGTGAATCCAAAATTTTACTAATAAATAAAAATGACTAATGTGGTATTTTCTTGTCAATATTTAATACGATAACGTCTTTGAATAAATGCTTCTTATCATTCGCTGCGATGTTCGTTCTCTATCTGACAGCATCTTTATCTAAGACAACAAGATAAACATTATATTTTTCTCGTTGCAATTTTTATCTCCGTGTACCTACATTAGTTAGTCATGTATTTATAGGAATATGATATTTAAACACAAATACTGTTTACTCGTTTCGCGGAACAACACCACATAAATTGTTTATAGCTTGTCTATAGTCATATAGATGCTGAAATTCACATCACACATTTCGGAAAACATTTTGTGTTCCCGGTGATATTAATTATCGACTTGGCTATAGCTACCCTGAATTGTATTATTGCACTTCGGGTTACAAATGATACCCTTTCTGCTGCCTAACCATGATTCCTACAGTAAGTTGGTACTCTAAAAGGGAGTTTAAATTCTCCGAAGTTATTTGTTCTGCACCTGCATAACATAACACTTAGGCGTCATTACGAAACTTTACACATAAACAGATGTTAACACGGCAGATTGTAATTTTCTGACACTTAACATGTCAGTTAGTGTGAAACGAGGGGGGCTTTTAAGTGTACGAAACGGAGGTATAATGGCGGTTATTGCAGGAGGGCGATCAAACTTCTGCGCACGCGCTCGTCACGCAACTACTTTCGCCGATTAAATCTGACGCCGTCCAAGATTTTGTACGTGACAGACGTTTAACGCACAAACCATTACGAAAGCGCGTCACGATTCATACAATTTACATGACACTATATTATTTCATACTATAATGTGGTACCTAATTATCGGGCGAACATAACGTGTCCGCCAATTAGTACTCCGATTTAGTAAATAGGGCACTTGTGCAACGTTTGAGTTAACTAAAATAATTTGCGTTCTTTGCAAAGACTAATAGTTTGTTATTATTTTTTTAACTTTGTTAATTGTTGTTAGGATCAGCTGACGGATACCAGCAATTTTGCTTCCCACAGTGAGACAAATATTCAAGGACCTCACATTCCGTTGATATATTTGGTTTTAGGTATAATTGGCCGTAGTTGTTTAATGTTTATTCACCAAAGGACAGCTAGGGCTCCTCGCTGATGTATTTGTAAAAATTCGCATCGGCCGGGACGCGACAGAGACGGCGACAATGGCAGCGTTCTCATGAATTAATCAATAGAATTCGTAGGAATAACGCCCGAATACTGAAACGCTACTCAACCAACCAACTTGTCTGAGGCCTACTTAAATTTAACAGGCTACTTAATTTAAATGGCATTCTCAAACGTACATTAAAAGATTTTACGGAAAACTCAGTTGAGGAGCAGTCAATTTGCTATAGATTATAAAAAGTTTGTTTTCGTTTACATAATTTTAATAAAATGATATTTATGTGTCGTTTCACGCAGCATAATTTATGAAACATAAAAAAATCAAATAACGTAATACGCAGTTTAATTAAAAATGATTTTTAATTATTAAATTTTCAACATTGATGTAGTAAATACATTCCAACTTATTTATACTTGCCATTTGGCAGCATGATCAGTATTGACATTAGTCACTTTAGAAAAAAAAACTTCTGTATCTGTCAAATTTTCGTCAACAATTAAATCGTAGTGATTATTTTCTCTTTGTTAACAACATAATTCTTATTTCGTGTCTTACCACAGAAGTTTCTATTTTATATAAATATAATCAATGTAGTCTGCAAATAACAAAACCCAAAAAAGGGGTTGAAATTATACCTAAATAGAAAAACAAGAACTGCTGGATATAGTGAAAAAGTAAGTATTGGATTTATTTGGAGGCCCATCGAATTAAGAAAAAAGGGCATTGCTCGATGCGGGCTGCTTCCGACATTCAATCTGGAAATTTTTGCGGGAGGCCTTTGTTCAGCAATGGATATCATGTGGCTGATAATGTTTTTTTTTGTTGAATATTTCTTAAAAATATATTTGTTTTATTGGCAGCTCTCGTGAGGAACACAAGCAGTGAGCTGTGGGCGAGGAGCCGGCTGTGAAGTGAGAGGCCGTGGGTTCTCTTGTGTCATATATATAATCAATCAATCAATCAATAATTTATTCAAGAAATAGACTTCTGCAGGCATCTATATATATGTACTATGTGTAGCAAAATGTCTGTAATGAAATTTTATATGTCTGATATATAAGAATTACAATTAAAAAATATAATAATTACAATAAAGTTTCTTCTTGCATCTCTAATAAATATTTCTTCATTCAGACATGTTCAGACTTTCAATAAAATTAAATTCCCTTAAAATTGTTACATACACACATAATAAAGCTAATCATCCTAGAAGGGGTAGGCAGAGGCACAACTAGTTCCATGATATGAGCGCAGGCACAACTAGTTCCATGATATGAGTACAATATGATGTACCATATTGTACTCATATCTATATATATGTACTATGTGTAGCAAAATGTCTGTAATGTAATGTTTATATCTCTGATATATAAGAATTACATTTAAAAAATATACTAATTACAATAAAGTTTCTTCTTGCTTCTCTAATAATTATTTCTTCATTCAGACATGTTGACTTTCAATAAAATTGATTTCCCTTAAAACTGTTACATACACACATAATAAAGCTAATCATCCTAGAAGGGGTAGGCAGAAGCACAACTAGTTCCATGATATAAGCACAGGCACAACTAGTGCCATAATATGAGTACACCATGATGTACCGTAGGTTCCTACACATGAAAAATATCCCAGATGACCCTTTGATAGGTGCCTGTGGTAAAGAAACAAAGGGCAATAAATATCTGGTATTTCTTTTTGTGACCAGCTAGGCTGGATCAATATCCACTTTAAATCAATATGATGAATGAACATTGCTGAAATGACAATTCCTGAATTAAAAAGCATAATTTAGGACAATTCCTGAATTAATGAACATAAATACTCTTCGAAAGTGTCTAATTTCTCTCGTTTTCTTAGATTGACCTATATTCTTCTTCAGACAGTGATGATAGTGAAGAAAAAGACATTTTATTAAATCGGAAGAGAATATAATAACAACTAACACAACAATAAATATTTTAGCGTAAAGATTTGAGAGTAGTCGCAAGCACTCTCAAATTAATCTCAATTAACAGCCATATAAGGCGGCCTTAAATAGCTGTCAAACTTTAAGCAGGGTTTGTGAATACCGTTTGAATCAATAAGCGGACCTTAAACCTTCGTCGCCTTAAATTTAAGGTTAGGAAATAAGTGACGTTTCAGTATACCAATTTCAAAGATAACGAATGCTTAAATCCGTGAGGCCATCTTAAATATTTAAGTGGCGTTTGAGTATTCGGGCGTTAGACATGTAAGATAAGTATTTGTTTGACATCAATAAAATCAATAAATAGTTACGACTGAGTTTGGAAAACACTACTCAGACTACAATTAAGTATAGATTTTTTTAAATTATCGAATTTATATTGAGTATATCAAGTGTAGCATTCTTTGTGAAAATATATTGGATAAAGTCTTAAATACGAGGACGTTTGTATCCGATTTCAAATCGGATTACAGCTATAAAATTCTGTTGAAGCATTTGGTTAAAGAGCTTACACAATCTCTCATTATTATTGGATTAGTAATAAATTAGACAAAATACTGTTGGTAAACCACTGCTGATTTTTTTTGCCCCAACGCGACAAAGTGACTGCACTGCATTTGATGATAAGCGCAATGCCGTCCAGATAGAGTATAGAATAGCAACAGACGATTATCTTATTCCATTTGAAACAATTATGTCGGCCTACTTAGGGGCTTCTTTACGCTACCACACAAGATTACAAAAGTAAAACAACATGATTCCCACCTTCTTCAAATCCGCTGATATAAATACGTACTCTTAATAGTATAAAAGTCTAATAAGGTTTTTATCACTAAGTTACGACCTGGCCATATCTCTAAGCGAATAAGAAAGAAGGTCATTTATTGTCACAATCAGTACTTATGTCTCATAAATACATTTCCATTTTCCACACATTGTTTTATTTTTGAAACGCGGTCGGTGACCATTATTTGTGCCAATCGCGAAAGTTTCTACCTTACAATATATTATCAACATACATTATTTTACAATGACTCAATAAAATGGTGCTTGTAATAGAATCAGTCCAGAGTATTCCAAAAACGACATCAAAGTTGAAAAGAAGTGACAGCACGCGCCCAAAAATAGTAGACTGAACGCTAGAACGTTTTTAGCAAACTCCTAAGGAGCACGGTTATCTATTTTTAGCTGAATGAGCAACTCTGTCGATACATATTGATTGATGAGGGTGACATTCGTGAACTATGAACGCGTTATCCGCATCACCACTTTCACTCATAATGACAGACATCAGCCGATATGTCAGAATGAGCCGACAAATTATAGCTAAAAGCGATGCGACGTCTCATACGATATCGTAATACGTACGTGCAACAAAAGTTGTACAAATTATTACCTTTAATAAACATACGAGTGAAATTGAACCGGAAGATCGAAAAGAAATCGATACACATCTACCTGGCGATGTGGTTAAGACAAATTTCGAAAGCTGACGTCTTATTCCGCACTCCACATATTATTGGCAATAAACGAACAATAATTTAATATTACATGAGTGTAGTTGATAATAATTGTGAGAACATTTTTGAATTGCTTTATTTACGATCGTTACGTTCTGTGAACCAATTTACGTAATAAGGAAATATTTGGGACATGATTTTCTACAGATTTTTTTTTCTGTTTGTGTCGGTAGATGTCCACTAACTTTTTGAGTTCAAATCACGTTCAACTTTCTTATTAAATTTTTTTTCCTGCACCCGACTTTTGAGAACATAGTACAGAAATCAAACATGAAACAAACGAAACAAATTCATCTTTTCTGTAATAGGCAATAATGTAATTATGGGTCAGTTTCATTGCGCCAGAATTCAACTATATGAAAAAGGTATTCAACGATAAAGAAGCAACCGAGGTTGATCGTTAGAAATCACTTCGCTTTTGATGAGCAACCAAGGTAATATGCATACAAAAAATCATTGCAATAAAAAGCCATTATAACGCTAACACAACGGACATCGTATAATCAATTATTACATTCGACTATAATTTTTTACACAATGTCGTTTGGTAACACACATAATGTTACTACAGATTACAGAATGATCTTACAGAACAAATTGATATCTGTTATGTTATTGATCAAGTCGTGATCAAGTAGGTACGCTCGTGCGAACGTAATTAAATAGCGGTAGTAATTGCAGACGTTGTATAATGCGACAAAAACTCTCAGCGGACGGTACATTTTTCATTTTCAGTTCATGTCAATCCAAATGACATTTTCCTAAATTGCTTTTGGAATTTCGTTGTAAAATTTTCTATATACGCTATTTAAAAGTACAACTAGGTTTTAAAGAAAGTGTCGACTAACGTATACAGATAGGAGTAGCAATTGATGTTTATTTCCGTCCGTCCTTTTTAACGTTACAATGCGAGGCAATACGACTGACTTACACTAATCCATACCTTATTCGTTCGATGTAGATACGAACTTTTTTTTTTTCCCATTTTTTAACATGTACGCAAGGTATTTATTAACTTAAAAAGATATTCTATAAACTTTTGGCTTATATCCAGAAAATAATTAAAAACATTTAAGTAAACATGCATTTTGAATGTATATCCGTAACGTTATAAATATTCGCCTGTTTCCTCACACAAGGATATTACACAAAAACCATTTCTTAATTATATCACAATCAAGGCACCTTGAGCAAGATGATGTGACGCTATCATCGTTACAGATAATTGTCACGAATTTGTCTCAAAATTAGCGTACTCTGGCGAGTGAGCAACTAGAGCGCGTCGCTTTAGACATAAAAGAGACGAAAAAACACCAACTGTTTTGTTGCGTCCGCTGTCAATCAACCGATGTGAACATTTATTTTTTGCTATTTTTAACACTTTTTCTCGGTTACGCGTAACTTTCTGTGTAGAAAACACTTTCCATAAGTTTGTTGCTCACTGGAAAGTGCAATAAGTCAATATCGCCATACCTTTAAATGACGAGAATGGGTCTCCACTGAAAGTTGAGGGCTGTAAAAGAAATCTCACGATTGAAAAGTTGCAAAAAGTTATGATAAAAAGTTAAACTTGGTTTGATATCCGAATGTACAAAAACCGTGAACAAAGTAATGTGGGAGCGGCAATAGGTAGGTTCCACTTATTTATGGAATAAGTATTGCACGAAAGATCACGATGCCAAGTGATAAGAGATTTATTACATAGATAGGCTTTTATATTTAAAGTTGCTAAAAATAAAACACGGATACAAAATTTTGTACAGATTTCATAATATATATCACATATTTAATCGTTGATACTTTAAGGAGAATTTCTTCATATTCTACTAAGTGTTGCTTCCAAAGCGTGAACAGGAATCAAGATGTAATGCATTTGACTATGCATTAAAGCGATACAAAATACGATTCTTAGAAATTATACACTGCAAACATGGATTATTTCAAACCTTTCCATTCCACATTGTCAGTCGCGCGTTTTAATTTTACATCGCGTGCTCGCAAAGGGCTGGGCTTGGCAAGGGATTACGTTAGCAGGCGTGGCATGTACGTGGTAACAGCACGAGACTGCGACTCCGCATGACACTGTACACTGTATTGTCATGTTGCCTCACAAAAAAACTGGCGTAATTACATTTAACACGAACTATGTTAATAGGGTACCATTTATAGGCTTCGTTGATAGGAATTCCTTCGCTGTTGTATGCGTTTCGACCTTCCTTGTGATTGGTTGATGTATCAACTAGTGGATATAGGCTGGGGTCTGTTGATATATTTTAACGAATTTAACAGCCCTAATTAGTTGTCTGTTGAAACATTTATTAGATACGCAATGTGACACATGATAAAAGGGAACACAAAATATACACCGTTATCGAAGAGATGTTTGATATTTTTAGATTACGAAGGCATCGGATAAAAATATTACTTCAGTAATTGTACTAGTAATAGTAGTACATAATAAAGCTGGAACAGGGCGCACTCCAATTAAGGACAAGTCTCTGGCGAATTAGAAGTTTCTGTCCGGTATAGGTCAAAGGGCAAATGTTGGATGTCGGGAAAATATCAAGTGCACCAAAGCCGTTACGTAAACCTCCAAAGTCTAACCTTGTTCACAAAGGTTAAGGGAAATATATTCTTGTACACAAAAGTAATCAACAACATAAGCACGTTGATTAAATACGTAAATACCCCAAATTGCGTTATCTTTTCAATAAACTTTCACTACTTTTATTGACTCATTTGTTTCAGCACTCGAACAAGCATAGGTTAACAAGAAAACAAAGGTACTAGATTGGAATATACATTTGTATATTTTCACGAATTGCTTGTGGTTCAATTACCGTGCACGGCGGACCAAGATCAAATCATGAAACGGAAACATTGTCGGCGAAATAAACAAGCGCTGAACATCTGTTACTTTCTGATACAGGTGGCGGGACCAAGGATGTTTGCTTTATTATAATAAGATCGAGAGAAAGGATACCAAAAAAAAAAAGTATCAAAAACGGAAAACCACATCCACTCTCACGGATTGAGACTTCGTGTGTCAAAAATATAATCGTATAGCCAGAGTCGGGTGTGACAGGATATAAGGCGAGTGCGCGAGTCACAACATCGTGTTACCGTCGCCGGTCGGTATTAATATTAATAATGCCGTGTTAGCGACGCCGCGTCGTGTAGTGTGACCAGAACCAGTGAGTTATACGCCCTGCTCGGACAAAATCGGCACAACGAAATGTACGCGAGGTCGACGGTTTCTCGTGATCTCTGATAACCACTATCTGTGCAAACAACTAATGCATTTTGAGTTCTGTTTGGATTTGTTCGTATACCATTGGAGATGCGGAAACTTGATGTATTGTACAAATACAGACAAGATAAATATGAGGGGTATTTTGATATACTTATTAGAGAAAAATAATTTCTTAAATCATAAAGAAAAGCATTAAAACATTACATTAACTAAATTTGATAAATATTATAGAGTATGGACTCAGAACTTATTATAAAAGGAAAAAGCAGTAAATATTCATCTATAATTATCGACCACTATCGTAGCCTAACCTTTCAAGGCTATCAACAAGTACAACAATTTTACTAACAACTAACCGGTAGCCTTTAAAGTAATGGAAAGTTTGTTTATGTTCTGTCCATTCTCATGTGCAGCTGAGTTGAGTAAAACAAAAGACAAATCGATCGTGTACCATATAACGAAGTCGCGCATACCAATATCGCATTCGTAGCGATATCGGCCTATTTAAAAACTGGACACGACAGGCTTCCACCGGCAATCGGTGGTCACTAGTCGGTGGTCGGCGAAACGAAACCCAGCTCGGCCACCGGACGCATTCACCGATATCGCATTAGAAACCTTTATAGCACAGTAAAAGTCACATAGACAGTGAAACAAATGTTAAACTCACAATCTAATCGAACATGATTTTATAAAACTAATCAAATAAAACATTTAGCTTTCGTCGTTTACGATTGCAATCGCAATATCGTAAACATTGAATTGCAATTATACACACGTACTTTCTAAGCGATAGATACGCGATTGCTTATTTGAAACATATTATAGTTTATAAATGCAAAATTATCATGTCTGAATACGACAGTAA
This sequence comes from Manduca sexta, assembly GCF_014839805.1. NCBI lineage: Eukaryota > Metazoa > Arthropoda > Insecta > Lepidoptera > Sphingidae > Manduca > Manduca sexta. Next base: position 3,474,264 of record NC_051138.1, read on the forward strand.
TCATTTTTAATTTATATTTGAATGCTTTGTTTATCAACTTCTAAATTGGTAAAAATATTAAACGATTTTTATATGCAAGGAGCCGGATCAAGTCAGTTTTGACGAATCAATTCCTAAACAAATGCAGCCAGTGTCTCAATACTCTAAACACGTAATATTAGACATATTCAAGAAGAGATAACAGAATAGCAAACCAGAGACAGTGAAGTCTAGTAAGACGTACACAGTCAAAATTGTAATGTTCACGACATCAAAATTGTAACACTACGTACGTCGTTTCTGTATGTGTGCACTCAGTTGCATATCGGCTTAACTGACGAACTGGCTAATTTGTAGCGGATAAAGATCAAGTTGAATAGAAATATAGCGATTAACATCACCATGCCTTTTCCAATTTGCTAATTTAGCATTAGAAATAAATCAGTTTCCTGTTTAATTTGTCAGATTACTATTTATATCGCGTTTAAAAGATTATAGACTTGGTAAAGAGATTATCAATAAAAGTAAAGTGAAATTCATTATATCCTATAAAAACAGACATGAACTTAATTAATTATATCTTATTTATTACTAATCTCTTACTTGTTAAGGATATTAATAGGCTACATACTTTTCATTTTCCAATGGCAAAAATAGAATTATTAATCATTTTTTTTAAATGGCCTTCCTGACATACAGTCAGCGCTATGAATCGCTATAATGGTTTAGAGACATTTGTAGCAAGAAAGGCGTTTCACCCGGGCGAAGCCGCGGGCAATACCTATTGCAATAAAAATAAGTATGTTCACGAATAACACAAATTCAATTTTATAATATTGACGTGATCGTAGTCCTGGGTTCATGTCATTATTAGGAAATACTAAAGCCTGTATTTGAAACACCCATACTGGAAAATATTTGGTAATGAAATAAACAACATTACCAACAATCTTTTGAAACCACAGGTTTTAGTTGAGACATAAGAAAAAATGGACTAAAATGTAGTAAAATTCTCAATAAAAAATTATCTACTTACCAAGACAATAATGAATTCTGTTTAAAGAGGATCATAAAAATTACTTCTAACTCCGATCACCATTATTTAAACGGTATGCAAATTTATTATACCTTGTAAAGGTCATAAGGATAATGCGAAAACACTTAATCGGTTTGTTCATCCAATAGATACGACCGATACAAATCAATTAACATCCAAAGAAGGCGATAATGATTCTAAAGATTCTAGACGGTCGTTTTTATAACGCGCTTAATAAGGGCATAGGTGTATTGAGTACTTTAAAAAATCATTATGTTGCAGGACCAAAACAAGGTTATTCGTATTATATAAATATTTAGAGAAGCTATGTAGTTAATCGTTATAGAAAATTTAGATTTACAGCTTCATACAAAAATAGATTAATTATGTCATAAATAAAAGCAGTTGTTTCTTCAGCAGTAGACTAATTACTAAAGGCAATTCTGTTGTCACTTGACCTATTTCGGAAGTAGAATCGATGCCTCAGTCGTAGTAACACGGTTAGTTTCAACTCAGTACGAAAAAATGCTATTGTTCGAATTGCGACACCATTTATGGGGTGCAACCATACCATATCTTATCGTAATACAAGTATACGCTGAAACTAACTACATTGTAGCAATGTAATTGAACAAAATTTCTTTACAGCACTTGCCTTTAGATGCAGAGGGATTATCATTAAAAAAATACTGAATTTTTGCAGCAAAATCTCGTGTTATTCGATATTAATATGGAACTGGCCCAGACTGGTATCCACAAATGAGTATGATATAATGGAAATATGTCCGACGTTCAAGGTGATGATATAATGGAAATTGCAAGTGAGATTTTAATAAAATCTTTCGGGGATACACAGTTGGCGTAATTTGAAATACAAATATACCCAGCAGTACATGAACAAGAACCTCATAATAACATTTAATCACGTACCGAATCTTTGAATTACATACTATGATGAACTAATGCCAGTGTACTATCACTTATTTAATTATATTACAAATCGATACTTTAATACAACAATCAAAATTTCATAATTTGATCTATTCATAATCGTAAGTAATGGTTTTAGTTCTTACGTAGAGATTTTTTCATTACGCTTATTCCCATCAGTGGTTCTCAACTTTTTATTGGATTCAAGCCAAAACTGCGGCAAATTTTTGCAGCATCCCTCCGCTGAATATTGCATAAAGGAGATTTTCACGACTGCAGTTCAAAAATGCTGAGGCGTGAGGGATAGGATTACTGGCCAGACGATATTTTCAAGAAAAAAAAAATATTCTACTAATTCTAGGTATTTACAAATTGTGATCATAAGTTTGTCTTGTACAATACCATCAAACCATTTTCAAAGCTGATTAACATATGCGCCGTAGATAAGATCGAGTCCAAAGGGAAACCCGTATATCTCTTGCCGGAGTGTTGCTACATAGAAAAGTATTCTTTCACTACTGGCATCATGATTGAGAGCCGGGGTCTACGATAGATTGAAATCAAAATATGTGCACGATTGGCATAGTGTTCATCGTTGTGGCAATTAGCTAGATGACCGCAGAATCACAGATTGCGATGAACTAGCAAGATAACACACTAAGTGGGTTACGCAAGCAATATTATTCAATATATTGTTTAATAGCTGCAGTTTAACCAGTCGTTGTGACATATTAGACTAGCATGTTTGAAACATCTTCCGATGGGATTATTATTGCAACAGCAGTTTTGCCTTCGTTACTTCCTGGACTATTGTTTCTGTTTACGCTAAGAGCATTACATATTAATACATGATTCCATATGCTAATCATCATTGTAAAGAATAACAAGTAGTATAATCACCTACATATAAAACTTAAATGCAATTATAATGTTTGTAATTGACATAAATAATATTTTCGACCATTCAGTCATTGCCAGGCAAGCAAACTTGCTTGAAACAAAAGAATTCCACGATCAACATCTGTTCATTATTAAGTTTCGTAATTAACCTCCTACGTTATCCGTTGAGGGCTTTTTTATTGTTTGTCTAGTCATGCTGAGTAGGCGTAAGGCAAGCCATGCTGAGCTGGAAGAGTAAATACGAATGGGTTCAAAAGAAATGTTGCAGCTTCTAGTAAAAGTTTAGGCATTGACTTAATATTACGGTTATTACTCAGTCAATGAAAAGTAATCTTATTCTTCATTCACATATTTAAATGAGTTGAAAAATATCGTACTTCTTAATAGACGCCATTAAAACTGAAATAAGTCGACGTTTCGCACGTAGTGGCCCAACAAATGTTCTACAAACTGTATATTTTAAATGAGCAACGCAATTTACGAAATTCGACAAAGAAACTAAAATCAAACTTTAAATCACCAACAATGGAACATTTCAACTAAATGTAAACACCAAAATTGCCTTATTGTTACATTTGGCCAGGAAATAGGTGTTTTAGTAATGATAGTTTCGTCACTAATTGCAGATTATTTAATCATAATAAGACAATTGCGTGACGATTGCTACATGCTGGTTCTTTTGGCGGACTGTTCATGGCTAAAACTATGCGGGTGGAACGGATATAGAAAAAAATAATTGTAATTTATTTATTTCATTGACGTTTGATTACATCAAGGTAATCATGACCAGAGTTATAAAAGATTAAACTATGATTTCATTCACCATTCATTAGTGCAAAGCAAGATTTCTCAAACTTTTGGCTCCACAAACCCCTGTATAAGTTTACAAACGACACGGAACACCTTAATAACCCAAATAGAAAATGATACAATTGGTTGTAAAAGAAAATAACGTTTTTATTTAACTAAAGATAACAAATACAGTGAGTGAAAGGGCTTGTTTTTTTTTGTCGCAAATCGAGTAAATTTTAGGAGACATTTTGGGCAATTTAACCTTAATTCTGACTCGATATCAAGTCGGATGGCGAATCCTTAGGGGTTCGCATCAATAAGGATTCGCGTACCCAACTTTGAGAAACTGGTGTAAAGGCATCCCAAAAGTCATCTTTAAACATGCTAAAGTAGCACAACGATGAATTAATTTTAGAGGCGACGTTTCACCGTATCGCAGCACTTTCATGTGTCCTCCCTTCGTTAGGTATCCGCTTAAGTTAAAGAAAGTTAATTTAAAACGTGTAATTAATATGACATCCAAATCTAATAATAATCCCTTTTTATCAAAAGTTCGTTACTTTTTTTATAATTGTAAAAAGTATATTTGAAAAGGTGCATTTGATGTAGGTGTAATAAATAATATTAAATATTTGTCTTTAAACTACGGATTTTTTTATGACAAATATGTGAATAAAAGTCAACGTCAGTAAAATTAAAATCATTCTTATATTAAAAATTAATAGTTAATTTGCTATACGATATACAACCGTATCTACCGTGACATGTACGCTTATTGTATGCTATAAAACGTTATTAAAGTATACGTTTCACTTTCTCGCCTCGAACCGTTTTGCGTTGATGAATCACTCAATCGTCTACACATACATAAACGATTAAATTATTCATAAACTACATTCATATAGATTTTTATTATATAGTAATAAAATATCGGCAAGTTCATGTATGTTTGAACAGATCGCGTGGGAAGGAGTCAAATGCTCAAAAGCGAACAGGCTAGGCTTTTATCGAGGCCGTCGGCTAAATGCAAATGACATAAGTGCCTAGCTTTCGTCACTCGGTCTCAGTACCAAAATGTCAAAATGTAAATACCACGCTTCGATTTAAAATTATATTTGAACAGTTTAGTTAAGGAGTCATGAAAATACGCAACAATGAAATGGGAACAAAACAAATTACAAGTTTTTCATATTATTCAATTGCTACCCAAACTATAAAAATTTAATGTTAATTCTTTAACACTCAATTCTATTGTTGATTTACCATTAAATTGAGTGGTGCGGAACTTTACAAATATATACTTCAATGTCTTTGCAGAGTAAAGATGCGATAAATCAATGCACTTTTTAACGACAAATGTATTGAAAAGATTTTTTTGAACACTTTCTTTTCGTGTAAGTTTTATTTATAATCACTTATGAATACTTAAAGGCGGGTGAGTACAATTAAAAACCTTTTTCATGTGTTGCAATTTGCAACTCATTTAACCCATAAGCTAGTTTAAACTGACAAAGGGTTGCTGTAAAAACTGTTCTCCCACGCAATTACGCGTTGCGTACGATAGGCATATAATTATTCTTAGTCATTTGGTTTCATTGCCTATGTGGTATCCGTTTGCTTTAGGTCTTAGTAAAAACGTAAAGCTTGTTTACACAGTCAGAGCATTAGTGAGCGAACAGAACAGTGTTCGCGAACGCACGTGGGCGTGGCGACGGTGTCAACTGTGTGCAATGAGCATATCGACACGGAAATGCGGGCGATCACTTAGAAAGCTGCTTTTGTTTACTCCTAATACGACGTTCAATATTTCACCGTTGTCGATTAGATTCTGTCACAGATCCTGCGTTATTTTCCGGACCTGTTAAGCGTCTAATTGTATTATGTATTGAGATATAAAAATGTCATATAGATAACATCACATTTTAGGAAATTTGATTATCGTCCTAAGATGAACGCCATTCTATGTGTTCTATGTTGAGGGGCTCCTTTTTCCGCTCTTAGCCCGTAGTAAGGTGAACGCCGTATAAAGTCACGTAGACCTGAGAGTTCCAACAGCATTAACTTAGCGTAGACGAACAAGCACCTAAATTTGCTACCAATAGTACACACCTCTAACAATAATTGTCTAACATTATGTTTTATTATGCCAAATTAATTAATGAGTTACGGAACATTAAAAATACCGTTTCATAACAATAAAGACCCTGAAAAAAGCTAGGCAAATCAATGTAAGTTGTGTGTATGTGTACAATTAATATAATTGCATACAAAATCATGTGAACATCACTTATATAGGTAATACATTAAAATGCAGTCACACTATCTCTGGATAAGGTATTGAGAACATTATCTTTGAATAGAAATCCTATTGATGTATGATAAAAATTATATAATAATTGAGCAAGCAGGACTTACAATATTTTCTCGAGTAATTGGATTTTGATGCAATACGGGCAGTCAGTGAACACAGATTCCCAATCGATAGTTGCGGAATGCAACGTAAGAATGTTACGCGACATAAATCCTTTATACCGGGGCACGGAAAAACGGAGGGGAAGCTAATTAGTGACTAAGGAGTGCCCTTGACAATACCAACATGTGGGGTTTCAATAAAGCCGCCAAATGGAAACACTGATTTGCCATCACTTTAACAAACCGTAACAAATTAATTCGCTACATAAAATTAGCTTATCAATAAATCATTCACGACGCGTCAGTTTATTGAAGGTGCAACTTCATAATTTAATAAAATAAATAATCTTCTGACACTCAACAAATAACACAAGCGCGAAGCAAACGAGAACAAAATAAAAAATAAATGCTCCGCACCGGATACCAGACAACAGATCTACATACCCGTCGAGTTTTGAAAAGATTGTTAGTTCGCAATCATTAAACTTGGCGTATGACGCCTGCTCATACGTTATTGTCGGTGCAATCTATTAGCTAGCGTTCGGAAATATATACCAGAGAAAGTAACTAATTACCGTTGCGCTGCGAAATAATGTAGTCATAAAGGCACGCAATACGAATGACTAGCAAGCTTTCATCTTCGACTTGAATACGGTAGCGTAATGAGGGTACCACCACCGTGCTGGAAGTGAGCAATCGAATCTACGAGAATCGATAAATGTAACAACCAGTATTTGCGGTTAGAAATTCATACTTATATACCATATAGAGTTATTGCTGTGCACTGAATATAAATAGCATTTTTACACTTTTTCCATGATAGCAGCATTACGGATTAATTGAGCTTAATGTATCACGATTCGTTTGACGCGTTAATGACATGATTGGTGCACGAACCTCGACGAGCCGAGTGATGAATGCGACGAGACTACTAAATAAGACCGTTTAATGGTAGCAATCTTTCGGGGCCCGATTGTAAGGCTGTCACCTTAACAGCCGCCTCGACTGGAGGTTAACGCTCCGACGTGTTATCATTGATATTCAGGTTTGTACTGATCGGCTTGCTATCACGGATCATCAAAGAGCTATTAAATGCCGGTTGCGTAATAAATACATTACGCTTAATGGGAATTCCTCGATTCTATAAGAGGAGCTACTATGAGTGTAACATAAAATTAGCTGATGTAATCATAAGATAAAAAGTGATAGAGGTAACCCAGTGACGTAAACAATCTAGAAAATAATTAAGTAAAGGAAAATGTGATTCTCGTTGACTGTACTGCACTGTACTGTAGTAACCAATGAAAATATAATTAAAACCAAAGATTAACAAAAAAATAAGTATTGCCAAACAAAGTGTTTCCTATAGTGCACATATTTCTAACAGCTGATAATAACAAAACAGACCTTTACATAAAGCCTATTATTTACAGCTTTCCAAATCTAGATACAATAACTGTGTCACACATTGATCTCACCCCATGCTATATTCAGGCTATGTGCGTCACTAACGTTATCTACACGTGAGAATAACACGCACCGTATTTTTCATTTTCCTTTTTGGAAACCAAACTTTTTTCATAATAAACTTCTAATATGTGAAATATTATATCCAATGAAAATCGGCTGAGGTCGCGAACTCGCGGTGCCTTACGAAAGGCAAGACGAAAAGGTACTGGCTGACAAAACTTGGAACATTGCGAATTGGGTAGATAGATTTTGGCACGAACACGCGACCGGTACAGTGCTCCACTACATAAGATCCATGTTTATAGTAAACACTAACACACTAGCATAAACGATACTGGATTGTTTTGTGTAATTCGAATTATGCAGTAATTTTTTGAGTATATTGGAAAACACGGTTTTGTTGACATTCAACATATTAACATTAACATACGTATTAAATATATTAGAATTTAAACACTTCAGGGTTCTGTTGAACAATAATAGGTATAAATTACAGCAAAATATATTAAATTATACATGCAATATTAAATATTTAGGTAGTCAAATAGATTGTTGCAATATATTTGTGTAATAGAACGCTCGTCTTCCACTAACAAATTAAAGTTGTAGCAGCATGCAGTGGCGCAGTTCAACAAATATCAGTAATATTATAGTATAAGTTGGGCGTATTGTGGGGGAATGTTCACGCGAAGTAGCGAGGCACTCGCCCCTGGTACCATGGCACCGACAGCTGTTCGCTTTCGACATGCGACCTTAAACGCTGTAAAAAACCTCTTTTATCTTTATAAGGCTGAAGTTTTTTCCCCGTAGAGAAGTCATGCTATTAATTTATGAAAAAAAAAAGGTTTACTTAGTCGACTTTTAAATGGGTTATACAACGTTCCATTTTTTGCTGTTTTAAACATTTTGGAGATATACGTTGAGGAAACAAAACGAGGCTTTATGCAAATATATATTTTATCGAGTTTTGGAAAGAAATCTCGATAGAATAAAGTCAATTTGTAGAATCTAATTTCTTACCTGGCTTTCATAGTTAATCCATATAAAAGCTTTGCAAGTCATTGTGTCGAACAATTTATATAAATACATTATTGTATTTATAACAGTTCGTATAAGTACATGACACATTTCGCTATCGCCTAAATACGAATAGGAATTGAAAAAACGTATTTGTAATTAACTCGACAAGTGTTCTTAATTGAAGTGTTTTATTTTGTAACCTATACAATGTTGTAGGTAATTCAGTTCGAACAAAACCTGCTCGGATTCGACAGCTGCATCGCGGCAGATGCTGGCCAACATCTGCACACTGAATAATGCCACATAATAAGATAACAATGAACAACGTAAAGTGCACAAATATTACACATGATGATAGACCTCGTTCAACGGAAAAACCCTGGATTAAAAATTCTCCGGTTAACTTTGTAAATGTTTTCTAACTGGCATACAATTCTTTCGCTAAAATGTACTTTTTTTACTGAACGCATTCAAGTTATCTGTCCAAAATCCGCATCACGAACCGATAACCGGTAATAAGTAATAATATTATCTCAAAAATAACATGCACATCAGCAATACGTATCGCCCGTGTGTGTAGACGCGTGGGAGTAAAAACTTTAAGTAGTCGAGACATTTCATATCGCGAGCGATGTGTTTCGCACAAATTTAATTGTGTCAGCTGCTTGCCCCACATCGCATTGTCTCGCCGCGCCGTGGGATCAAAAAACTATTATTGTTCATCGATACAACTGTTGGTAAAATAGAAAATTGCGAACAATACGTTAGTTTTTTTTTACTTCCCGCGCCGAACCACACGCGCAGTCGAATAACAAAACAGAAACGCAACTATGATGCAGTTTTAAAGTTTCTACTTTCACGAATGAGCCACTATACTATGCTAAGAATACAATTGAAGAAGACAACTTGTGGCAGCACGTTGCTCGTCTAGAGGAAAACAACACAAATCTCGGATTTCTCGCAACCACACGCTTGTGCAGATATTCCACATGTCCCATAGGCGGTAACGTCTTATAACAACCTGCATGGATTATATGAGGGTGCAATACAAGAAATGTCTAACAAGTTGTCGATTACAGTCCTGAATTGCCATTCACTATGCCCGGGTAGGTCTTAGTTACATCATCTGATAATTGTATCGGACACGAAATAACATCAACGTTGTCAATTTAAAATCGCTTACTTAGTAGACATATTTTTAGAAATATTCTATGTGGAAGCAATATTGTAGATAATACAAGGACTGTTTTTCAGGGGACGCAGGAATTGCCTTACTCACGCTTTGTTGCAACAAAGATAAACCCTCACTCCTTATCCGTGTGCCAACTGGACATTTGTAATAAATGTTTGCAATCATTTTACGTAAACGTTCTGGTTTAGATGTATCATAATCACCGGCAATAAAAGAGATGTAACGAGTGACCACCAGACAAGTTTCAATGTGCCAGATACCCAGTTATTCATAGTTTTTTTTAGTTTATAAACAATAATAAAGTTTACGTAGCATGCGATTACTTATTACTACAAACTTCTAGTATAGTACTTATCTAATAATCACTTGTGAAACATAATCAAAGTATAATTATTACGTCTCCGAGTTTTAAATTAAGCTGTTTCAAAATCACGTATATCAAAGGTTTTGTGAGAACATGCATGAGGTGCAGCGGGTGAAAGCAGTCATAAAAGTTAAGATTTCCATTTTTAATCAGGGGAAATTTATATATATTGGTCTTCATACCTTATTCGGGAGAAACAAAATATAGTGCCATCTTCAATCGAGTATCCAATAGGAAAGTAAGGGAGAAGAAATTAGATAATGATTTATATTTCGTCTTTTCCATTCCTGTCCACTGAGAAAAGTATGGATTCCGTGAATATAATATTATGGTATACCCAAGTGTTGGCAGTCTGAACACCGAACGTCCATCATTATTTCAATCTACCACAATAACAATTCTACTGAGGAATTAAATGTTTACTTTTAAATTTTCAATACAAAAAAGCTGACAATCGAGCAAGTGGGTTATCTGATAATAATAATATATTGGATAAATAATAGATTATCGCCACAGCCTCTGCACACTACGTCACGGAATCATCTACACGTCGTAGCTGATCTCTTAAAACTATTATTATGGACTAGCTTTTGCCCGCGGCTCCGCCCGCGTTACAAAGTTTTTCGGGCTAAAGTATTCCGTTATAAATGCCACGCTATATATTTTCCCGGGAGCCTATGGTCTTCCCAGGGTCTCAAACTGTCTCCATAACAAATTTCATCTTAATATGTTGGGTAGTTTTTGAGTTTAACACGTTCAGGCAGTCTTCAGTCGGGGGACTTTGTTTTATAATATATTTTTGTAGAACTTTTTAAGAGGAACAATCCCGTCATACATCATTGTTGCATAACTTTAACTGTTTACGCAGCGCACACAACGGAAGCTCTCAAAACTAATAAATTTTCCCCATTTTTGCAACATGTTTCATTACTGCTCCGCTCCTATTGGTCATAGCGTGATGATATATAGTTTATAGCACTACACAAATAAAGAGCTATCCAACACAAAAATAATTTTTCAGTTCGAACCGGTAGTTTCTGAGATTAGTCATTACTGCTCCGCTCCTTTTGGTCATAGCGTGATGATATATAGCCTATAGCACTCCACGAACAAAGGGCTATCCAACGCAAAAATAATTTTTCAGTTTGGACCGGTAGTTCCTGAGATTAGCCATTACTGCTCCGCTCCTATTGGGTATAGCGTGATGATATATAGCCTATAGCACTCCACGAACAAAGGGCTATTCAACGCAAAAAGAATTTTTCAATTTGGACTGGTAGTTCCTGAGATTAGCGCGTTCAAACAAACAAACAAACATACAAACTCTTCAGCTTTATATAATAGTATAGATTAGATCGATGACGGTCTTCTCGTCTCAAATGTCACTTGTCCAGCAAAGTAATTCACCACCAAAAACCATAAATTTATGAAAAAAATTGCTACTTGACTATTTAATGTTTGGTGGCTTGTCACTAAAGTATCAAGGAACTGGCTCATTCAACGAATGAGATTCGTGCTAAGCACGAACCTCGATACAACATGTCGCCACCACACATATGCGATATTCGGGCGCCTTCCCATATAATGTTAACATCATAGTGTATAAAGGGGAGGCCTTGTGTTCCACATTTGTCTGATGCCTCATGCCACCCACAGGGGTTTGATGCAGTCTATTTGTAGTACAAATTTCAGGTCAACATTTTCAAATTTGCACATACACAGAAGTCATTTTATTTCTTTAGAAAATGACTATAGCAACTCCCATGGTTTACATAACAATTCCCAACATATTAATAAGATATAGCTAAGATTTGAATGAATTGTGTGTTATGGTGAGTCACAACTCACAGTGCGCGCCATAAGTAGGTCAAACTCCTCGTAAAACAAACAACAGGGAGTGACGATTAAACAAACACATTTAACACATCAATTGCAAATTCATAACAAGTTATATAATATCTTTATTATGTTTAGTGAAAACTAAATTTTTGATTCTGTGCAGTTCTATTTTATACATATTAACAGCAGACTAAATAAAAAGTTTTTACTTTCAAACTAAATAAAATGATAGTGTCTGATTATGATTTTCTTTAAAGAATCTTTATTTGCCAAACTTTAAGTTACTGTTTGCCCAGGATATACTTTGAAAGAGCTTAATTGATGTTAAATTATTTTTCAAAGATGGGTTCACAGCTCATAAAGCATATTTATGCAAAGCAAAAGTTGGGAAGTTCCACATAGTCATAATTTTAACTCAACTGGCATTTCCCAATTAAAAATAAAAAAAAAAAAACAAGTAAATTACTTATCAGTAAACCAATAATTTATTTGAATATGGAATTTTCAAATATGATAACAATACAACATTATCAACTTTCTATGTATAATAAATGAGTTTTAACATAATGATATGACACATACAGTATGATAAGAATTGCATAATAAATATTTCAGGTGGTAGGTGTGTATACATAGTGAGCAATTCAGTTATCTATTACCTTATTATCTACTTCTACTCACATGTTTACTCTTTTGACTTCCAGTTTCAAGAAGATTGAAGGTAGAAATTACTTATTGAGCATTTAGACTAGGCTAATTGCTAGTGCCTCATCCAGTAGTAAATATACAAAAAATTAAATTATACCATTCTGTTAGGGAATGTAACAGTTTTTATTAATGATTTTATAAAACTTGGTTCATTTTGATATGGTAATATAGATTGTGTTTTAACTGTTGGGGTTTTGAAGGGGGGCTAGCTTCCACAACTAGATACATAGCTCGCGCTTAGGCATGTATTAGCTTGATATCTCTTCACTCATAAGTTGTAAAAATAAATTTACTTTTAAATATTTTCCATCAACCTTTTTACTGATTAGGGGCAATAAACTGGCAATCTAGAAAAGCATGTTCCTCTACTACATATTCTATGTTTATGACCAGCTAATGCAACACTGCATAACAAATACCAAGTGCATAACATTATACACTGGTTAACTATATGGGTAATACAAAAAATTCTGGTTTCAAAGTAATAAAACACCAGGTTATGGATATTTATTAAGAGATAAAAAAAAATATCCAGTTCTGTTATGATAACTTTCTAAAGTTTTACATGAGTATTAATTTAAAATGGTTGATTATAAAAACAAATATAATGCATGAAAAATACAATTGTTTACATTCCACATTGCAGCCAGTTCATTGCACCAATGCTGTTAAGATTATCAAATTAATATGATTTTCTTTTAACCTTACCGATGATTATGTAAAACATATTATCATGGTTTGCAAAAAAAACATAATATTTTATAAATTTATAGATTTTTTTTTATATTTATAATTTATCATATGGGATGGAATACACATGGCAGAAAATGGGAGTGGGCACCAGTTGGGCCTCTGCCTACCTCTTTGGGGATAAAAGGAGTGACTCAGTGAGTATGTGTGTTATAATTTATGTAAAAGGCACACTAGCTGTGCATAATTTATGATTTACTGCCATATTTGCATCTACTATTATTAGTCTACACACATTTTAATATATTTCACCAGTTGCTTAGCTATCCTTATAAGTCATAACTTATCTATTTCTGCTCAATAAATAATGCTACAATACTCAAATTGTAAACAAAGTAAAATTCTAATAAATATGGTATTAGAAAGTTTCAGATTACTTTAAGGTGTGATCTATTATTGGACTATATAGTAGTGCTATAAATTGGTATTTTGTAGATCCTGAATAGTTAAAACATTAGAAACACAATGTTTCATACAAATGAGACTAGTATTTATTACATTTTAATGCAGGGATTGAATATAACTCCAACTTATAGTATTTTTTCATAACACATACAACTTTTTGTACAAATGAATAATGTGAATGTATAATGACTTGTGCAGGAATACACAGGTTTGTAATATATTGTGTAGGTACCTACTACCTACTATTCTTATTCCATTTCTATACCAAATAAATGATTAAATTATTACATGGTACATCTACTGTTAGATTGTGTGTTAAGTCGACGTTCTCATTGTCTTTATGAAGGTAAAGATAGTAATAATAATTGCTTACCACATTGTAATTGAAGGTTGCGGCCTGAGGGTCGAAGTATTCTCTGTTTAACTTTTCCTCCATGATTTAATACAATCACTAACTTTTTATAGTTTTTAAAACACATGAACGTTGTAATTTGAGCATTTTATTTGAAGAAAACTTTGTTAATACTTTCGATAACCGTTGGGAGCGTCCGAACTAACATTTTTAATCACTTTCGTTATTAAATTTGCATTTTTTTTATATTTTATATCTTCCACATAATTTATACTAATATTAATTTTTACACGCGATAAAAAATAATATATTACTAAAAATCGGGAAGAAAAAAATTAATTTCGTTTGACAAATATTTATCTTACACACAAAACTGTCAGAGACGCCATAGTGCTATAGACAACACAACGAGAAAAGGACGGAAAGTACGTTATTCATATTATAACGCCATCTATCGTACTATAATTAATTTAATTTCATATTGAATCAGTATTATTGAGGTACTCATAAAAATCCACCAACTTTGCTTAGTGTGCTTTAAAAAAATATTTATCTCGAAGCTCCACTTCAACTACAGCATTTTTGCGAAAGCTTTAAAGTAAAAAAAAAAATATAGTATATTTATTAATTTTTTTTGCATTACTAGAATAAATTTTATAATTATTAGTGTTGAGCTTACATTTACGGGGATATTTTATAGGCAAGGACATTGAAATAAAAATCAGTCATATTATTATGTATAAATAATATAATAAAGCTTTGGTGATATACAGCCTACACGGTCCAGCGATATCGGCAGGTTTACACTTTAATTTATGGAGGTGCCTCCAAAAAAACGGCGTGCTATTCAAAATTTATAATACAAGTATAGGAAAAATAAAATTAAATAAATTTCTACAATATTATCTTTACTTTGTTTGTTTAATTTTTGTAAATGGATATATATTCATCATTTTTATAATATAAAAAAAACACTAAAAATGTTGGTTCCAAGCATTTCCTCTTAAGTTCAAATCATTTTAATTTGCAACTAAAACTACTAGACAAATTTTGTTAGTATATTTTTCAAAAAGACCTTAAAGTTATTTTTTAACGGGATTATTCGTAAATCTTTGCGAACTCTCGACCGTCGAAGTGTTGTAACTTTGCCTACGAGTGTTGGTTCCATTCATAACTATAATATTATGTCCAGAAACATAATTAAATTTGTTGTATAATTTTACTGAAATTTGAATACATACTGTATTTGCCCAAAGAGTTTCATTTATTAAAAAAATTAATTTTATATCAAATACCATCAAATTGACGCGCAATCGCAATCCTAATGCCGGCGCCACACACAGACAAATATTTGAACAAAGACTGCCACACATTTGAACACAGTTACAGACACTGACCAAATTTCAATTTTTATGGCTTTTACTTTTAGGTTTCCATATAATCGGTCCTCCTTCAAGCGACTCGATAACTTTGAACGCTTTGATGTGTGGTCGAAAAACCGATTCCGAATGGCAAATACGCAAACATTTAAACAAACTGCACAAATACGCAAATACCCGTGCCACACATTAGTTCAAACAAGTGTTCAAATATTTTTGGTATGTGTGGCGCCGGCATAAGGCTAATATATTTATCTACAGGTGCCAGGTACGTACTAGGTAACATGGTACTAAAATATAATTTAATACCACAGATATATTGAAACTGATAAATTGTGGTTCATAATACTTAGTGTAATTAGCTATAACCATCCACCACCATTCTATAGCCCACAATAATATATTAAATATAAATCTAATATGCTTATCTTTTAAAAGTCTCTTGTCTTATTTTTTTACATAAACACATATAAATTATCAAGAAATAAATAATATTCTCTAATCATGATGGCGTTTTCTTTTCTATGTATTTATCACAGTATTTCTGTATGTGTTCAGAGCCAACTTTGTCCACAATATTTTTGAGTGACATGCTGAATACTTCGTAAGCTATTTCCTTATCCCTTGCCAAAGCTGACTCCTCACAGTAGAAGCAATTGTTAAAATAAAGTCCAGTGACACCGTCCAGCTCTGCAGCCGTCGCCACATATACAGTTGTCGCTGCAGCTTGTTGCTGTGAAAAATATATATATATATATATATATATATATATGCTTAGCTATAATACCTTATTGATTAAAAGTTAGTGAAGATATTGGGATGCTTGATAGGAATAAATAAAGAAATTGCCAAGTGTGTTTAAATTAAATTTGTCAGACAGTTAAACTATGTCCATCATTAATATGAACATGATTTTTTATTGCACAAAAGTAAATCATAGGATTTTTATAAGTGTTTCACGCATGCTGTAATGAACATTAAATATTTATATACGAAAAAAAACAAAAATTGCAACATTGCACTACAACCTTCATCAAAATGTAACCTATAAAAAAAATACTCACAAGTGACTTAGTAAACGGTCTGACTAATAAAAATGCCAATCTGTACAGCCACCATGACTTGCTGATGTTTGTATATACCATGTTTCCTGGATGTAGGGAATTTACATAGATCCCTTTACTTTTCCATTCTTCACTTAACATCTGAAGGTGTTTGATATTATCATTAGATTTTTGATGATAAAGGTTTTTTTTAGCTACTAGTTTGTATAACATTGCTTGTGGCTTCGCCCGCGTGAAAAAATATTTCCAGGATAAAAATACCACTTTATATTATCCTGGGTTAAAAGTAGTATATAGCACTAAGAGTAATGTAGCTTCCTATTAGGAAAAAAAATTGGTTAAGTAGTTCATGAGATTCATATGTTAAAACTAATAAAAATGTGTTCAATCAAAGAAACTCTTCAGCTTTATATAAATGTATAGATATTTTTTATTGATGTCACAATTTGCTTCCTTCTTATTGTGTGGTGAATTCTCAACTTGAACTTTTTCTCATGGACAATTGTACATAATAATGTTTTAAGTAAGTTAAAAAAATATATTTTGATAAGAATAAGTACCTAATTATAATTCATCAATATATTTACCTTGGCTGTTATTACATTATACAATTTTGAATTATTATAAGACATCATTGAACTGTATTCCTCTTTGGTCATAGCAAGATTTTGCATTGAGAACCTGTTTTGGAGACTTGCATATCTGAAAGTTTTTTAAATTATAATATTGCAAACTTTAAATCAAGCTATAAAATATGGTAGCCAGTTGAATAATACTTCACCTGTGTGATTCTGAGGAAACAAATACAACTCTGGAGCCTTTCTTAAGCAATGGTTCAAGCAACAGAGCTAAATACATGTGGCTAAGATGATTTACTTGGTATATTGTTTCTAATTGGTCTGTAGTTTCTGTGTACGGAAGACCAAACAAGCCAGCATTGAGAATGACCATGTCAAGATTTCTGCAAAAAATATATTGGCATAAATGATAAAATTAAGGTGGTAGCTCAAGGTCCATTTTCATACATTTTGTTTCGGCTTTAATCTGGGTAACTAAACAAGTATTGGCAAGTAAAGAATTTAAATTCACGTCTAGTTAGTGATTAGTTCTCGCAGTTGAAAGAAAAATGTAAAAATAATTAATAATCATGGATATTTCTGCAATATCCATGATTATTAATTATTTTTGAATTTAAATTCTTTACTTGCCAATACTTGTTTAGTTACCCAGATTAAAGCCGAAACAAAATGTATGAAAATGGACCTTGAGCTACCACCTTAATAAGCCTATGCTAAGTTTTGTAGAAACACAGTGCCGTGTCCTATGGATACTCTACATTTTGAAGTCAATATGACTTAAAAAGAGGTTAGTATTAGCCAGTCTACAAGAATAAAGACCATAAAAGATAATGAGATTATGTATAATAAATATTATGCAAATCTGATCCCCAACCATGAAGGACAATGAAGATCTATAAAGAAAAAATACAATTAATTTAAGCTACAATGAATTTTATTTCATAATTATATCTTATTATAGTACACCTTCATGGTAGATAGGATCTGTCATCGGTGACCAATTTAGATACTTACCAATTACAGTCATGTAGCTACAAATATCAAAGTTTAAAGACCTTATTCAGGTCTATTTGTACATAATTTATAGTCATATTCATGTACAAATTATTCACTAATAGTCTAAAGAGGCATGAAATAATAGATGTGAAAATATACATAAAGGCTTAAAACTTACATATTTCTTTATCATAAAGGTTGTTTATTATTTAATTAATTTGTGATGTTCAAAAATAAATATTATTTATCATAGACAATACCATTATATCTTAGATACTGTACAAAAATCCATTATGAAATTTAAATACATACTTTGCAAACACTGTTGGTACAGCAAGAGCACATTTTTTTACACTCTCCAATGAGGACAGATCACAATGTATTGCCTTAAGGTTGTCTTCACATGCATTGGTTTCTTGCACTATCTGTTTAATTGCTTCATTGGTGGCTTCCATGTTTCGGTTAGCAAATAGGACATTACAACCATGCCTCGCCATAGATTTTGCTGTTTCATACCCAATTCCTGCATTGCATCCAGTTATCAAAACATATTTCATTGATAAGTCTATTCCGTGCAGGATCTGGAAGACATTTTTTTATTGGAAAATAAGTATAAGTGTGTATGAATGGCTTAAATTTAATAACAAATATTTTATAAATGCAAACCACCAGTGCTAATTTAAAATAGATAAATTAATTTCATTAGATTAGCAATATTGTATTTGTGTACTTTACCTGATAGGCTGTTGAAGAACCGTCAAATCTTTGTCGAAAGTCATGCACATGTTCCTTTTCATCAACTGCAAAGGCTAATCTCGGATCAAGGTAGGTTGTGGTGTTAGTTTCTTTTTGTATAAATATGGTTTCACCCTCTTCATTTACTGATTTTGTCCAGCCAAATGGCAAGTCTTTGGGGAGCACTTTCTTTCGTCCTGTTTGTGGGTGCACCCATTGAATTTTGTTGGTAAATGAACTGAAAATAATGTATTACATAATTTTAATCACTAGACTGGAATATAAAATTACATGTATCTTAGGTAGTAAAGAGTATTTTTAGTTTTTACCGATTACCATTACCTATTACGATCGTATAAGTAACAAGACTTAATGCAACATGTTATTGTAGCTAAACTAACTTACTTGACATAATAGACGCTGCCATCCTCTGTTGCTCGCTCCTCCCAGCCCTGCGGCAATTCCTCGTCACTATCCGAATCAATATTGTGCATTTTTTATTTTAGTTATGGTAGTGTCGTTATTAAATACACTGATAGTTATAACCACGGTAGAGATACTGCAGTTTGGGGACAACAATCTGATAAGTGAAAAAATATTATATTTGCATTACTTGATGAACGTCAAAGAGATATGATAATGAATATTCACAATTATTTCGAGTCGACTGTTTTGCGATTGGTTGTATCGAGGTTTTTACGATAATTTTGCAACCGTTATCACATTTTTTTTCCCCTAACTGGCTCTGTCCTTTGGGGCAATTATGCCGACGTGAAGTAAGGCAGATACACTCAAAGATAATTAAGATAAGAAATTATAATAATATATAGAAAACATCACTAAAGAATAATACAATTTTGAATACAATTATAATTAACTAGCTTTTGCCCGCGGCTCCGCCCGCGTTATAAAGTTTTTCAGGCTAAAGTTTTCCGTTATAAAAGTAGTAGTTTCCCGGGAGCCTATGCTCTTCCCAGGGTCTCAAACTGTCTTCATACCATATTTCATCTTAATGCGTTGGGTAGTTTTTGAGTTTAACACGTTCAGGCAGATAGATGCAGTGGGGGACTTTGTTTTATAATAATATTTTTTAGAACTTTTTAAGAGGAACAATCCCATCATACATCATTGTTGCATAACTTTAACCGTTTACGCAGCGCACGCAACGGAAGCTCTCAAAACTAATAAATTGTCCCCGTTTTTGCAACATGTTTCATTACTGCTCCGCTCCTATTAGTCATAGCGTGATGATATATAGCCCATAGTACTCCACAAATAAAGGGCTATCCAAAACAAAACGAATTTTTCAGTTCATACTGGTAGTTCCTGAGATTAGCCATTACTGCTCCGTTCCTATTGGTTATCGCGTGATGATATATAACTTAGAGCACTCTACAAACAAAGGGCTATCCAATGCAAAAATAATTTTTCAGTTTGGACCGGTAGTTCCTGAGATTAGCCATTACTGCTCCGCTCCTATTGGGTATAGCATGATGATATATAGCCTATAGCACTCCACAAACAAAGGGCTATCCAACGCAAAAAGAATTTTTCAGTTTGGACCGGTAGTTCCTGAGATTAGCCATTACTGCTCCGCTCCTATTGGGTATAGCGTGATGATATATAGCCTATAGCACTCCACAAACAAAGGGCTATCCAACGCAAAAAGAATTTTTCGGTTTGGACCGGTAGTTCCTGAGATTAGCGCGTTCAAACAAACAAACAAACAAACTCTTCAGCTTTATATAATAGTGTAGAGTATAGATAAATAAAAAGTTTGACAAAAGACGTTCAGTGTTGCCAGATGTGAGTTCGGTAGTATCTCAACCAATCTCAACATATTATTTAATCATGTAAATTCAAAAAACCGATAATGATTCCTTTAACCTACCTACATGGGTTGGGGGAAATAAAGTGGCCTACACTCATAAAAAATATAAATCCGGCACTGTATAAATAGCCTATAGCATTCCTCGATAAATGGGCTTCTGAGATTAGTTCTGTCGCGAATCCGAAATTTTATATGTTTTAGTTCCCTTTTTTATCGACCTGGCAACACCGATGAGCGAAGCGAAGATACTTACCAAAGAGAATATAATCACTACATACTTACATGTAATTCTCTTTGCGAAGGTAGTTATATATTAGTCTATGGAAGATAGTTGAAAAAGGGTTTGTGGCCTTTGCCTTCTCCTTAAGATTATAGCCTAAGGTGGTAGCTCAAGGTCCATTTTCATACATTTTGTTTCGGCTTTAATCTGGGTAACTAAACAAGTATTGACAAGTAAAGAATTTAAATTCACGTCTAGTTAGTGATTAGTTCTCGCAGTTGAAAGAAAAACGTAAAAATAATTAATATGCATGGATATTTCGGCCTTTAAAATTTAATATGACGAAATTTTCTTTGGGTCCTTTGGGTATTCTGAACAAAATGGAGGATGCTTTCCATACTCGGTTAAAAGTAATGTATGATTCTGTACAGTCATACATAACATCTGCTCAAAGTACGCTCCAGGAGAGATCAGATAGTGAATATATTAGCAAATTGAGGATGGTTGAGTCTAAATTAAAAGGAGCTACAGAAAGGCTTGTATCTGAAGTATGCAACTATTCCAAAACTGTTAAACAACCTGATACTGAGAAAATCACTCAATATACACTGGGACAAATACATGCTGAAGATTTAATATCTGAAATAAGTGTGACTATTAGGCAATATAACCAAGATAGCTCAACAGTTTTAGCCAGTAACAAAAACGTAAATACATGTAACGAACTGCCCAAGATAGAGCTATTAAAATTTGATGGTAATGTTCTCAAGTGGTACCAATTTTGGGATCAGTTTTCATCTAATGTAGATAACAGGGACATTAGTGATGTTGATAAATTGTTGTATCTACAATCTGCCCTCACAGATGATGCAAAGCAGGCTATTGAAGAATTGGACACAACTAATGAAAATTACCAAATAGCCGTCAATACTTTGAAGGAGAGGTTTGGAAAACTGAGGACAATTATAGATGCGCATTATGTAGCATTATACAGAATTAAAACAGCACAAAGTAATCAAATCAAAGACTGTAGACATGTGTTTAATGAAATTCAAAGACATCTTAAAGTTTTGAGTTCTTTGGGGGAAGATGTAAACCATAACCATCTTAGAGTTATGATTATGGAAAAATTTCAAGAGGATCTAATTTATGAACTAAAAATGAAAATGGCAGATGAAGAAGAAACGATTGACAATATAAGAAAATATTTGGAATACATTATATCAGCCAAGGAGACATCTAACAGACTAAAAAGGAAATCAATAAATACAGATAACACAGACAATGAGATAACTGATGTAGGACAACCCATTTCCGAAAATATTACACTAGGTGATGTACATGTTAGATCTGAAGAAATGCATAGTAATAAACATAATAGACACACACAAATACACAGACATACAAATTTCGAAGGAGATAAATTATTTTCAAAGCAATTTGTTAAGCCTAAATTATGTCCTCGAGGACGGCCATTGGACCACACTGACCGCAATGATGAGCCTCCTGCAAAGAAATCTAATAGGTGTGTTTTCTGTATGCAAGATCATTTTAATGACGAGTGTACTAGATTTAAAACCATTCAGGAACGAAAGGCCCAACTGGGAAATCGCTGTTACAATTGTTTCACTACAGGGCATAGAGCAGAAAACTGTCGTTCCAAACGAAAATGTAGACACTGTAATATGTTTGGTGCACACAACCGAGCATTATGTCCCACTAAGTCATTACAACCTGCCCAATGTGTACAAACTAATAGCTTACACACTAAAACAGAATTAAACACCACATTATTATAGACCTGTTTAGTTAACGTAACTAATCCAATGGAAGTAACAAAACAAACGCAATGCAGCGTGTTACTTGACTGCGGTAGTCAGCGTTCATACATGACTGAATCTGTAAGTAAAAAGTTAGGTTGACATATTAATGACAGAATGAATCTTTCTATATTTACCCTTGGAACGAAGTCACCGCATGTTATTGAAAGTCCCACAGTTCAATTTAAAATAACCACTCGAACCGGTGTCAAACGAATTATATATCCAAATGTAGTACATCATATCACCCATGATATAAAAATACCAAACAGTCAATACTAATCAAATATATTCACTAATCCATAGCTTAAAAATCTTATAATGGCAGACGATGGCTCCTATGACAGTAAAGTAGATATATTAATAGGTAATGACTATTACCATTCGTTCATGAACTTACATACATACATACTTGAATATTAAACATACTTCTGACAATTTGGATAGGGTTCAATCAAAAAGAGATGTTCTGAAAACGATTGCTTCCATTTATGACCCTTGCGGTCTAGCAGTACTAGTTATGCTTCCAGCTAAACTTTTCTTTCAGAAATTATGGAAGGAAAAGATAAAATGGGAAGTAAAATTTAACAATACTTTAATTGCTGAATGGCAACACATAGCCTCTAAATTTGCTCATTTACAGGACAAGGGTTAAACAGATATAAGTTTTTTTTTTATAAAATCGAGTACAAGTTGCATTGCTTTACAGACTCATGCAAAGAAGCCAGTATGATGATGATGCAGTAATTTACTTAAGAAGTTGTTTGGGCAATAACAATACTATCAGTTTTATTATTGGCAAGAATAGACTGGTGCCTTTAAAGGATCTGAATAACTTATAGATCCTAAATTTAGAATTGTTGGGAGTACTAATTGGATGTAGGCTCATAAATTATGCAATGAAATTAGTTAGAAGTTTTAACACTTAGGTATGTGCCAATTGAAAATAAATAAAAAGTAAATCATGATGTAGGTACTAGGGCAGACCGTGTAGATACATACAATATCTGGCTGAATGGTCTTGATTCTTTTAAGATACGATTCAAATGATTGGCCTGTTTATCACACAAATACAAATATTGCACCAACACAAAATCTAGTGGCCGGGGAGGGTCTTGGTCTTACGAGTAATATACCTCCAAATAATTCAGACATACAAGTTTCCGATAAAACAGCAAATAATAATAAATAATTCCAACAAGTCTGAACAGGAAAATACCAATAAAATATTAGACCTTCAGCCAGAATACTTCCCTAAAGAGGTCAATGACAAAGTGACCGATCTGTCCAGATCACTCGGCCTATTTAAAAATCAAGATGGAGTATTTAGATGTCGGGGAAGATTCAAACACACAGAACTAACAATTGATCAACAAGAACCAATATTACTACCCAAGAACTCAACATTCACAAAAGGGATTATATCAAATTTGCATCAGGAAAATTACCATGTTGGTGTTTCGCATACTTAAGCACTATTGAGACAAACATTTTGGGTCCCATAAGGAAGAACAATAGTTCAAAGTGTGAACAGGAAGTCTCCACACTGCATAAAATACGGCGGAGGTCCGTTTAGTTTGCCATTCATCTTTACAGGTCTAGATTATTTCGGACCACTCTTCGTTGATGAAGGCCAAAAAGAGAAACGATGGGTTTGTCTCTTTACATGCTTAACAATTAGAGCCATACATATGGAAATAGTAAAAGAATTGACGGCTGAAGAGTATTTACTAGCAAATAGAAGAGTCATAGCAGTAAGAGGTTTTCCACAGCTGATTATATCAGATAATGCTACACAATTCAAGCTTACAGCAGATATATTAACCTCTGATTATTGTATACAGAATAACTTACGATGGTAGTTTATACCAGAATTGGCACCCTGGTTTGGTGGATTTTATGAACATGTCTTAGTAAAACACAGTATGAAGAGAACACTTGATAAACATTCGTTACCCAACAATCAGTTATATACAATAATTAAGGAACTTGAGGCTGTCATAAGCACTCGCCCTTTAACAACAGTGGGTGCTGAGTTAGCGCATGTATTGAGTCCTATAGATTTTCTACGCGTAGGTAGCTCAGCAACAACATTGACATCAGACCGTGATTTTCTAGAATGTTCAACAGTATTCAAAACCAATTTGATTGACAATTGGAAACGTGGACAAATCATCCTCAAAGAATTCGCAATGATGTTTAAAAAACAATATTTGACTAGGAGCGGATGAGGCGGCGATGAGGGACGGATCAGAAGCATTAGTGCGCGCAACTCCCCTTACAAGGTGCCGGCCGAGCCGATTATCTGCGATCAGATCAAAGGACAGAGTCAGAGAGTGGACGTCTCAGCTGCTTATACAATGATTTGAATAAAAAATAATTGGTACATCATCATTACACAACAACTTTTCTTGTTTTTGTTTTCTCTGGTGGGAGTGTCGCGAATCTGAAATTTTATATGTTTTAGTTCCCTTTTTTATCGACCTGGCAACACCAATGAGCGGAGCGAAGATAGTTAAAAAAAGGGTCTGTGGGCAAGTTCATGGCGAAGCGCTTGTTATTGTTATTATTAAGGCTGTGAGCAGCGGTGTGAAAAAACAGGGACCGATAAATAATGTGAGTTAATGTTAATATATGGTCTTCCCAGCAGACTTACCACTATTAAAGTATTGCCATACCTACCAGTGTTTACCAGAACAGGTGGAGCAGCGGCTCTCAGTAGAGTCTGGAACCGTTGTGTCCAGACTCAGGAATCAGACCGGTTGTGAGATAAGGGGTGGCTAAAGGGGAGGTATTGAAGGCCACATACGGAGGTTTCCCTCCTACAGAGCAGAATCAGTTTCATGTTGTTGCTCACTGTCCGCACACAGTACCAGATTTTGCTGCGTACCCAGTAACTCACTTGGGTACTTGGCGACAAGTTCGTTCAAACAAACAGACTTCTTCAGCTTTATATAATAGTATAGATATTGTAAAACGCTCTTTTTACAGTAAACATTATATTAGCAAAATAATTACAGAATACAATTTTAGACATTCTTTTGACAACGTCCAGCCAGAGAGAATAATAGTAGAATAGTCGCCGCGTGACATATCTTCTCTTCTGCCAGCCTGCCCGCGCAGCCGAATACTTCCGGAAACGCCCGATGTCATCGGCTAGGATAGCGGCGCGTAACAATATCTTAGTTTAAACTATGTAAGGAATATTTAAATATAAAAAAAAGAATCAAAGGTGATGTTGAAGACTCAAATCACCGGTGGTGTAAAGGAATTTATGAAACATCATATATTTCAAGGACAAATAAAACATACAGGTTCTTAAAAAATTACATAATTTAATATAACGTTACAGCTAGACATTTAAATAATAAAATTTATTATAATCGACTAATAATCAAGTTTTTAGGTTTCGATGGCGCTGTATTTGATCTTGGAAGCAGTATCGAGAAGAAGCCACAGACTGAAATAAACAACGAGTAAAATAATTAATATCATTTTAAATTTGAGAGTCTAGAACAGGGATTTCCACAGTAGTCGATATCTACCCTTTGAAGTCAAAATCTGTTCCCGAGGCTCAACATAAACGAAAACTGATTTTGGGGGTCAACACGAGGTCTAAAAGTCGACCCTTACTTTTAATACAAGTTCTTATTTGAATCTTTCAAGATACTATATCAGTTCAGTTACGAGTACTAACTTGTTATAAGGACTAATTTTGTTGTACTTTTAAAAAACTCAACAAGTCAATAACAGTGCACAAGTTCATACATGTTAATAATTACCTACTTAAGTATTATACTTTGAATTTGTATTAACAATTATTAATTAAACTTGTATTTATTGAGTTTTATTTCAATTTCAAATGTACGGCAACTATGTATATCACGATATCACAGTTACTCCACTTACTAATACGTAAGTTTAAGGGTCGGCGCAGATATCTATAGCGGAGAGCAGCGAAAACAATTTTTTACTGTCAAACTATTACCGACATTGTCTTAATTGTAATAATATTAAAAATCCATTAACACAAGAATAAATTGTACTACATTGTTGTGTTAATTGATTTTGATTAAAATACAATATCTACTTACATTTTACAATTATCCAATTTTTATTATAACTAAAATAAAATTACTACTTACGTATCAATAGTCCGCCAAAAATATAGAATGTCGCTTCACACGCCGCATTGAGCAACAAACCAGCTACATTTGTACCGATTACCGATCCCAAGCGACCCAACATCATACTTAAACTCACAGCCATGCCCCTGGAAACAGTTACAACAAATTTACGTATCACACAAATAATAAATAATAATAATAATTCGTGACACATTATTATACAAGAAGATACCAATACACAATTTGGTGAACATGTGGTATCTAGAGAGAAATATTTGCGGTTCCCACAAACATGGGTTGTAAAGATTGAATCTGCAAACTCTCATTTCATAATAGCTTTGTCGCTCATTGTATAATGATGGGGAGTCATATTCAGAGTTTACCTAAACGTTATCTTATTACTTGCTATCTGTCTTACCTCAAATGTGTCGGAAAAATTTCGACAGCGTACGCATTTACAGGGCCAATTCCAAGTCCCATTACTGGAAACGAGGACAAAAGCACCGCGAATATTAAATTTTCAGTGATAAAATTAATGAGTACACAGAAAGTGCCGATAAGAAAGAATATTATGATCAACAGATTCTTCTTTCCGACGAACTTGACGGAGCTGCTGACTGCTACAGCGATGACAGCACAACACACGTTTGCTATTGTATTTATTTTGAATGTTATTGGATCTATTGTGTCGATGCATTCTGATTCTGGAGCTGAAGCGGTCTGGAAAGATGATAAAAGTGTTATTTGGGAACATATCACATCATACAGTGACATCTGACGAGATAAATTAGAGAAAATATATTATAAACAAATAACTATGATCTTTTCAAAGATAAATTGAAAATAAAAGTGTAATAAAAGCATGCGCATATTTTGTTATGTTTGTTTTTATGTTTCCTTATCAGGTATACATTTTTATAATAATTGACGCCATCGCACGTATTGGTAAGTAATAAAATTAATGGCGATTATTTAAACAATCGCATGATAGACAGAGGACAGAGTAATAAAGTTACTATCGTAGATTAAACTGGTGGCAAATAATCAAGTCCATAAGATAACTCGAACTTTACTCGTACTCTGTTTTCGGTGCGGGGAGCAGGAGATTGTTGCTATTAGGGTAAAAAATTCAAAAAGTAAGAAAATGCACTTATTAAATTGATTCACTTACTACCATTTCTTTGGCTTCGCCTGCCTGGCAGAGCTTTTCTGGGTAAAAGCTCAGCTCACACAATTTCAGCACGCAAAGAACGTATATACTATTTTATAAACAATATTGTTTCATACTATAATGCAAACCTCATTCAATCTCTGTGCAATAACGTCGCAGGCAGTCATATCCTCTCCACTTCCAGTCATAACTCTGTTTAAAACATCTGGCACCCACACGTATAATCCGTTTAATCTGAAATAAGTTATATTATAATCAATCAAACTACAATTTACTAGAATTCCTCCAATTTGAGTTTTGTTATGGATCTTGCTGATAATTTCCGTCACGTACCTACCTAGTACAGAATGTCATAAAATCATAAACACAGTGACGTTTTTATAATGACTAATATCATGGATCACGATATCAGTTATTGTGTGTTTGGTAGGTACCTAGTTATAGATTCATAAATATTGCATTTTTTATACTGATTGATAAACGGGGTCATCCGACTGATAGTACTTATACGCTATTTAAAAAAATCTATTAGTACCTGTCTAGACTGGTTTGCAAATTAATTCAAAAAAGATAACGTGCAATTTGCGAGTTTACAATTTCATTACATGTTTACTCAGGATACAAGGTAATGAACTGATATAAATGGACAAACTTCGCCTTGAAGTATAAATTAACTTACACTGAGAAAATACCAAACAACAAGAATCCATTAAGCGATAACCATTTCAGATACGGTGCTTTGAGCAGAGGTGAAGTTTGTTCTTTGAGTGAGTTTATGAAGCTGCCTTTGCTTCGCCCGCTATCACTATCAGACAAGTGCTTTATCTGAAACAAATAGAGGTTTATGACTACTTGGTTTAAACCTATTTTATCTATTGAAATTATGTTAATACGCTTACTGGGTATTCGTCAGGGGATTTTCCTTTGTTCCTTGCGTATATAACCCTTAATACTTTTAGAGCCTCATCGCGTCTCCCTTGGGAAACAAGGTATTTCGGACTTTCCGGAGCAAAACACATTAAAACAGCTGCTATTATGAAGAAGCTTGCGTATACAATTACTAGCAGTCTCCAAGCGCGAAAATAATATGCTCCGAAATCGACTCTGAAGTCTAGTGGTAGTATGCCCCACGCCAGCACTATAATAAATATTTGTTTATCAAACATACGATACGTAAAATTGTATATTATATTAGGAAATAGGAGACATGACGAAACACACACAATAAATAATTTGTTTGTTATTAGAAAATTCTGTGCCGGTATTTTTTATAATCTACAAAATTATTTAACACATAACAGAAAATATAAATGTATTATTTTCATAATATTGACCTTAATCATTTTATTAATATTAACGTTATTTATGTACGTTGAGATTGGTAAATTAGTATGGTGCAAGTATATATTCTGAAGGTACCTACATCATTTATTTATCATTTTTACAAATTCAACTTACACTATTCCTAAGTTCAGGCAATTATCTTTTATCGGGACATTAAGGTCAATAAAATTACTGACAAAAGTTAGCAAGGTATAACCGAATGTACTTACGTGGTACTAATGCAGATCCCAATATTTGCATTGCATTTGTGACTGAAAGAGTAATGTCTCTGTATTGTTGAGGTAGTATTTCTCCTATGTATGTGTACGGAACGGCTGCCGGACAGGCTATACTGGGAAAGAAAATAATCAACATTTTTAAGAATTCAATAGAAAAAAGAAAAGGATGAATATTGATAAATGATGGGTAAACTTTAATTGATGTTGAACTCAAAGTTCTGCTATTATTCAAAATTTAGTGAAGCGGATCGTTTTTCGAGATACTAGCTTGTATTTTTTTAAATAGTTTTCGTCAATGGATTTCGCATTTATTAGAGAAATGAACTGAGTAATGTTGGTTAACAAATTTATAGACCTTAACTTTATAAGCTGCCAAGTTAACGAATACTAGCTACAACTTAGAGTATGTTCTGTGTAAAGTTTTTTAAACATTCCAGCTACAATCAGATATTTTAAAATTACTTAAATAATTTATTTAATACCAACCACCAAAAGCCCATACCATAATGACGTCAGGAATTTGAAAATAGTGAAACTGATAAGGTTGGGCATGAAACCAGCTGCTATTCCCAAAGTTCCAGTTGCCAGCGAACTGTATATGATCATACGTTTTCTGCCTTGTGTGTCCACTAAATAGCCCCACGGGAACGACATTAGTACGACACCTGTAAAGTGAGTAAACGTAGGTTAATCTTTATCTATATGTATAGTAGATTCTGTAGTGTAAACTAGTTAATAATATTACTTCTTACTAATATTATAAATGCAAAATGTTTAGATGTTTGTTAGAAGTAAAGATCTGTTGATCGCCTTACTATCATCTATATCTATATACTTATAAAGAGATCTGTAGAGAATAATAATAAATCTGTAGAGAGGTCAATTCTGTACATGAAATATATTTCCAAAATAACTATCAGGGGGTGAATAGGGATCGATACCGATGCCAAAAAGTCAATTAATAAAATTTTTGTCTGTCTGTATAACCGTTATAGAAACAAAAACTATTCGACGGATTTTAACGAAACTTGGTACAATTATTTTTCATACTCCTGAGCTGGTTATAGTATGCTTTTCATCACGCTACAATAAATAGGAGCAGAGCAGTGAAGGGAAGTGTTGGGAAAACGGGAGAAGTTACTTCATTTTTTAAGCTTCCGTCGCGTGTGCAACCTTAATGGTTAAAGCTACACAGAAATCATGTATGACGGAAATGTTCTCCTTAAAATTATATAAAAAATATCCCACGACAGCATATGTCTATCTTTTATGGTTGACTCACAATAATACGTGTAACTCCCGATAGCTTAGCAGTTAGAAGCTATCTCATTATATTTGTCTACTCTTACGTTTATAGCACTCTCAGTCATCCCTAATTAAAAAAGTTAACATTATTAAATATTCCATAAAAAAGAATCATAGTAATCGGTATAGAAACACCAAAGTTATACATGAAATACGCTAATAATAAGCCATCACGCGTGAATACTGCATCATGCTATATGCTTCCTTCGATTTCACCAGGATCCCATCATGACCCTGACCGGACAATCGGACCACCTGCATACCACCATACATTAAAAAAACATCCGGACAAATTGAGCACCTCCTCCATTTTTGAAGTCCGAAATCCACGCGGGTAAAGCTGCGGGCGGAAGCTAGTAGAATATAAAAGTGCGAAAGGTAAAAATACACAGGTGCACTCTCAGTTCCGTCATTTTCATAGTCCGGTGTGACGGCATCGGAAAATACTGGAGAGAGATCAGGCGCAGGATCAACGGCTTTACTTGCTTTCCGAGGCATAGGAGTATCACACCGCCAACTTCCTGACTCCGAGCTGCGACTGAGTAATTTTTATGGCGGTAAAACCTGGTTAATGTTTTAGCCTGACCCGGGATTTGAACCCAGGACCTCAGCGCGGTCTTGAGTTAACAAGCAAGTGCGTTCTTGTTAGATGGTCTAAATACCTACTTAAGTATTTTAAACTGCACAAATATACTGTTTAATCATATGGTTTTATCTTAACGTAACACATATGGCCTTGTAACCGCCATCCATTCATTAACGCAATTCGCGTGAACTAATTAATAATCCTTTCGATAGTAATTACTTGAACTTTATCAATCTAATAAATATCGTCTGAAGAATACCAAAGGTCATGATTTGCGTTATTTGCCAATGTTGTTAGATTGTGCCTTCGTGCACAGCGTCTTTTCTTCGATAAATCATTGACTAATTAGTCAACGGTGTAAATGAAATGCTCTATAACTCCATGATGTTCTCTATTGTAGTCACGAAACTCTTTCTGTAATTCATAATCTTCATACATTACAATTCACAATAATTATTATTGTCTGTGACCATAAATCTATTCCTATGAAATCATTGAGTAATTCCTACAAGAAACCTAATCTTTATTGGAGCAATTAAGTAGATTGTTTACCGTAATATGCGAAGATGATAAAGTAAATATTATTTTAATACCAGAGGAAAATATTGTTAAAGCGACATTGATTAATTTAGTCAGTGAATGAACTGCGACGAAACTATTCCAAATTTTAGTAAAAATAAGAAGCTGGGATTAAATTTTACATGAAACGTATATAGGTATATAAGTATTGCACGTCAACATACTGCATGCTTGGCAAATTTTCGAATATTAGATATCCACTGAACAAGTAAGACTACTATTTGTAACTATTAAAAAAAAAACAATGAAAATAACCATGTTCAACCAGACACAAAAGTAGCTGTACAATTACAAGACATCAAATCAAAGGTGCTCAATTTGTCTGGATGTTTTTTTAATGTATAGTGGTATGCAGGTGGTCCGATTGTCCGGTCAGGGCCTAATGATGGGATCCTGGTGAAATCGAAGGAACTTTTAACCATTAAGGTTGTACACGCGAGGGAAGCTTAAAAAATGGAGTCACTTCTCCCGTTTTCCCAACATTTCCCTTCACTACTCTGCTCCTATTAATTGTATCGTGATGAAAGGTATACTATAACCAGTTCAGGAGTATGAAAAATAATTGTGTCAAGTTTCGTTAAAATCCGTCGAGTAGTTTTTGTTTCTATAACGGTTATACAGACAGGCAAAAATTTAACTAATTGCATTTTTGGCATCAGTATCGATCCCTAATCACCCCCTGATAGTTATTTTGGAAATATATTTCATGTACAGAATTGACCTCTCTACAGATTTATTATAAGTATAGATAAAAATATTAACCCTTTGAGGTTTATCTTACTAAAAAAGGATTGTTGGTACGAACAAGGTGATTGATGTGTTTAAATTTTAATTTGTTCAGATACTTTTATTACTGAACAAATTATTTATTCAAGAATTACCTGATTTTCTAAAGCCTAGTAGAAAGACAAGATTCGGCTATCGGACACACGTGTCGTATGTTCATGACGTAATTTATTTGCTAAGTAAATTAATGTGCAAATATACACAGGTTTTATAAATGATAAAAATAAATGTACAATATACATGCAAACTCAAAAATACTTTATATATAGGAAGGCTATTAAATTCTGCGAGCATTATCACCGAGTGACACTGACCTTATAATTAAGCAAAAAAAGTAATATTCAAAAAACCGGTTATTCGTAGGTACATATTTATGTTACTTAAGTATTTCAAGTAGTATAAACAATGCCTCGGCATACAGTAGTGGCCAGTGGCACGATAAATATGTCGTATGTTCATTCAAGTATGACCCCTCGGTAATTAGTGTTTCTAATGACAAGATTTTTAGAGCATAAAATGTTATAAATTTACTTCATATATTTTTTTATATTAATAAGCTTAAGCATTTACCTATAAAAAATCTTTAAACATTGCGTTACGTAAGTTATACTTAAACGTCCCCTTATCAAAATAGCAGATCATGCATGCTAATTGCCAATTTGAACCAATGGTTTTAAACGACACTGTCTCAGTTTATCTCAAATATTAATAATATACTTACCTTGTGTCTTTTGCAACTCTAAACTGTACCCATTATAACAGCGTAGAGTTAGACCACCTCCAGCGCAGTAACCACTTACCAATATAATCTGAACCTAAGACATAAATGTAGGCTATGTCCAGTGCAGAACTTACCAATATAAGGTATCGATGATATGAAACCTCTCTGAGAATTGGTCATTTGGAGATCACATATTGCCGACGGCAGTACAAACGAATATCCAACTGGCTCTACAATAGCTGCTATTAAGAACAATGCCAGGACCAGGCAAAACTTTATGTTGTACCAGCCGATACCTGGAATTAGAAATATACAGTACCTAATGAATGAACATATACATATACATACATATTTGTTATCTTTTGTCTCGTGACAGCCCATGTACAAGGGCCGTAAATTGTGACATCTTGGGTTTGATCCCCAGCTTGGCTAAGCTTCGAGTATGGATTTTCTTATATAGCATCGGCCAGGCGATAAGTCACAAAAACTAAACCAAATCTTTTATAACTTGTGTGGAAAACTGTGTTGATTCGTCAGTATTTATAGGGAGTTCTTTTCTTTAATTATTGTACTGTTACAAACTCGTTATAACTTTCATAAATAAATAAGCTTCTAAATAATCGGAATAAATCGGATTTCAGTGATTGTACATTTTTTTAAATTTGCATGCCGTGATGGCCTTTGATTAAAGAAGCACTTCAAACTGCAGGTTTTGATAATGTTATACCATTGTTTATTCAAATATGTCGTGTTTCAATTGGAAGTTCTTAAACAAAAATAAAATTCCATATTGGAGTTAGATAAACACAGGCGGAAGACTAATAGACGATTTTTTACGTAAATTTATGTGCAATGCCTTTCTCTAACTTGAGCTCTTTCATTAGACTGAAGATAATACTATTAAACCGAACTGTATACTACGTATATGCTCTGGAATATCCTTTAAATAACTTCTGCACCTATTATAACTTACTTATTTATACTGAATACTGATAAATATTGTGTTTTGTTTGTTTGCGTTAATATATGGAATAATTACTTTGATTTTCAAAATTCTTTAAATAATAGGAAGCTACATTATTCCTGCAAGTTATAGGATATTTTATGCCAGGAATGAACATTAACACGGACCGATCCGCGAGCCTAAGCTAGTCCGTAATGATATAAAAGTTATTGTTGAAACGCAATTATACAGGTTTCGCTTATCGATGCAGTCACTGGGTTAAGGAATTCAAAAAAGAACATATCCAGTTATTTTAAATTGGTATATATTTGATTACCTCGGAGGCGTTGTATTGCGTGAGGCGGTACTAGCATTGCTCTTAGATTCTGGATCCGAATTCCGGGTCGGGCGAAGTGATGTTAGGTTTTCCTGCTCAGTGTCAGCTCGGAGTCACAATTTTGTGCTCTATATGGCGATAGGCTCGTCCCCCATCACATGATGGGACGGAATACATAGGCAAAAATCGGGAGCCGTGGTTGCCCGTCTGCTTACGCCTTGCGGGCTAAAGGCGTTGTGTTTTTAATTTTAGTTACACATTCAAACAATATATGGATTATTTTTTACAATGACATATTATGTTTCGTAAACAATATTAGGTGTACCTAATGAATTAAAAATAAATATTTGCATTTAATAACATATCTACTTAGTACTTGTATATTTGTAGGTAGGAAGTATAACGTATGTACGTAATACAATAATACATATGCATATGAGCAACAGGAAATATTTTTAAGAAATTCATATCAAGAGGGAATTTAATAGATAGGCGCATTGCTTCTAAGATACGGTTGTTAGACTTAATATGCCCACTTAAAAAAATATAATTGATCTTTATTTTTGTATATAAGGTTCCAACAGGCTGGCATAAATGTATCGGTTGTCGAGGGATAATCATCTTACGTTAGTCGACATTCTATTTGACCCCACTCCACTTACTATCAGGTGAAGTGGGGTCACATTGACGTGCACGTTCAAAAAAGACGAATGAACTAAATCAGCTCAGTGGACTTCGATAAAAATTAAACTATATTAGTAAGAGATGACGTACATCATGTTTTGTCGGAGTGTGTGCGGAGTGGGCCTCATACTTTGTGCTTTAAGTGGGCAACATAAATATTTTTTTATCGGTTCCTGTATCAGAAGAATCTAAGGCTTTATTAAAAAAATATTTTGATTTCATCAAAAGTACTAACTTTTGATGAAATCAAAATATTTGCCTACTAAGGCACGGGTAAAAGTGGACGTACGGAGAGATATAGTCGTGAAATAACGACCAAGCCCCTTAAATAAAGATTAAAAAAATGTAAATTCAGAAAATAAAAATCTAAATACTATAGAATACTGGAAAGGGATAGGCTAAAATTTTAGATAAAAACAACTCATATAATAATATCAACATATAGAAACAACTAGATAAGTATTGTTTTCCCCAAGGAAAAAATATTTTCAATTAAAAAATTACGCATGATAACAATCTTAGCTGTAATATTATGATATCGTATGCATAATCTAATACGTGTGAAAATGTCGGTATTTAACAGATATATTGTCCTCGACTGAAATTCTTGTAACAGTATTTTTTGCGGTCTTTAGTATACATACTAAAAAAAGTCCCCAAAGGCTGTCTGTTTGTATGTGATCGATTTTCTCAAAATGTAGGTACTGAACGGATTTTTGTACGATTTTTAATAAAACCTAGTGCAATTCTTGAGATAGGTTTAGGTTAATAACTGCGAAAGATACAGAAAGTTTGAATTAGATAGTGGAATTGATGGACATTATTTCTCCTAAACTGACATATTTAGTAAAGATGACCTATTGACGCTGTAGTCAAAACGCACTGTACAGATGTACGTAGTAGAGACCTACACTTATAAATTTTGCAATTATTATATTATGTCTAATATATAACATTCCTTTTCACCTTGCTGGTTTAGTAGCAGCGTCCTTCAGTTATGAACCGTGAAATTGTAGATTCGATCCCAGGTTATTGAAATGCATTATCAATGTGTACGTCCTGCGTAGTTGTTGAAATTTGAGTTTATTGCCATTTCGTCACATTGTATCATAAATTAAGTGCGTTTTATAAATCGAAAACACAAAATAGTACCAGTAAGTTTGAGACCGAGACCTCATCAGTTAACAGAATAATTAGTAAAAAAATTACAGTAATATTATACATATACAGCGTATACATATGTTTTTAAGGGATATTTAAATTATATAGAATATTACTGTGCTATTTTTTTCATTATTATACATATTGTTGTTAGTAGGTAATATGTACACTTTATATTCCATCCAATGGTTGCCTGTAAAAGATTGTGTCGAGAATAAGACCGGCAATAATACCCGCTATGCCTTACATGGTTTTTTAATTTTAAGTGCAGTGTTTTTGTTTTTAATTCCCAATAATGCTATAAAATAAATATAATAAAATAAATAAATGTTTGCACAAGGTGTATTTCACTTGTATATATATTGTATCTGCCTAATTATTCGACTAATAATAATCAATATTAAGAAAAAAATATTATTTTCCCGTAAATATAAACGAGAATAATTAACATCGCTGCATAGTTTAACGATTATAAATCAATAAAATTAAAAACAAACCTGCTACGGCTAAAGCCTGATCCAAATCAGATGCATATTGAGATCGTTCGTCAATATCGCCGGTTACACTTTTAATTTTTCGTTCCATTCTGATCACTTATTTACACTAATTACTACCCGCACATTGAAACCACCGGTGGTGTTGAGTGACAAGACAGCACTGAAGAAAGCGAGTCAACACACTTCTGTCTTGTTTTCCTGTAAGCAAGTCGTGCAGGGGGTGCGATCCATACAAGAGTGTCGATGCTAAGCGGTGAGTGTGAGAATGTCTTTGTATTTTATCAAGCCCGACATTATCAGCATTAATTGATGATATAATCATACTACGTAGTTCTATGCTGAGTTTATATAAAAACTGCGGCAAGCATGCCTGAGGTTATTGAATTCAAATTGGGGTACTTACTGTGGTTAGTGCGTTTTCATTCGCCGATCCTGATTGTTTTCGTTTGCGAAATTAATACAACTCTGAAATAGCTTGTTTTAATTTAATGGTTTTGTTATTACTCGCGTGGTGCAAGATCCTTGATGTATCTACTGTTGTCACATAAAAAAAAGTTATTTTTAGTTTATGTGCGCACAATAATGATACACAAATATTTGTATTATAGTTCGACAATTCAATTATAATAATTCTTACTATACAATTGTACATTTTTTGGTATAAAAAAAATAATTAACCAGTGACATAAAAACCCTCAGCGACTTTATTTTTTTACTTATTAGAGGTTTTTGGGGTTGGGGGTTATTTTTTTTTTTAAATTACTGTTTTCTCTACCATAGGACTTCGCACCAATATCGATCCATCCGTTTGGCAGCTACAATGCTATAGACAGACATACAGGTACACAGACACACATGTACGCACTTTAAACTTATAGGCAACAGTCCTCATTTTGCGTCGGGGATTAAAAAATTAACATTTCATTCTTGGATTAAAAATATTTCAATGTAACTAAGTACTAAATATTTCATTGATTTACAGAAAAAAAGGAGTACAAGAGAATGGCACGTACATGGTCATTATTTTCTTTCGTAATACTTATTACTTACATAAATTCATACAAACGTGTTAACATACTTGTATGTATATTGAACCCTACTTTTCATTACATAAGTATTCATTGAAATGTTTTTTGTAAAAGCAGTACATATAGCAATAAATAAAATAAATTTCTTTAATACTCCTTACTTTGGCAATGTGCATGTGCATGGCATCGATACTGTTTTACTTCTCGTTTTCTTGGTCTAGAGTTAGCCTATATAGGCAGTGGTTTGGAAAATCTTGGATTCGATGCACTTTTTGGATATCATTAGTCTAGGATAAGAATTTGGATCCCCCGAAATGTGATTGACGTCAGATGGATCGCCAAACTTCAAAATTAGCACAATCGATTCTGCGATATGTGTGGTGTAAATGTACTCGGTCGACTCTATATTGTGGGCTGTTGGAAAAACAAACAAAACACTTATTTGTATAGTATTGTAGTATATATTTACCGAAAGATTAAAAAAATACAGTAATAAAAAAATACTTTGTAAATGGTGTAATATATTTGAATTGTTTAAAATAATCTTTTCAAACAAACGCATCTTTTGTTAATATTTATGAGGCGTAAATTGTTTGATTTTCTAGTAATCAAATTCTCTTTAAGTATCGAGCTGTGTCGTGCTAAATGATCTATTTCAGCCTTCAAGTCTTTCATAGCATTTTGTAACGGCAACAACTCCTTTTCATAAATAGAATGTAAATTGGGCGCCATGACATCAGGCGTCTGGAACTTATTAGTGGCCATATCCGTGTGATACACGTTAGGGGCATCTAAAAAAATATTTCGAGTTTATTCAATTATATTAATGATAATTCACTTTGTGCGATTCTATACTTTACCTTTTATGACATCATGTGGTATGTGATTATTAACTTTTTTAATTTGTAGAAATAAACTATTTTCAGAATCTATTGGAATTTTCATTTCATTATTGTACAGGCTTATATCTGATTTTATTATAATTACTCTATCATCTGAATATCGCTGTGCTTCCTTTTCGCTATTAAATGTTTTAATGATTATTTTATTTTCATTATTAACGTAACTTTGAAATGCTAAATCAACAGCTACTGTTTCTTTGCTATTTGTCTTGGTTAGAGTATCTTCAGATGGTGTATATAAAACAGAACGAGATTTCAAAGTTGTTATCTCTTGCTTTAATTTTGTTGTATCTGGCATTGCAACCACATCAAAAATTGTAGACAGTTTTTCTAATTTGGGTCTTTCCAGATTCGACTCGTCTTTTTCGTCCTCTGATTTATTAATAATTATTTTTTGTTTATTTTTTATATTGGGTGGATATAGCGACATGGTCGTGTACTCGATGTCTAGTAGGTCGGATTTATTAAACTCAGATTCGGCAGTATTGTTTTCTGCCTCATTTATTAAGTTATTTTTTACAACCTCATTTGATATTCTTTCTGGAAATGCAGTGTTAGCTATCTCATTTTGTATAATTTTATTATTTTTTAATTCATAGTATCTCATACTAACATGCTCATCTGCCTTAAATTCTGATGTTATTCCAGAATCATGTTTCGTCATCGTTGCACCTATCGATCCATTGCCATTTTCTTGGCTTTTGTTTTTTTTTTCAATCATGGTATCATTTACTTCTATTGGTTCGGAGGTGGAATACGTATTAATATAATCGATATTTGAGTTTGAAATGCGATGTGTAATTGGCTTGTCAAGTACACTATTTATTTCCGTCTTCACTTGTTCGTCATATTGATCAGGTAACATTCTTTTAATATCCTCAGTTGTTCCTTCAGGACTATAATTTAATGAGTCTTCTTTAGTGTCGATCACTTGAATTGTATTTGATTTATCATCAAGTAACTGTTTTGTAGAATTGTCTAGTACAATGTTTGGTATGTTGTTTTGTACAACCGAGTCTGTAAATTCATTTATATTGTCATGTGTCAAATTTTCAAGTTCTTTTGTGGAGTTAATACTATTTTTTTCTTGCCATTTGTACAAAGCTTCCTTTGATAGGCGTAATTTTAAGTCGGTTGTTATTTCAGCCGACGGTATTGTGTCCTTCTTTAATAGAGCTTCTTCGGACGGAAACACATTTTTTTTTATATTAAAGCCTTCGTTTTCTAAGTTTTGATTAGGCAGGGCGTTTGGAAGACTTGTAGTATCAATATGTGATAAGTCTTCTTTTTGTTGCGGGAAAGGCATAACTGTACTGTTTGCGTTTTCAAACGGTTGGTCGTTGGTCTCTTTTAGAAATTCCTGAAATCCTTTCTTAATGTTAGACTTCTCTTGAGTGGTATGTTCAGATTCATATTTATCAAGTTGGTTTTGTTCATATTTTATTACTTTACCCTGACTGTTACTACTAGATACTTCACTAATAGTAGACTTAGCTACCAGCGAAGGAGTTGATGTTATATTTTTTTTATCGCGTAGGTTCTCTAAGTCTCTAAGTCCATCGTTTTCGGACCTTTCGTTGCTGTTATATGATCGTTCAGTCTTCTTTTTTATTTGGTTTTTAAAAGTGTATTCATTATCATATATTGATGTGTCCTCATTTAATTTATTACCATTAGATTTTAAATCTACTTGGTTACTTTGTATTTTGTCATCATTTAGATAATTGGTGAGGTTTTTTATCGATCCATTTTTTATAATATAATTATCTTTTGTATTAAAATTTTTAGTAGTCTCTATCAATTTGGACGACACTGATTCCTTTGATTTTGAAAACAAATATCCATCGACAAGATTGGTCGATAAGATTGTTTTTTTCTCTTTAATTTCAGAAGTTTGTTCGGTTATTGATATTGCAGGGCTAGGTACAATATCCTGGCCTAATGCAGAGTGATCGTCAGTAGAGTTCAGAATATGTGATAGTTTA
This sequence comes from Manduca sexta, assembly GCF_014839805.1. Taxonomy (NCBI): domain Eukaryota; kingdom Metazoa; phylum Arthropoda; class Insecta; order Lepidoptera; family Sphingidae; genus Manduca; species Manduca sexta. The sequence continues at coordinate 3,515,410 of NC_051138.1, forward strand.
TCTGTTTTACTCCAAATACTGCTATTAAAAATGGAAGGCTTTTTTTCAGTATCGTTTAGAACTTCTTCAACTATATGACCGGCTTCTAAATCAAGTCCAGTTGTTAGTATTTGTTCTTTTGTTGCGTCTGTTAAATTTATTTTACATTCATCATCCATATGGTCCTTAGTAACCTCATTATCTAGTTTACTTGAGATTAAATCGTCATTGAATTCCTTAGCAACCTCATTATCAAGTTTACTTGAGATTAAAACGTCATCTAATTTAGCAGTTCCGTAATTTTTTTGAGAGTCACTCTTAGAAATCTTAGCATGAATAGAACTCCTTTTACTTAAACTTTTATCATTTATTTCCAAAGATAGCGGTAAATTTAAATTCTTGCTTATCATTAAATTCTCTTGTTGAGCAAGTTGCTCTAGTAAAGTCTTGGAAAAATTATCAACTTCTTTATTTAAGACTGTACTGTTTACAGATTCAGTAGTTTTATCAACCATTTTAGAGTCACTTTTAGAATTTTTTATTTGGATGGAACTTCTCTTTTCTAGACTTTTAAAATTATCTTCTAAAAACGTTGGTAATGTGAAAGTCTTATTTAATATTAAAGTCTCTTGTGGAGCCAATTGTTCTGATAAAGTTTTAGAGATAATTAGGTTTGTTTCGGCTAATGATGATCTTACTGATGGCTTTATGGTGGTATCAATACTTTTTATAGTAATACTTGCTGATTTTGAAGTGATGTCACGAGAAACCAGTTCATGTGTCGATAATGTTATAGGTTTAGTTTCATGAATCGATTCAATTTTACTATCTAATTTGTTAGGCAATATGATGCTGTCTGTTTCAACAAAATTGGTAAGAGCTGCTTTGTTTTTACTAATAGAATCATCAACAGCGGGTGCGATTTCTAGATTAGTACTCGAAAGGTCTTCAAATTGTTTAATTTGTTTTGTTGATGATATTATAATATTTGATACTTCCCGGTGTACGCTCTCAATGTTTTTATCTAATTGCAGAGGGGAAGAGCTGTGATCTTTTTTAACTTCACTACTTGATTCACTTTTCACACAAAAGGCCGGCTGAAAAGAAACGTTTTCATCTTCAAAACGTAATATTTCTTGCTCATAGTTTTTATTTTCAATTTTATTTTTAATTTCTTTTGGGGAAATAAAATATGTTGAAGAAAACTCATTAAAGGATTTTCTGGATTTGTTATCAGCTGATATTCTTTGTTGGGTCATTTTTTCGTTATTTAGACGAATTTCACTTGGGGTTAAAGGCGGAGGATAAGTTATAATCGAATTAGAATACGTGACGCTCAGTGAAGTATTAACTGATTCTGCTCGGTAAAGATTTAGTATAGAGTTAGTTTTGGGTTGTGTTTCAATTAATTTTACATCTAGTGTATTATCATGGTGTGATTTATCTTTTGATGATGTAGATTTAATTAGTGAGTCTCTTTTCAGAGACTGAACATCATCCCCAAGATATAAATTCTTAGTAGTAAAAGTAGATGTTTCTAACTGCAGTTGTTGTTTGATAGGCGTATATGAATACTTATCTTCACCGAATGGTGGATCGAGACAACCTCCTGCAAAATATAATACATTGAGAAGTCACAGTTAATTTTGAAATTTATAAATAATTTGAATAATAGGTATAATATATGTCTTTTTGCTAACCTGGTTTACATTTTCCTAAGAAATTTTGATGCCTTTTTGATACCACAGTAGATATATCAAGATAATCATTTTTTGATATAGTCAAGTGCGTTTTCATAATTTCATCCGATTTACTAGTTATTTCATAATTCTCTTGATTTTTACTGGGTTCGTAAGATTCTTTTTCATCATTTGGGTTTCCTAGACATATGCCTGAAAAGAAAAATTAATTATGGCATTATTTCCTTTGCAAATAATTTGTTAAATTATTACAAAAGCATTTAAGGTACCTGGTCTAAGTATTTCAAAAAACTTATTTCTATGTTTCTTAGTAGGTACCGTCTGATCAGTATCCATGATCATATCAAATGACATAATTGTTTGATCGCTATTAACTAAGCGAATTTTCTCTTTTGCGGACCTGGTATGGTTCCTTTTTGGTACAGATATAACATTATGATATATATCAGCTTTATCCTTCTTCCGAACTTTCACTTTTACTTTGACGGGAGTGCCTTTTGATGTGCCAGTTAGCTGAACTATATCATTTTGCACAACTTCGACTTGCAATGATAATAAACTTTGAACTATTTTTTCGACAAGGATTTCATTATTCATGATCCTGAAACTCTAAAATCAATTTAAATTTATTTCTTGACAAAATATAACAGTACTCTTATATAAATAGGGATTCTCATATTATTAACAAAATATAACACATTTTAAAAAGTTATTAATTATGACTTCATAATCTACAAACACGAAATAATTTATACGCAAAGTTATACGAGTCCATAAATTATATTTATTCACAATAAATGAATATCTATCCATCAAATACAATAGAATAAACAACACGATTAGATTTTATGTGTTTTTTACAGCATTGTGCCACGTGATCGTTAAAGTTAGAATCGATAGTTTTATACATTAAGGAAATGTGCGATGATTTTTTCCATTCTGTCCCCAATGTAGCACACTTGCATAATAGTTCATTAAGCATTATTTTCAATGGCATAATCTCTTTTTCCATTACTTGCACCAGCTCTGCTACCCTTATTTCTGGTAATATTCGTTTTCTTACGCTGAAGTTTTGAACTTCGTTTGTGTAATTAAGATCAAAGTCCTTTTGTTTCGTAAATAATTTGTATTTGTTAACATTTTCGTTATATATATTATTTATAGTGCAAATATTTGCAATACAGGCTGTTTCTTTATTAACTTCGTTAAAGTAATAAATTACTGAGTTAGGAGTAACGTTTTCTTTTATGATATCAGCGTCGATAGAGCACACAGGGGTTTGACTTAATGTTCTAGAATTGGCCTTGCTCGTCGAGTTCATGTTCGTTGATATGCATGTTATCGTTTCACCAGATTGTGTACAGGCATCTATACACAAAGCAAAATCACTTTCGGTGTTAGTTATTTTATCTATAGAGTTTCTGTTTATGTTAACAGTGTTAAGACTCGAAGCATCTTCGCTCGCTAAAACTAATTAAAAGTTAATTGTTAGCGTACATATTAAATAGGATAATAATAATATAATCTACTCTATATATTATGCCATTTGTAGCTGATACAATTATACCTTTGCCAACTTCATTATGATTATCAATGTCTTCGCGTGTTTCATCGTTATTACTGAACGAGTCGTTAATTTGTTCTTTGAAAGGGTCTTCGTCAATTGAATTCTGTTTATTTGTAGGTCCATGAATATTCTTTAGCTCATTAAGATTTAATAACAGTTTTTGCATGTCATCGGTATGGTTTAAGTTTGCTGCTATTTTGGTAACTACGTAAGTATCGCTTATAATTCGTTTAACGTCACCAGATGCTAAATTAAATTTCGTAATAGAAGATGGCAGTAATAAATCTACACAAGAGTAGTAAATTTTATTTAAATTTTCATTTATTTCTTTAAAGGTTTGTCGCGGCAACTTCTGAAGTATAATCTTATAGGTCATAGGTATTGTGTATTCTATTAAATTATTTTCATTTTTCCATTCTATTTGGTCGATATTTTGTATATCCGATATTTCAGGTACTATTTCTAGACAGCATTGTGAACTATCTTTGTCAAAATCTTTCATAATTGGTATAAATTTAATTTTAAGTCCAGCGGTACCCATTGTCGTTGTTTGCAACAATATAAGCAAGCAAAGATCCCATAAACAAAAAAAAAATCTGAAATAAAAATAAAAAAAATACATTTGTAAGCTTATGTACCATTGCCTCAGAGCGACGTTGAACGCAATTTTGTCAAACAGGACAACGAGGTCGAATATTTATTTTCTAAAAAATCAACAAGAAATTTTGGACATTTAGATAGACCCTATGAAAATCTTCTTTTTCATAACTACATAAGATCGGTAGCACCCTTACTTTCCCTATGGTATTGCGGATGTTTATGGGCGATAATTACCGCTCTCCTTGAGGTGATAGTCATACAAATTTGCCGATATGATATAAATTAAATATAATCTACCCATACCTATAACATCACGGATGAATGAGTGTTTGAGGTAGGAGTAAATAAATTTCTTACAGCTATATTGAAAACGACTGTTAGTACATACTTGTGAAACCAAGGGTAGGAGGTGATATAAGTTTAATAATACACTCAATACATAATTTTGAAATTCCGGATATTTGGAAACTACAAAAATTTTTGGATCACTGACATGATGTTTATTTGTCAAAAATATTTTTTTCTTTTAGCTATCGCCAATAAGTATTTATTACTTTTATAATATTACTAGCTTTTGCTCGCGGCTCCGCCCGCGTTATAAAGTTTTTCAGGCTAAAGTTTTCCGTTATAAAAATAGTAGTTTCCCGGGAGCCTATGTTCTTCCCAGGGTCTCAAACTGTCTCCATACCAAATTTCATCTTAATACGTTAGGTAGTTTTTGAGCTTAACACGTTAAGGCAGACAGATGCAGCGGGGGACTTTGTTATATTATTTAGAACTTTTTAAGTGAAACAATCCCGTTATACATCATTGTTGCATAACTTTAACCGTTTACGCAGCACAGGCAACGCAAGCTCTCAAAACTCATAATTTTCCCCGTTTTTGCAACATGTTTCATTACTGCTCCGCTCCTATTGGTTATAGCATGATGATATATGCCTATAGCACTCCAGGAACAAAGGGCTATCCAACACAAAAAGATTTTTTCAGTTCAAACCGGTAGTTCCTGAGATTAGCCATTACTGCTCCGCTCCTATTGGTCATAGCGTGATGATATATAACTTTGAGCACTTCACAAAGGACTATTCAACACAAAAATATTTTTTCAGTTCGAATCGGTAGTTCCTGAGATTAGCCATTACTGCTCCGCTCCTATTGAATATAGCGTGATGATATATAGCCTATAGCTCTCCACGAACAAAGAGCTATCCAACGCAAAAAGAATTTTTCAGTTTGAACCGGTAGTTCCTGAGATTAACCATTACTGCCCCGCTCCTATTGGGTATAGCGTGATGATATATAGCCTATAGCACTCCACGAATAAAGGGCTATCCAACGCAAAAATAATTTTTCAGTTTGGACCGGTAGTTCCTGAGATTAGCCATTACTGCCCCGCTCCTATTGGGTATAGCGTGATGATATATAGCCTATAGCACTCCACGAACAAAGGGCTATCCAACGCAAAAAGAATTTTTCAGTTTGGACCGGTAGTTCCTGAGATTAGCGCGTTCAAACAAACAAACAAACAAACAAACAAACAAACAAACAAACAAAAAAACAAACAAACTCTTCAGCTTTATATAATAGTAAGTATAGATAACAAATAATAATGGTCATTATCGCCACGTAGCGGAAGTATAAAAAGGTCCGATAAAGATTAATTTATCAATAATATGAGGCTACGATTAAAAGATTATTCTGTATTGGGTATAGTAATATGTTCAGAGTTTAAACCAGGTGCGAAGTCGGTGGCTAACTCAGTTTTAACACGAACCATGGACACCAGGTAAAAAGCTTAAAGACAGTACAGAGGACCAACTTTCTTAACAGAACCACAAGTGCTGGCTTGTGAAACCACAGCTTCGTAGTCTCTCTCATCTCGGCCCATATAAACAGGTACGGGTGTTCGTTTTTTGCTGAACCATGAAGTTGCGGTGGTTTTGACTTTCCATATCTACGGCATATTGTTGTTGTTCTCGGTATAAAAGATTATAAGATTAGAAAATATTAATTAGATATTTATTCCTATTTAAGATTAATTATTGAAAAATAAAATGAATTCATAAACTGACTGGGAAAGAAAAAGCCCCAGGCCGCATGTGGCAATATCCTGAACACAAAAATTTCATGCCTTTACTCCCAAGGGCTTAGCAAGGCGTAATTAATACGCCCAACTTTCACTTTTAATCAATTACAAGGATATTAATCTACATTCAACATTATGTAAGAAGTTTATAAGGAAAATTAGGAAGAAGCGACCGTGAGCTCATTCAGGGCCATGATTTATTGAGATAGTTTATCACTTTGATCCAGAGACAGTTTATTTAACGAGCTAGCAACGCCGACGAGCAAACAAGCGTAGATAATGAGTTTTATTACTATATCTTCATGCTTGTACGAGTATTTATAAAATAATCAAACTAATCCCGATTTGCAAATGTTTATGCGAAACTCGACAGGTACCTACGAAGTGCCTCGAATGTTTATGTAGACTCTATATAGATGTAAATGAAAGAGGCTCTGGTGGAATGACTTACTATATCCGCCTGTTTGTTTTTGTTGACCTTTTTGTTACCTTGTGATAGATTTTTGTAGGTTTTTAAAATGAATTGACTGTCTGTACCTTACAGTCAAAGAGAATTATAATATATATGGATAGTTACAGTTCTCTATCAGATGTTATATTCTGGCCACGCATTCCTTTTTTAAATTTTATCTATATCTATACTTATAATAAATCTGTAGAGAGGTCAATTCTATACATGAAATATATTTCCAAAATAACTATCAGCGGGTGATTAGGGATCGATACTGATGCCAAAAATGCAATTAGTAAAATTTTTGTCTGTCTGTCTGTATAACCGTTATAGAAACAAAAACTACTCGACGGATTTTAACGAAACTTGGTACAATTATTTTTCATACTCCTGAGCTGGTTATAGTATACTTTTCATCACGCTACAATTAATAGGAGCAGAGCAGTGAAGGGAAATGTTGGGAAAACGAGAGAAGTTACTCCATTTTTTAAGCTTCCGTCGCGTGTGCAGCCTTAATGGTTAAAGCTACACAGAAATCATGTATGAGGGAAATGTTCTCCTTAAAATGATAAAAAGATATCCCATGACAGCATATGTCTATCTTTTATGGTTGACTCACAATAACACGTGTAACTCCCGATAGCTTAGCAGTTCGAAGCTTTCTCATTACATTTGTCTACTCTTACGTTTATAACACTCTCAGTCATCCCTAATTAAAAAAGTTAACATTATTAAATATTCCATAAAAAAGAATCATAGAAATCGGTATAGAAACACCAAATTTATACATGAAATACGCTAATAATAAGCCATCACGCGTGAATACTGAATATGCTTCCTTCGATTTCACCAAGATCCCATCATCAGACCCTGACCGGACAATCGGACCACCTGCATACCACGATACATTAAAAAAACATCCCGACAAATTGACCACCTCCTCCATTTTTGAAGTCCGAAATCCACGCGGGCGAAGCTGCGGGCGGAAGCTAGTTCTAAATAAATGATAATGAATTAGCATCAACTAAATCTTAAATATAAATTTACAGGTTTTGGTTTCTACTTTTGAGTATACTACTGCTTGTGTTAGAAGAAAAACTCTTCCAAATCCAATATAAACTATTCATGAAGATCTGAGCAGGATACAATTACAATATACGATTCACATAAAATTGCAATATATTCAATAGGTTCAGGAATTAAAATAAATGCTTATGTGTGTGTGTGTGTGCATGGGTGAGTATGCGTATGAGTGTGTATGTTATCTCTTTATTAATTAGTGTGGGGTTTGATCATCGTCGACCGCAACGGTACTTACCATAAAGTAAGATGGTATTCAAAAGCTATAAGCCTATAAAAATATATTAATCATACAATATTATAATACTGGTAATAAAAAAATATAAAAAAATAATATATCTTATGATCTTTATATTTTTTATTTCCAAACTCTTGCTATTTAATTTACATTTAAATTAACATTTACATTATCTTTCAGTATCTTTACAATGTTTAATTAACGATATGCGACGTAGTATTATTATTGCTCTTTAGTCCTTAAATTACGACTAAATTCCTGGTATGATCGCTTTGCCATATCGAAGCTTACAGACGGCGTGATGTATCTCTGACCCTCTAAATATTAAAGAAAGTTGTTACACACGCTCTATACGTGTCACATTACCACTTAAGGAGTCTGCCAACATAACCGGAACATACTATGACCGTGCTATGAACTTATCAGGCACGGAGAGACACGACATGGACTAATATACCCGATAGAATGAATCACCAGCGTGTCATACCCGTGCATAACGTTTTTAGTAACCAAAGCGTAGTCGCGTCTGACACGTTCCTAGCACGGTTATAATATGAAACGGGGTAGTGAGCTAGTAGAGTTTAGATTCTGGAAACAATAACTACGGCTTGTGACTAACTCCCGAGGGGCAAAGTTATATGACGCAAACTGTAGATAGGCCATACACTATTCGACTTTCGCATAGACCGTCTGACGAGTTTATAATGCAAAAATCTTAAAATTTCGTAAAGTAAAACGTTTGTACGGGGTAATTCATACACGATTTCAATTTCTGTTATAATTCGATAGGACTGTTCCTACGATTGTCGCATCGTGTATGGTCTATACATAAAAAAATTACAAAAACTAAACATGTGAACTGTATAAAACACCGTTGTCGGTCGCACAGGAAATAATGATCACAGTTTTGTTATTATTATACAAAAAAACATAAATTGCACTAGTTGAAATATGTCTCCACCTCATTTAGCACATAAACTTCGTATATACTTTTGGTAATGCGTTCATACGACAGATACTGAGAGACTGCGCAAACGAGGTAAAATTTTTACTACCATCTGTCAAGGCCTTTCTCTGAACAAACGGCTTTGAGCACTCAATGAAAATCTTTGCAATTAATATGCAATGATTAACGAATAATAAAATTAATATAAAATTAATATATTTAAAATTTTGAACTACCAATATTCTTAATTAAATTGCCTATCTAATAGTTTTAGTTGTAAATTAAAATGTGCACTTTAGGAGGGGCACGGAATCAATAATTGTAGTAGCATTTTCATTATGTAATTAATGAAACCATTTATCTATATTATAAAAAAATTAAACAACCAAACTAAACGTATTGCAGAAATATGATGTATTATTTTGTGTTTGTATGTATTATAAATTACGGACAGATAGCTTCTAAAAATTCAATTAGAGCCTCTTTTTGTTGGATGTATTCTGCCTTAACTGGTAGAAGCTGGAACCAGCAAGTTCTAATTGCTAAAATGTTGAACTCATGATTGCGCACACTCTTAGTTGGACTAAGTATATTGGCTGTTAGTATTATCACCAAAATTAAAATTGCAGAGGCCTGAGACATATATTATGAATTTTCATGTACAAAGTCATTCAGGTTTGTTAATTATATTTTAGATTTTATACTAATTAACACATTGGGTTTTTGCAATTAATTACATAAATATCAATTCGTGGGCATCTGAATGTATTATTTTATATAAAACTAACTATCGTTCTAAGCAGTTGCTTCGGCGACAAATCCATTCCACTATTCGTACCTAATACTATATCTTATCTTCATATTTACAATATAATAAATATTGGAACACTTGTCTACTTTATGTAATAAATGTATCTTGTGACCTCAAAGGTACGACGTCAAGCAAAAACGTATTATTAATGTAGACTTATAACTGATACGTCGGTAGGTAGTAGTAAAATTAAATTAGAAAATAAACCGATGAAATACAATTTGTAAAGTAAGCATCCGTATCTTAGTTATTTGTAAAAATATTATAATTCAGAAGAATTTTCGAATACCATTGAACGTATATTCTACCGATCGAATACAATATGATAAATTTAATTAGCTGGTTCTGATGTTGTTTAGTTACTTAAGAAAGAAAGAAACTGGCTTGTAGGTATTAAATTAAACATGAATATTATAAACAGTTGGTAATATATTAAGAAGCAAACAGTGTTGATTCGTATCACTGTTTATAAATATTTTTAAATCCACGACAAAACTCTCAGTTCACAAAATGTTTCATTTTATTCGGGTTATATTAAGTATACCTTAATACATGAATACAAAAAATTCTTACAATAATACCTAAATCTATAAGCGTATCTACTTATTACATATCTATCTTACATAAATGACTAATCTTTTGAGATCATTACGAAAGCCAATAGATTATTTATTATATCTATAACGAGAAGCGTACCTATTTCACTTAAAAAAATATAGTGAAACAAGATCAGCGGTTAAAACTACATTTCACATAAAATGGAGACTTATTTGAGAAAAACTTATGCATGAATGGAATTTTTTAAATAATATCCATTGTAATATATTTGTGATGCTCGTTGCGAAATTACCGTACAGTCTGTGTATGTTGATTGCAGACTAAGAACATCAATCAGTTAGGATTGTTGTATCCAAATTTGATGTTAGTTCAAGTAATGACTTGTACCCGAAACGGCATCCTCGAATTAAGGTCAGGGGCCCTAATCCGTCTATAGAGATGAATCCGTCGTTTTGGAATTACAGGCGTTTTATTCGAAGAACAGCTTTGATAGCTGTCCAGGTAAGAAAGTCAAAAAAGTACCTATTTACCTATAAGGCTATTAGAGTGTCCGAAGAAAACGCTCTTCATTGAAAAAAGACGGATATGCCCCCGTAGACGGAATAGGCCCCTGACCCTACTTTAAATTCGAAAGCTGATCCAAACATATCTATTATTTATATTACACTGTAAACCCGCTATTAATATGAGGAAACATAGGAGAACACAAACACAATATACATACAAAAACACACGGGAAAACATACATACTGTACATAAGTACATGTTGATTGATCAACTCTAAACTAATACGAAACTACTTATATTGCATAAATGTCCCACCTATAAAAACCTAATCCTACGCAAATTTGTAACATCCATCGTGCTCTGATTTACCCAGTGCGGGTAAATACATTCAATGGTTGCTCCACATTCAGTTGTCTCTGAAATATTATCAGGTAATTACTACTTTTTTCGTGTCTATAAATGAGGAAATAGTGTGTGACTCACAGTTTTCTGATCTTACAAATTATAATAATATTGTCTACGACAAGCGACGTTAGTCTAATTGGGTATGGAACGGACTGCCAAAACGAATGTCAGCTGGTTGAAATCTCGAGGGCACACACCTCTGAATTTTCAAAAAAATTATGTGTGTATTCTCTGTGAATTATCGCTTGCTTTAACAGTGTGGGAAAACGACGTGAGGAAGCCGAAATACCAGAGAAATTCTCTAGGAATAGGAATTTTAAAGGTGTGTGAACTCTAATCCGTACTAGGCCAGCGTGGTGGACTAAGGCCTAATCCCTCTCAGTAGTAGAGGAGGCCCGTGCCTAGCAGTGGGCAATATATTATACGGGGCTGACATTATATTATTATCGTCTACGATATCAAGTCAAATGGCACACATAATAATAATAATAATATCAGCCCTGTATTATATACTTGCCCACTGCTGAGCACGGGCCTCCTATACTACTAAGAGGGGTTAGGCCTTAGTCCACCACGCTGGTCTAGTGCGGATTGGTAGACTTCACACACCTTCGAAATTCCTATAGAGAACTTCTCAGATGTGCAGGTTTCCTCACGATGTTTTCATTCACCGTTAAAGCGAACGATAAATTCACAAAGAATACACACATGATTTTTTTAGAAAAGTCAGAGGTGTGTGCCCTTGGGATTTGAACCTGCGGACATTCGTCTCGGCAGTCCGTTCCACAACCAACTAGGCTATCGCCGCTATAAATGGCATACATGCAAATGTTTAAATAGAGCAGGCATTGTAAAAACATAAAATTGGAAGTATACTTTAAACCAAAAATTAAACCTAACTATTTGTCTCGCTGAAAATATGTGCCATAAGGTTTCTTTGTAAATAATTTTCCAGAATAAAAAATGTCTATCTCAAATCCATGTTATGAGGACAAAGTCGAAAACTAACTATTACACATTATATTGTTCAATATACTTTATACTATAGACACATGCAAATGTATTCCATACAAAGTATATGAAACTGAATATGGAGGAAACATTAGACCTTACAACTACACGTCAAAATATTCTTTCGATGCTACAACATAATTTTTTATGAAATTCTTTGCTATAAATTGTTTATTTTCATATCTTTGGACAACTCAGCTCTGCGACATGGTTCTTTATGACACAGTATTGAAGCTAAAGTTTTGAAGATTCATTGTAATTTCAGATTGTTAGTACGACATCAGGCATTTAGAGAAGAGCAATTATTAAAATCCCTTTAAATAAAATGTAATGTATTCGGCAGTCAGTAGCAGCTGAACTAATTTTGAAAAGAGTTAAATCTCTTACTAATTTATAAATGAAAATGTTAGCATAAATGTTTGTATGTTTTTTAGAAGTAAACTCAGAAACCGCAGATCGGATTTGGATCGATTTTGTAATTTGGTACACAGGAACATTTTGTACTGGATTAACACAATATAGGCTACTTTTATCCGGTTAATTAGCTCCCATGGAAAATATTTGGTTTTTAAATCTGATTTTTAAACAGATGGCGCAATGACCGCTGTCGTGCTGTAAGGAGTTTTGTATCGGGAAAGGCGGGCGAAGCCGCGAGCGACACCAATGAAGTCATATTTGCTGTCTACTTTCTTTACTTGTATGTCTGCTATGATGTAGGTAGTCTATCTTGATATATTGGCGTAAGAACAGCAGATGCGCTATGAAGTTCAGTTTGAAAACCCATTTAGCATCATCCACAAACACTTTATTTTAAGTATGATATTTTGAGAAATTAACATTTTAAGGTAACAACAGTCAATTATTTAAAGAAATTCTAATGAATAATTTAATGTGGGCATTGATAAGATTTAATTGACTGTAAATTAGATACTGGATACACGAAGAATGAGTAAATATGCCAGCCTCTTGAAACGTATAAATTATTAATTTAAAGACTTAATGTTGTAACAACACTTTATGTTGTATAATAAGGGACTGCACTATCTTACAAAAGATAGATATGTATACTAGTATAGTGCTCAATATATAATATATATGTGGCATCGAAAGAATTTTATGACTCCGACATTCCATTTCTTTACCAAATCTATCCATCCAAAATTAATTCTAAGCTATTAGGTAAGTATTTGTATATTTTTACATCAAATTGGATTTTGAAATGATACATGATTTTATCGCATTTAAAAATCGATTTGATTTTCTGACTTCAAATCTGTTATTAAATTAATAATCTCTGATAATAACATAATCTTTACATATTAAAGTTATCAAAGAAAAACTAACATGGGTTTTTATTAGAGCAACAGAAGGCAAAACAAGGTTTAAGGATTTTAGTCCGTCTGTCTGTAAGTATATTTATACAAAATACTCCAATAATAAGTTTGCACTGATGTGTTGCTATGGGTGTAAAGATAATATTTTTAAGTCTGGTAATCCACTTGCAAAAGCTGAGTGACTCAGATTGAGTATAACTGATCCTACTCAATTACCAAAATATTAAGGAAAGGAAAATATTTGTTGTAGAAAAGCAATTTTTTTTTTAATTGGAACTATTTAGTTGTGTAACAGATTTCTGTTACAGGTTATGATCTATTATGTTATTATCAGTGTTACACATATTTTATCTCTTATTGAAAATTGCAACGATTATTAAAAACCTTGTAACTAATTGCTTCAGGTATTACAAAAAAAAAAAAATACTTTTCTTTAGTAATACCTTATGTTCAGTTATAAATGTGGCAAATGAATATTCTGACTAGTATTTCCCGTAAGATGATCATTGCAAATTAAGTTTATTGTAATTAAACTGTCGCAATATCAATGTGGATAAAAATATTTACGGTCCCAGTATGTTAGTCAACACGTCATTGAATCTTATCGTAATTTACATAAACTGGACAGTTACAATTAAGTATAAAAATACATGATCTATTATAAATTATTTTAATTCTAGATACGGACTAGATTAATGACTAGATATAATACAAATGACTAGTACCCACTCATCCCTTTTCATTATAGCTATAATCTTATATTAATGGAAATAAAGCGACCAACTTTGGATTCTAATAAACGTTTTTTCCTTCTATATATACACCGAACTCGATTTTATACTTTTATATTTATCTAGCATATCTACTTAAAAATAAATGAAGCACTATCTATAATATATTATTTAATTTTGAGTGTAATATGTTATACAAAACGAAGTCCCTTGTAGAAGCGTATTCATTTTCATATTCGTATTGTTTTCGTGGAATGTTACTGTAATTTGGAAATACCCATTAATCATAACATTGGGTCGGCGTAGGATCTTGAATTTTATTTTTGCGAAGATCTAAGAAGCTTCTTGAAAACTGAAACCACTTAGAAACCAATATTGCGATATTGCAATCTTACTAAAGAATCTCGTAATTATTATCAAAATCACGACCTTAATATTTACTAGTGCGATAAAGAAAGCATTTTAGTAGAATTTATAACAATATTGTTTTTTTATTGCCGGCCAATGACGACTTGGAAATAAAAAGATAATTATTTTATTTTACCGCACTGGGGGTAGGTAAGCATTAGCTAATGCTTATAGGTTCGTATACTTACGTGTACGTCCTACACTATGATTATGTATCTTCGCAATACAAATGAAGTTCATCATCTTACGCCCAAATATAACTATTTTTTTTATTAACAGATATAATATAATGGAAGATGAAAAGTGACACTGTTATTTCTCAATAAAAAAATAGGAGTTTCCTCTATCGTAGTTTAACTTCCGGTAGTAGAAAACGAAATCTTTAATGCTTTCTACTGGTTCAAAGGGCGTGCAAATTTTAACATAGTATTTTAGTTACACCCAAAAGAGTCTCTAAAAAAATTAGATTATGTGAACTTGCGCAATTTACGACCGCGAAAGTATTATGGGTAGTCGAAAAACTGAATAAATTATGGCCTAAATGTTGTGCGTTGATAAAAAATATAAGTAGGTAGAGCCTAAAATAATAAGAGAAAATATATAAAAATAAAACTTCTATACAATGAATGTTAACAGTAGGTATCCTTGATGATTCCGTGTAAATTTTGACGCAGAAATAAAATGTTAAAGTACCTACTTTTTGTCAGACGACATCGTGCGTAACCAAGAAGTTTATGTGGCATTACTGTTAATTTCCATTCCGAAACGACTTTTAATTAATACATTTGATCACCGATAACTTATTTATATTTTACAAAAATATTGTATTATTTTTAAGTAAGACTGAAATTTATTTGCAGCATGTGTTTTAATATCATAATTTCAAGATGTCACGTTTAAATTTTGTATTGAAATAGTCAAATTCACATCGACGACCAGCGCGGTTACCTATCCGAGTTCAACCTTAGATAATATTACCGTATACCGATTACTCTTAGAATTTGTTTTAACATTATAAACACTTCTAATAGGATTTTCTTTATTAATGTTGAATGTTGAGCATAAAACTATTTTTCATCGGACGTATCCTAATAGCAAATATTCCTCTTAATTGTAGAAACACTATTTATCGGTGATTCGTTGTAATGTCACATATAAGAATAGTTTTAGAACTTCAACATGATCGTATCATCTTGGAAGACGCCCTTGCCGCAGGCATCTGTTGGGAACGCGCTGAGGGGCGCGGGCGTGGCTCAGGTGCACAGGCCCGAGTTGTCCACCAAGGACCTGGCCAGCACGTCGGCGGCCGCGATGTCGCTCACTTTACCTTCGAAGTGCCCTCTCACATGGAACATGAACTCGGCCTTGCCTGCGAACTCCTGTCTACACATGAGACACAGGTGGTGCGCATGCGTGTGCTGCCGCTCCGGGGCGTAGTGTGTGTGACCGTGGGTGAAGTACGCGCCACCACCGCCTCCACCCCCACTCTCGTTCACGACCGTCGCGGTCGACACGGATGCAGTGGCTATACTGTGTCCATTGAGTATCTGCTGATTCTGATTGTGATGGTGCAGAAGTTGTAGTTTCTCCTGGTTTGATAAATGGACCTTTTCTTGCTGCTGTGAACAACACACCCGTACGTCATAAAACGTTCTTAACGTACCTAAGTTTATTACCTAATAAGCGCAATAAAATATATTGTTTTATAGAATACGTTCCAGATAAGTAACTTTTATTAGCTTGCAAGACAATAACAAAGAAATTGCAAAATCATCATCGCAATAAATATAAATATTATGCTATGTCCTTAACATCTAAGACTACGTGCAGTAGAAGTAAACACACTTGGTGCTGTGTGGCTTGTTGCATCTTATCCTGCAGCAGCTTGTTGTCTGGTAAGTGCGACTTGGCATGCGCGCTCCACTCGTCCCTCGTGGCGAACAGCCGACCACAGAGCTCGCACGACCACGACACCACCATCCCTGCCGTCGCTGCTGCCACCGCCGCGCTTGCTGCACTTGTATGAACTAGATTCGTATTCTGTAATATTTCAGTACTTATTTTTAATGACAGTTATTCTATCAGAAGCAAATTCACATCAAGAACATGATGAATTAAAGGATGGTTTATGAGATTATAATTTAAGTTACAAACTTTAATAAAAATATTAATTAATGCTTTCAAAATAAGATTACATCACAACATAAATCACGTTATAATTTAATTTAAGCAACAACGCATTTGTACATAATTAAAAACATTTCTTGTCTTTATAGAAATGTTAGTACCTATATGAATTAGAAACATGCTAAATGAGGAAAGAAGACGTGAAGATGATGTTTCTACGAACCATGCGTTGTATTCTCATAGGGATTTACCGTAAAGTTGTGTCCAGGTACCTGGCAGACCTGAATTGGCTGCTGGTGTGAATGCTGTTGTTGCTGTTGCTGTTGCTGCTGTTGCGCTGCCGCTGCCGCCGCGATCTCCGCTTGACTCGGCTTCGTATCCTCTTGTTTTGGCAGTTGAGGTTTCACATCATCTAGTTTTAAAGCTGAAATAGCAAACCAAATCAAAATTGCACTTTGATGAAAAACATACAAGGTTTACTTTTGTACTCACGTGGTATAGCGATCTGGCGTTTGCCCAACGGTGCTATGTTTGACGGCGTTATGTGTTTCAACTTGTTCATGTGGAGCACCAATTTGTCGCGACGAGCAAAGGCCTTGTTGCACACTTCACAAACGTATGGTTTCTCGCCTAGAAACGAAAGTATTGTTATCTGTTTAGATAGTTTCGGATATCTATAGTGATAAGAGTATGCAAAAAGGGGAGCATGAGATCATTTTTGTTCGATTTGTCAATATCGATCGGATATATATTAACGGGGTCATTCTTTTATAAGGACTTGATAAAAATATATATCATGTAGATACTACTTTTTACTCGGTAATCCAGAAATAACGAGATGTAAATATTTTGGCGTCAACAGAATCCTGTAACATTTACCTACGTTCTACGTTCTAGTGAATGCTTAATGTTTGACTTTTACTTACCTGTGTGAATTCTCATGTGTATCGTTAGTTTGTCTTTACGAGCAAGACCTTTCCCGCAGACAGTGCATTCAAACGCTTTGCTACCTAAAACCAAACAGTCATAGTCTTATTACTTAATACTACTTATTTCTAACAACAAATATGATTAAGTATATCTACTAGGATTTTTTGGAACATATAAAATCAGATTTGCTATTAATCCAGCTTAAACGTATAAATTCACAATTAAAACCAGCAGACATGGAATCTCAGCGAACAGAGGGCTGTATGGTTCAATAACTGTGGCCTAAAACCGATTGTACTCGACAAATTAATCTCTCTATAGACAGCCTCAGTTACCTTCGTTTGTAGAGCTGGTAGGTTTAATAGCCGGGTGTTTCCTAACTGGTGTACCTTGTAACGCTTTTAATCTAGTCCCCGGGTGCATAGATCCACCTTCCGCGTACGGTTCCGTGAACGGTATCAGATTTGGTCTTGGTATGTTGTTTGTTACTTCTGGTGACCTGGTAGAAAGAAATTTAAAATTATTTGGAAATTAGTTTAAGACGAATATAGAAAAAAAAATAAATTAAGATCAAATAGCACTCTATAATATTTTATTTACGTGCCAGATAAAAAATAGTGACAACATTTTAATCTTCATTACATATTAATGTCATGATATATTTTGTTTATAAGATAATCACAATATATAGTGTCATAAAGTATCATAAATCTATGTTCTCCGTTTATTCCTGAAGGCAGTGAGAGGCCATTAGGCATAAACGCAAGTGGTGCACTCACTCACTCACTCACTTTCCGCTGTACGTATTTAGTCCCATGATGGGCTTGGGGGCTTTACTTTGTATGTATTGGGTCCAATTAGAACGTGTTGTTACCGTAGTCTACTACGGAAAAGTGAACTGCAGCTTCTGATATGCTGCTTATGGTCTTTGGAATTGAAGGAAACTCGATTAAAGACCAACCCTTTCCTCATCCTTAACAACAGTGTTAGAAATTGATACTACAATCCAATAGGTTGTATAGGTTCATTTACAACAAAGATCAGTAACACTCATTTGCCTTCTTAAATACACTCACCAATTGCCGAGACTCTGCAGGACTCTCACGCCTCCTTCAAAGCCCATGCCGACGTCATCGGGCACCGTGAAAGTGCTGTCAGGCCCGCCAGTGCTGGAACTGACTTGCGGCACCTTGATTGGCGAGTTGATATTCGCGTAGTGATGCTGCGTGGAGCTCACGGTCGGTGGAGACGGATGGCCCGGATGGGCGTTATTGTTCTGTGCCTGCTGGATATTTGTATGTTTTAGAAGTGTTCTTTACGCCTTAAAGCTAATCACTTCACCAACACCCGAATTTGTATCATTTTATGTTTCATTCCTTTTAATCACAATTATAATTTACACCTGATTTTAAATTTAGTACCATTATAACTTACTTGCATTTCTTGATGATGTCTTGACTGATTGTTGTTGTTATTATTCTGTTGTTGCTGATGTTGTTGTTGCTGCTGTTGCTGCTGTTGTTGTTGCTGTTGTTGTTGCTGCTGTTGTTGCTGCTGTTGTTGCTGCTGTTGCTGCTGCTGCTGCTGTTGTTGTTGTTGCTGCTGCTGTTGCTGTTGCTGCTGCTGCTGCTGCTGTTGTTGTTGTTGTTGCTGCTGCTGTTGTTGTTCGCGGCGAGCAGCTGCCGCGGCTTGCGCCATGTGCTGTTGTACAGCTACGTGAGCCTCAAGGTATGCTGTTTTTTGAGCTTCTGTCATTTTGTCCATGTTCACCGTGCCGTCCTTGTCAAAAAAAGAAAGTATGTTATTGATACTACTTATTGTTATGTGATTTAGTCCCGTTGGGGACTGTCATTTATGAGATGCTAAACTACGAATATAATAAAAATTGCTTTTTCCTTTTTTTTCATTGCATTCGTCACTTTCTTCTAAATGTAGCGTTGCTGAAAATTATATGATTATTATTAAGGTAATTTATTGTAATAAGCATATGAATGTAGCCTGTTTTTGTAAGAAGAGGTTATTAACTCATAGTCGAATCTGATAATATCATTCTAACCAATCATTCACGTCTTCAGAGGTCTTCTTCGCTATTTTTATTTCATGGTTCATGAATGTGTAATTTTTATCTTTTGCCAATAAATTTTATGTTAATGATTGCATTTACTAATAATTTTTCTGTAATTTTCTGCCTTATATTTCATAACTTGGAAATAAAATCGAGATTCTAATAAATTTATAGCTGATAAAATGTTTATTGATAAAAAAACCCTAGACTCTATAATACTGTTTTTTTTTTTTTACATATAAGAACGTTTTTATTCATTCTGATATTCGAAGCCATAAAATGTAACCCCTGAATACCTTTAACATTAACAATGAAAGGTAGAAATCTATTTATAACATGGCTCGTAGCTAACTTGTAATCGCGAAATATTTTATAGATATGTAATTTATTTCCCAAGACTAATTTTTATGTATATGTCAATAAGATTGTTACAAAACATACGGAAACTTTAAAATGGACCTTTAAACTTACTACTAAAATTTAAGATGAGACTCTTTAAATTCGCAAATATTACACAGCTTAAACAAAATATTCCTTGGAATGTGGTAGGAATTACATCGTGCCTTCATTGAGTGTCTTTGATGCGTTCGGAGGGCTCGAGGGAGCGTCGTGTTAGGGTGGCCGCCCCCGCCAGTGCATTCACCCCGCGGAAAGTGAGACCGACCCCCGCGCCCAGACGAGTTTCATTCCGTAACACGTAGCCACCAACACCCTATGCTTAATTGCCAAAACTCGTGGTGGGTTCAACGAACTTGTCCAATCGTAGGGAAAACGGACGTGGGCGAATCTCACTTCCTTAGATTATTGTGGGTAAGAGGTCGTTGACATCTTTGTAAAGGAAAGATTGTAATGAGGGCGAGTGTTTTGCAATTATGAGTGGTTAGTTTAGATAAATACCTAACTTCGATATTTCATTGTTTGAAGTTTATGTACTGTAATTTGGTAATTGTTATTAAATACCTCGTTACTGTTTATTACCAATTAAGAAAAAAAAACATGATTTTCATTTAACTTTGACAGCTAATTTACCGAAATAAAAACACCGAAGAACTAAATACAATGTTCAGAGTTTGATGATTATTTTTAGTTTGTGCCAAGGCGTTTGTAAAGATGTGCACATTACTTTTTGATTGATTAAAACACAAATTACTGATACCATTAAATTTTCCACAACGTATCATAATGTACATTTCGTTCGGAAATTCCGATTAAGATGTATGTTGATTTCCTAGATGTAACAATCAAGTAATCTTATTGACATTACACTCATAACAGAGTTGTATAAACATGCAATTAAAATAAACCAATTATCGCGTATAAGACGGAGGCGAGTAACATTATAGATTAGTTGCAAACACGTTTATAATCTCTCAGGAAAAAAAATTATCTTGTTACTAAACATTATTGCGCTTAACAATATAATGAGATATTGTAACAGATAAGAGTGAACATTTGGGTAGATCATTATGCCGGTCGCTAGATTTTTGTATACGTCACTGCATATTGCTCGCGGCTCCACCTGTGTGATAATCTTTCCCGAAATAAAAGTCCAGTTTCACACATTTTCATACTAAAGGTAACATATATTAGAACAGGGTTTAGCCTACTTGTGTGTACAAGTTCATTTAAATCATTTCAATTGTTTGTGTTTACTTGAACAAACATCACAAACTTTCAAATTAATGTACGAATAGAACATGAATTGGAACAAAAAATGTATGTACTACATTAATAAGAACCTGCAAATACTTTACAATATGTTCAACTTAAAATGTAACTTAATACTTTATAATTTTCATCCTTGAATTATATATTTTTTAATTCGGGACTCTACGAGACTTCTTTTTGTCACATTTTGTATAATACTTAAATATTTTTTTTGTCGATTTAATTCGGCATCATATGATTTTATTCAAAGGAATAGTAAATAAAAGATACCTTGAGATATTTTTATTGCTATATTAAAGTACAGTTTCACATATAAATACGATTTCACCTTTTGTTACTGTAAAGTTTTGGTATCAATAATTAGGAAGGATTTTAAGATGTACATTAACTAATGTTAAGAATTTCTCTACCATTTGGTAGAGATCAGTTTCACTGTTTGACCTCCGTCTTGTTATTCACCAAGTGTACTATGTTAAAAGAAGACTTTTAGATATCTAAAATAGTAGAGTCAGAGAAAAAGGATTAATCTGGTGAATAAATATGTACGTTATTTAATCAGTGTTTTGATTAGTAACTATTTTGTGACTTACTTTCTAATATTAAATAATTTCTGAGTCAACGAGACAGAACGGCCATAGGTTAAAATTTAAAAATTACTATTAAATATTACCTATGTTTGAATGACTGTTATAAAGAAAGCCGAACAACGATTGACGAAGCTAAGGAGTGAAGTAGCTTCACATCTGAATAAATTATCTTAATATTTTTAA
Organism: Manduca sexta; assembly: GCF_014839805.1. Taxonomy (NCBI): domain Eukaryota; kingdom Metazoa; phylum Arthropoda; class Insecta; order Lepidoptera; family Sphingidae; genus Manduca; species Manduca sexta. Next base: position 3,537,382 of record NC_051138.1, read on the forward strand.
AACCTACGTCGTCTACTAAACATTAATCTTTATGATCTCATTTTATCTTTATTATTCTCACGTGATCGCAATTGTGCATAATAATTTACAAGCATACGTGGTAACTATAACAGCCCATTTATAATGCAGCAACGATCGCGAAGTAATATCATATAGTATTTTATGATTCATGCATTAGTTTGTGTTGCTATTGTTTTTTTTTACATAGGCGAGTATTTACAGACAAGCGCCTTCTTGTCTCATTACTTACAAACTGAATTAAACATACAGCTAATCAAGTTTTATATTTTGAAGAAAGGTCGAGGGTTAAATGTTAAGATGGTATAGACCGTCGCTAGTAAAAACGGCGTAAAGATTTTATTTCGAAAATTAAACAAACAGAAAGGTCATCTGATTGTCAGTGATCACTGATCACCACAGTTTTTCAAGGAGAAAGCATATAATGCTATTGCACGTCGGTTTTCTCAGACTGTAATACCTGGGTAGATGGAGTACCCACTCGTAGTCGGAAATTCATTCTATAGATACGACAGACTTCAACTTAATTGTCACTTACAATTAAATATCTATGATAAATATTTCTTTTATTAATTATAAATTCTGGTGCAATTATGAATCATCTTTACACTTTGCATATACAAACTATAATAGCATAGTTGTGTTTGCGTAGCTAGGACCCCTCAAAGATAAGGGAGGAAGCGGCGCGAGCGGGGAAAACCTCGGGGGGCCTTATCACGAATGCACAGATTAAAAACAAACGTTAACTAGGGATATGAGTTGGGGTTCAAATAAAATGGGGTAAAAATTCAAACTGAACTTATAAAATTTATACCTATTCGTCGTTAGCATTTTTAAATCAGGGTTGTTGTACGATCTTAGATGGATTACGGAATAGAAAAAATGTTTTCCTGGTAATCTAATATTTTTTTAAGAAATGTAATGAATCTTACAAATTTTAAGAAAACGTAATTAATAACACATAAGTCATTTTCTTAAGTTTTTTCACTTCTTGGTTATCTATCATATAAAAACGCAAAACAAATTAAATATAATCAACACATTAAAACACACACAACTGTAATAGGAAGTACTTACTCTATCACTCCACATCTTGCATGATCCAAACACTACCGAATACAATTTGATTTGGAGCGCGAGTCACCGCGAAGGGCGGCTGTATTGGGCGGCGAGGCGGGCGCCCTCCGCGGACCCTATGCACCGAGTGCTAAAAACTAATGCAAGAACTTGCACCTCTCTTAGATCGATCGATTACGCGCGACGCACCTGACTTTAACATTGAGGTTTTTTCTGTCTGTTAAGGAGGAAATTTGATGTATAATGTTTAAGGTGTCATTAAGTTAATATATTTTAATTTTGTTTGATATTTATTAAATACTTACATTAGATTCATGCAGATAGAATACAGTATAATTTTTTAGCAAAAGCTTATTTACATTGCCGTCAAGTATGTATATTATATTTTAAAACGGTTATCTACATGATACGATAAACCATCATACCCATTGAAGCTGGCCAAATATAACATAACTTTGTGTTTCAAACGACAAAACTCGACTCTATATTTTTATAATTTTTCAATAAAACACTACGCGACTTGTTGTAGCGGTAATGTTCGTATTTTCCAATTATTATGTATCGACCTTTTCGATACGAAGCTATCAATGCATAAGTAACTCTAAAATAGTCGAACTCTAATAGACTCTACATTTTCTTTTTTCTTTAATAATGCATTGAATAAGTTCTTCAAACCATTTACGTATATAATATTTAATATTTGTAAGAATTTATGATATTTAAAATGAAAATTATATGTTATTTTCATTATGAAAATTAATTAAGAATTACCAAAATATTTTAACGTTACAATTTTTTAGTAGCTTTAACATTAAGAATCACATAAGTCGTATGTTCGCGTTGACTGCCAAAAAATTATGATTTATTTTAAAAACATTAAGTACATTTCACGATATTTGGAAACAACCGGAGCATCGTCTTTATGGAAACATTGCAACCAAATAATTATAAAAATAAGTACATCATTATTTTAGTATTAGTTGGTTTAAGACGATTAAAAACTCCAATTGGCTTACGATTACTATTTAAATTTTATTAACGAGACATATTAATTGAAGTTTCATAGACAATACCCATATAATATGTTTATAACCTTCTTTTTAAAATCAACTTTGGTATGGAACGAGCAAGTTTCCTTAATATCGATCTACGACGTGAACACTTTTGCAAGTCACTGTATTAAAGTGAAAGTGAACAAAACAAACCCAACTCTAGACGCAGGGCAGGGGCACCTTTCTTTTATGAATGTTCATGAATTTCTACGTAATTGTAGGAGCCATGTAGCCTCGCTTTGTCGTATACAAAAGCCTGTCTGGGCTGTAACCGCATTGTCTTTATCTGCCGTCAGATAACTATGGAAGCACTGTTGTGTTTCAGTTAAGACTAGAATCACAGAGATCACAGCCAAGATCCCTTTCTACAATCGTCAATGCTAATATCATGTATGAGTGATACATCTTAACGATTGACTTATCGATATCTGTTAGCAATAACGATTGAACAAAGGCATCTTGGTCACTTCCTCACGGCATTATGAGAGTTAATATCTAACGTTCTAGAATAACAAATGCAGTTCAGTGCTATACAAAGCTTCACATTTCAAGGTTTTACGTAGTGTTATTACGGGGCAGTCGAGAAGCTTATCGATAAGCGAGCACTGCGATCGTTTCGTTATAGTTATATAAAAATCCGCTTATGATACTTTGCGCAAATGTAGCTGCGCTTAATGTAAACTCCATTTTATATTTAGAACACTAATAAAGAACGTTTGAATCAATCTGAAAAACATTCTTTCTGTATATGATTACTTTACATTGGTATATACTTTGTTGGTGGTAGGATACATTTTATATCGGCTCGGATAGTGACCACCGTATGCAACGTGTTAAAACCCGCCATAGTGGCTCACATAAATGTGTAGCTTTCCAGGAACAGCTTGTGTATATCCGGTTCCATCAGGCCAGCATAATTGTGTCGACTGCCGAGGGGTGATCATCTCTCGTGAGTCAACATTATTTTGGATCCCACTCCACTTACCATCAAGTATCAAAAATAGATAAAATATTATAAATGGATTAATGAAACTCGCACTTAACAAAGATTATTACGAAACTAAGTACTATTCTAGACGGTAGACAGAAATCAATAACGAAGCAAAACATACAAGAAGCTTAATTGAAACCGCCGACTTAACTCGTCTAATGATCCGTTAGGAAAGAAAAAGCATTACTGTATTTGATTTACTTTATTCGTAAAAAGCACGTGGCTCAGGAAAAATAGTTCGCATTTTGTTTTTTATGTTACATTTATTTTTACTTTGAAACTAGTGTTTTTTTTTGGAAACCTTAGCAAGTTTCAGTTTCTTAGTAGTGTAGCAGTGGTGAAGGGTGAAATTATTTAAAAAGTAATCCGAAAAATAAAATCGTCGTACCTAACATATTATCGCGGCTAGTTTAATAGGAAATAAAAACTAAGACAAACATAAATAAACGTAAAGGGGAAACCGGGAGAAATCGGGTTGTATGGACGCATCGCCAATGGAATGTTTATTCTTAATAATTTGACAGCGACTGCGCGGTGTTTAATATTATAATCATTGAAGGGGAGCGTAGAAGATCAAACATAAATCCATGTAAATCCACGGATCTAAAGATTTTGGGAAGCGCGGTTGACATTTGCCAAATCAATTTGTTCCAAAATGTTACCAGTTTGCTACACTGTAAATGTAAACAAAATATAACATTTTAATAATACTTGTATCATACAAGTTTCAACACACGTTTTAATACTACTTTTGGATAGATAATAAACGTATTAACTAGGTATACCTACATAAAATGTAATTTAAAAACCGTGCTCCAACAAAGATTAGAGTTAACGTTAAAGATTACTGTAAGTAGTTTAACATGTTGATTTGCATTTTGCAGCAATAGAGTAGCGACGATAAATTTACAGCAATAAGTTATCTTTGTGTTTGATGCCAATGACAACATGGCTTCTGTAGAAGTTTGCTTCTGATCTTCATCATCCATATTCATGGAATGTATTAGTGTTTCGAGAAACGCTATATTTATTCAGTACAAAATGCCATCTAAATAATAAGTAAAAGTTAATCCACTTTAATAGCCCGAAAACGACGCACATTATCGCGAATTAGAATTTGGGGTTTTACCGGCAAACATTTTTAATCAGTAATTAACTTAATCAGTATTTTTGTACATTGCCGCAATTATCATTTGTTGAAAGCAAAGAGTTAGGGCACTTTTAATGTATTACAATTTATAAATTTATTTAATTGCCCTAATCCATTTGATATGATAAACCCTTTACTTCGTGAGAAGATAAGAAAAGTTATTCAGTATGTTACATTTGTATACGCAATTTGTGTTATTTCTATCCTTGTTTGGCAAAGAACGATGAACAGGCATGTGTACAACTCATTTTGTGCCTTCCTATGTTACATGACCCCCATCACGTAATGTGACGAGTAGGGAAGGCTTGAAGCGTTTTCAGTGCAAGTGGTGTTCAGGCAGCGGGGCCGACCCCCGTGCGGGGGGCGGAGGGAGGCCGTAGTAGGAATATCCTTCACCTCCCGCGCTAGGTCAGGGTTAACTGTACCCCCGAGCTTCGGTGACGGTGAGCCACCTTCGACCTTGGATGGGATGCGTGCGGTAATGCACTCCCCACAGCTCTACCCCATGTTGCCTTGACTTCTCGAGCTCTACGCTTTATTTTAGAATAATCAATACTGCAAACTCTGCACTACTGCATTAAATGTCTACTTGAAGTTTACCATACATAGCCGTTCATGGTAAATACATGAAAGAGGCGAATATGACATAAATGAAAGAGACTTAATCTGCCTATCCATCACAAAATTTTCTCGTACAGTGAACATAAAAACGGGTCTACGGACATGCGTAGCTAATATCTAAGCTGACGACGGTTGTATTGCGCATCAAACAAACGGCGCGGCCTTATAACTATCGTATTAAAGCCTATAATTCATTAACCCAACAGTCTATTCGAAGACGGAACGAAGGCATTCGACAGTGACTCGTGTTACGTTTTTCTTAAGTTGGGAATCGTATGTTCAGCACAATTCTTGTTCTGCTGGCTGATAGATAATTTTGAAGCTTAATGCGTAAGGATAAGGTTCTGTTTTGTGTAAGATGTCGTTGGGTGGTGGGTGGCAGTGGGTCGATATGTCCCGGGCGCGCGCCGATCGATAGAGGAGGGGCGCTACCCGGTCGGGCGAGCCGTGCGCCCGTGCATCGTCGTCGCCGCGCCGCGCCGCGTGCCTACACACTCGCAACTCGCGACAACAATACATTTTCGTACAATAGTGGCTCCGTTTGTCTGTTCGCAGATAACAGGGGGCGCTACATGACTCTCAGATTTAGATTTACTCGAACACAAAGCATTATCGTTATTTATTTTTTAGACACGTAAAACGAAAGCCTCTCCTTTTATAATATTGGTACTTCCAACCTGATTTTAATTATATTAGTTGTTTATATCTAAATAGATTGATTCGTTAACTAAGTACACAATAAATCTTATTTTATTATTTTTGATTCTTTAAAAAGACAATCATTATTGAGCATTTTATTGCGTGTATGATCGATGACTGATAAACGATCTCTTATTAATATAATTAAGAATATTATTAATTAACAATTGTAATGATAAAAGCCCGATATCTGTAGAAGGTCGTTGTTTTTAACGTCATTTTATATTCTTCTACGTTCATTATTCTAGAATCTGCCAATTCGGATTTCGATACATTTTATCTAATCTTACCGAGAATCGATTGTTTTTATCTGTTACGCGGGGTTATCGTAATATTTATACGTGTATAGGTAGTTTGAAGTCACTTTAATGTCTATAATCAGATAATAAATGATTGAACTTAACATATTTTGATTTGGGTAATCTAAATTTGAAATTGGTTCCTTTTATTGAGGATATTCTCTGATTGAGTGTGGTAATTAGCCTAGAAACAGTTTAGTTGGTGAACATGGATGTATGTTTCACAAAACCAGATAGTTCGATTGATAGCCGTAATGAGACCATCATTCTAATTTATAACTGTCTGTTCTCTAATCTCTCCGCGGCTTGCATTCGAGATATTTTCAGGGGAATTATTTTATTATCAATTATAGTAAATTGGGTAGACAATTTTTACCTATACTAACCCTATTCCAGGGGAAGGGAAGAATTACGTATCAAATAGAACCAAACGGAACCTCGCCCCCTCCTTTGCCGTCAGAGAAAAATATAACTAAAGTAAAACTTACGTTATAATGAGGTGAAAATAAAACCTTTTTTGAAATCTTTAGAATGAAAAAAAATAGGTACACTAACACTATTTAACCCCAAAGGGGTAGGCAGTGGGACAACTAATTCACCTTCCACCACTTCACTAAATGAAACCTGATTATATTTTCTGGTGGTCACTTGTATTCCCTGGGTTAGCGACCACCGTACACCAGGTGTATAATAGTACCGTAATGGTGGCCCAAGGAAGTATATCGCGTTCCGGGATCAGTTTGTGTATAATGTGAATGAATGAGTGAGCTGCTCTAAATAATAATTAAAAAACTAATGGTATATATTGTTTTAGTTTTTAGTTTATACCATAAACTGATTTTGATAAGAGCTACACCAGAGTTTCTTGTCTGCTCTTCTCTGGTGAGAACTACTTGTCGAACTGATGGTATAGTTTTGACGGAATCTAAATGAATGTAATAAGTTTTGAATTTGTTAAGCTACTTATGTGACTGACTGTACAAAAATAAACTCGAAAATATAATTTATTTTACGGAGTCGTGTAAAAAGATGTACACAACGTTACTTCATATAGAAACATTGCCTCTAATAAATCTGTCGACGCAATTCAAATTCGCGAACAGGATAATAGAGTTATCTTAAAAGCGTTTGAAACCGCGTCACGAAATCCATTTCGCTTACAACACTCGTGTCGTAACTTGACGTAATACCAGTAAACAGGGCACACATCATGATTTTAACGAAATATTGGCTTGGTGATAAAATTTTCGACTTCTTGTTAGAGTAGTAAAATCTACTTTAAAGTTAATTAGTATGGCGTAAGAATTTTTGTTCGAGTTTATTAAAAAAAATATAGAATCAATAGTTCACCTAAATTCTATATGATGAGACTTTTTGCTGCCCTAGTGGCTGTTCGGATATGAAAGTAACGAAGTCTCCCGATGTCCCAAGTTCAATCTCTTTATTCATGCAGTAAAATAAAACAGTTTTTGGTTCGAATAACACGCTGCCTGGCATTGGTCACGTGACCAAATACGGTGATATGTCACCTCGACCTATGTCAATTGTCACGAGCAAGCACTCTCAGTTGTTGAACGCCTGTCTGCTGTCTATGGGATAGAAGCGTGATTAAGAAGCGGCATGACGGTATATTATTTACGAGTTACAGGTTTGTCAAGCAGTTAACTTGACTGGGCATGCATCTCCGTTCTCTACGTGCAACTGTATCTACATACATGGACGGACGGACATACGGACGGACAACAAAGTAATCCTATAAGGGTTCCTTTTTCCCTTTTGAGGTACGGAACTCTAGAAAATAGATCATCTCCTACCTATACAGATATTTTAAATTAAATCTCACTGCACATACTTCAACTTTACTGATTTACTATTAAACGTTGTATACATAGTTATGCACTAAAGTGTGCAGTATTTTGTCTTACTTTGTTGAGTGACCCTTATTGTCAGAAGAATCGAGACAAAAATGTTAACTCTAAAGATGTATGAGATTTATTAAATTATAATTAGTAAAGCCCTAAGGTCATACTAAAAAATACAGGTCACACACAATATGTAAACAGACGTAGTGACTCAACTACTCCTGATGGTGTTTGGAGTGGCGTCAAAATTGGATATCGATTGACGAGATGACTATCCTCGTCAGTTGACAAAATTATGCTGAGTCGTTTTAAACCGAATATAGAGGGTATTCGTGGTCCGTGGCACACTTACGTGGGCTTTTGTGGTGTTGTACCTTATGGACGGCGTTTAGTAAGCTGCTAGACATTGTTAGAAATAACTACGCAAATAATTAAGCGCCTACTTGGAAGTATGTGCTGGCATTTTTAAATATTTATTTTATATCCTGTCACTTCAATATCGTACCGTTGTTTTACTAGCCCATCTTCACTGACTGTATTATTTTATTTACAATAAATTGTATAATAGTTTGTTAATTTGTAGCCTTATTTTCATCAGATATAAATCCTACCGAAGTAGTTGTTCTAACAGGCTGACATAATATATCGACTATCGAGGGATAATCCTTATCTCATTAGACTCCATTCCGACTACCATCACATGTAGTGACGTCACTTTGCCGTGGCTGTACCTACAAAAGAATGGTTATCGTTTACTAACTTGGAAGTTGATAGTAGAAGTGACGATCCGCATGGACTCCGCATAGTTCCGGAGCACGGAGTCGGTGCTGAGGCAGCTCTGACGCCACTCGTACAGCTGCTCCAGCCGCGTCACGCATCGCTCGCAGATTTTTTTCGGCAGGAAGTCGTCCTTCGATATCTGCTGGGTATCGCCGAAAGATGACACGTTAGAGAGATTTTAAAGCAAAGTCACAAATGACTAAAAGATTTATAACTAAACTTGGGCGTCAGAAACTTTTCAGAAGTCTTCGTTTAATTTCCCACATTTAAAGAATGAAGATTTTGATTGTGGACCTATCATAATTTCATGAAACATGAAATAGCAAGCGTCCTTGCACAGTTTTAATGCATATTGATTGCGATCAAACTGGTAGTCTAATACAGCAGACAGATTACCACGTCTTTAATAAATACATATGTAAAACATCAAAATAAAGAAACCAGTAAAGATACTGATAAAATCTCCTGTATCTAATTCTAATAGAAAAATCTAAGATTTAGTAGATAAACGATTGCTTCTTACGACCACTAACATTTACAAATCGTTTCTAACCGGGCCTTAAGCTTTATATGTCAAGGGCGAATAAGGACGAGCGGCGAAACGTAAGAAATGCCGATAGTATAATTTATTCCAACGTCAAGGAAGGGTTTGAAGGACTGCGCCATTAAACAAGGCGTTGAGGCGTGGTTTATTTTCATAACGCCGCTTAGGAACAATGTAAACGAAATCATGTAGTTGTGAAGGAAAACAACGTCTAAAATATTCATAAGAATAGACTATATAAATCGTTGCAGATACCGGTTGCGAAGGGTCTATATAACTCAATTCCTTCTGACTTCTCTTTATGTAGAATGTAATTATGATTAGAACGTTTTGTAGACCGCACTTATGCATAAATATAAGTATATGTTGTGACGGATTTCCTTTCGGAAACTGTTACCTTGCGCCACTGGAAGATACGTATGTCATTCCAAAGTGGTTGATGAAAACTTTACCCTTCATAAACGAGAGGACTATCAGTGGGACAGATTGATATCGGGATATTGTTAGGATAATAATTGACATTTTGTGTATAAAATTACGTTACGAAAATGTGTGGGCATATCGGTATCAAATGGCGAGAGGCTCTCGACATCTATTAAACGTCTGAGATATATTGTATATTGGTTTATAATCTCTAAAGATTTATTGAGATATAAACTCGAAAGTAACAGTTGAACAACATAGCTTCACCACTTAGAAGGTCTTTTGTAATGTAAAGTGGGCGGTGTTATTATCCTTGATGGGCTGTCGTAGCGCTTTACCATCGAACAAGCACATTAGTCATCTCATAGTTCAGATACATGTTTTAAAAATATCATTTAATTTTAACAATTCTAGTATTTCGTGTTGTCGGAACAAATTTAAGCTATGTAGTAAGTTCAAAACAGATTACAGTTTTCAGGATTCCGATCACTTGATTTATTTATCAATTAAGTGTAAGAGTATTGTATCGTAACCACAAATAATTACGTTGAGTTTGCACATGATTCAATTACAATGTCAATACATGAAACCGGAGCCTAATAAATTTGTTCCAGCAATTGAACACATAAACATTCAGTACCTATCAATACGAATGTTGCTGAGCGATTCTGGACTCTATCCATATCGAATTATAAGCTGTGGATGTGTTGAAGTGGTTGTACACGTAGATTAAGCCACGTCACGTGCCGACTATCATCCCTTTGAACAGAACCCCAATACGAAGGGATTTCATGTAATCCCGATACTATTACGTTGACCCAGATGAAATTTTGCGTCGGCGGTACAAGGGGTCAATGTACTACGCATGTTATGCACCTTACAAACATTCCATACACGAACAAAATAATTTAAGTAGTAAAGGTATTCTTTATTCCTGAGAGGATTATTCACAAACAATACTTGAACACTTTAAAATATATATAAGAAAGCGACGTTATCTAAAATCGATATCTTTAGTGTTTATTGTAATGTTATAACCGCAGGCACTTGATAATTTCTTTTTGCGTATATTTTAATGCATCATTAACACTATTTTTATTTTTTTTTCACGCACTTGGTTTTTATTGCTTTAAACAGAATTTAATATGGGTAAGACCCTGTTTATTTAAATGGACAACATAAATATAAAGAATGAAAAGTGTTCACTCAGATAAAAAAGGAATAAAAGAAAAAAGATACGTTTAAAGTCTCAACAGGTATCGTGAGACATCATAATTTCCTAGGTCGCTTTAGCCCGTAGCAGTGCGTAGCGCGCAGGCGTCTACGAAAGCTACATTAATTCAGTTACCTTTCCGCTACAAAATATCTTGTGTTTACGATTTATTTATTTTCATAAAATATTGATTTTTTTTTGTTCACAAAGCACATTTGATCTCACGATACAACTTGAGACACTGAAGCAAGACTAGTGCGAGGCGAGAGGTAATAAAAAGCGTGTGACTCACCATAGTTGGTAAGCAGGTCCTGAGCTTGAACAGGATCTGACGCTGCTCGGACTCCTTGTCGAAGATATGCAGCCGGGGGCCGCTCTTCAAGGAGCACAACCGACACAGGTCCGTGAACGCTGTGAAGTTGAGGTCCTCGGGCTCGGTCATAGCGAAGCACCTGATGAGGAGGTCAAGGAGGCAAGAGTTGTCCATGTATACGGCGGTGGTTGTCGGGTGGCGGGAGACAGGGTCAACGCCGCATGTCGCGGGTGCAGGCGTCGGGGAGGCGTCGCGCCGCCGCTGCGTCCGGGGGGCACTGGGGCCAGCGCGCGCCACCCGCCGGGCCCTCCCTCGCGCCCCCTCGCCCCCGGCCGACGTACGCAGCCCCGGCCCCCGCGACTCCGCTCCGTCAGGGTGGTTCCACGTTAAAGGAAAATGCGTGCCAGTTTTCCCATTTACAAACGTCTGCAACTGTCGAACGTTTATCGTAAACAGTTATCGTTATGTATGTTTGTACAAATTCATACGTACGTTATGCATATTGTAATGCATGTTCATTTGTAATTAATATATTATACCACCGATTTATAAGAACTTAGACTTCGTCTGATCGGAAGCCACGGGACTTAAAATTGTTCAAACGGAATAACAAACGACACAATATTATTGGTTTCATTATACAACCATAAACAATAGCTATAAGAACTTATTCAAGTAAATTATCCCCTTTACGTCACTTACAGACGTCACGCGCACGTCACGAAATATAAATCGATATATACGTAGCATTTATAGTTATACTTTTATACATTAAAACCCTATCTTCAAACGTTGAACAATGTCCATAGCATCTTCTGACTCCGGGGCGGAGTTCCAGACGTACTCGGAACGCACTTTAGCGATTATCAAGCCAGAAGCCATAGAAGATGCCGACGCGATCGAAAAACACATAAGAGACAATAGCTTTATAATACTCGCTGTGAGTTGTTTATTGGATATTGATTTGTTGGATTTCAACTCAACTTTGAACGTTGCGCGACATGTTTGGAAACGTTGCGTGGTGGCAACGGAGCTTTCTATTTGTTATTTTTACTAATTCTACCTTATCTATGTAGAGTTATAAGTTCGATGCTCGATTCAGATATATGTGTTTATTTAATTGGGGTGTGGGCTGTGTTTCCCACATTCGTAATACCAGACATCGTATCTAATAGGAGTAAAATGACTAAAAATAGAAAATAATTGTTCATTGGTATTGAATTATTAGATGGTATTTTAGATTAGTGTTATTTTACTATTTGCTGACCTTTTCTGTAGGTAATTCTTATGTAATTATGTGTTTAAAAGATACACATTTCTTATTTCACTTTGTAGTTTGTAGCCCAGTTTTTGGTGAATATTTCTTTCAAAATAATTTACATTAACTCACGAACTGATGAGGCATGACATAATCTTTATAAAGTTTTTTACCTAAAGCTAAATAAACAATTTTTAAAGTTCCCAGGCTCCCGGTAATTTTTTTTTAATTTATCCTAATATTTATTTACGACAAATAAGTACTTAATGTAGATGTTGAGACTATCAGAAAGTGGTCAGGTTAAACTGCAGCCATTTCAAATTATCCAAAAGTGATTGGCTGGTGGTAGGATATGTTTAATATCCGCCCGGATAGCGAACACCGTACACAAGATTTTAAAACCCACCATAGAGGCCCACGTAAATGTAGCGCGTTCCGAGATCTGTGTATTTTGCCACACAATTGTGTCGCTGTCGACACAATTATGCCAGGGGGTAATCATTTCTCGTCATTCACCATTCTATTGGACCCTACTTAACTTACCATCAGGCGCGGTGGGGTCACTTAGCAGAGCCTGTATGGAAAATAGAAAAAGATGAATGTAAACGGCAGCATATATACTATCTTGTTCTAAATTTGCCCCGTTTAAGTCTTAAATGAATATAACATAACAGGTAATCGTTTTTGATCGAAAGGAATTGTATCATTGTGGAATACAACTGTCGACTTTACGGAGGTGGGCGTTAATATCTGCGACACAGTTACCCAACTAATGCAGATATTTTCGAACATTATATTTTTAAAAAAACTGTATTATTTATTCCAAATAAAGATTTATTATTATTATTATCTATTTCCTTAACTTTTTCCAGACATTCATATATTGAATTTTTTATTGTAACTTATAAGTAATATTAATTCTTGTTCTATACGTAAGTATGTAGTAGAAGCTGAAGTCTATCTGTACATATCATTGGTTCATTTTTGTCGCCTAATAGCACGGTGAAAGCATTGTTGTGTCACAGTGCTTTTTATCAGATAAATAAACTACTCCCTTTATCGTGGAGTTGTTAAACTAACACGTGCTCGCGTAACAGTAAACAAATTCCAGTGATAAAAGTAGTAATTGATAAATTTTGCCTACAAGTGTAAGATCAGAATCGAATCAATTATAGTCTAAACCCCTTATTCATAGACGTTTTTTATCTAAGGACGGAGCAAAGTTGTGATAACAAGTCTGTTTCTCAGTGTTGACGGCATGGCAGCCTTCGCAGTGCGTAGATATAGAGCCGTTGTGATTGACTAATATTGAGATATAAAAATGTTTATGAATAAGGGGGTAACATCAGATTATGACGTTTAGATATACAAAAACTTCAGTTTTATTAATCGACTTCATTTTATTTTAGTATTATAGATATTATAACAATACTTCAACAATTTATATTGTGTCGGAGTTGTCAACAAACATTAGGCAGCTCATGGAATATCGCTTAGCAAGCGACACCTTGACGGAATTCGTCGTGATTCATTATTACGTGCATACAGCGTCGCTCACATTCAGTTGCATAATTCTGGAATAGTTAATGTCACGAACATCTCAAACTGTTCATGTGTGACTGAAAATCTGTCGCGTAATTAAGTTACTGGATGGCCATGATATGTAGATGAAAAAAAATCTATTCAATTCTCCAATCTATATTTATTATGTACTTATATAAGTGTTATGCATAAAATAATATTTTACTAAATTGAAATCATGATGTGATGTGCACATTTTTATTGTTTCTTATTTCTTGCTATCGATCGTTCATATTATGTTATTATTTATTTAGTGTAACATAGGTAAAATGCTGTACTTAATTTATTGTAATTTTGATAGGAAATGCTAAGTATAGAGAAGTCCATGATAAATAAATAGATAGATCTAAATTGTGCTAAACCATAAATAGACAAAGAGCAGAAGAGAAGAGGCAAGCAGGCGAATCGCCATGACGTTTTCAAATAACGTTAGGGGCTAAATAAATAATTCGAAATTGATTTGTGTACTAATGATCTCGCCTGAACATTCTAAATTGAATATCGAGTTTATCAAATTTCAACCATTAACTGCTCTAATATGCAACCGTCTCATAGTTAATTGAATAATATGGACATTGAGCTTCCATCTCAAAGAGCAAATGATAATGTATAATCACAATTGGCGAAGAGGCTTAATTAGCCTCACTGCCATATTGCCTAGTGCGACCTCGTCATAGGTCCGAAGTATAACACCAAGGTGAAGGAATAAAGGTAATGAGTCATATCTGTTATCGTGACCACGTTTTAATTACATAGCAATATTAATTATTCAGGTAGGGTAAATATCATAGTTGTAGCGGATAACGATCGATTCATTAAATTATTGTTGTGAATCATAAAATACAAATGACGCCAGTGCACGCAATATGTTACGCTATTATATGCCATTGTGGTCGCCCTAGTTTGGGGATTACTATATTTTATGTTATTGTAATTTGGAATAATAATTCGGTAATTTATACTGTTATGGCTTTGTTTTAGTATCATTTAATGCCGCGCCGTGTTGTAATACAATGACAGATTTTATGAGTTCGGCAGTCATACGCTCAGCGAGTAAGATCGCATGGAAATTTTGTAACGTTACAATATCCAATCATGATAATCTTATGTTAATATCCTAATATTGGAATATTTAGAATAATTATTGGCCTTAAAAAATCTTTCAATATGGTAAGTTATATTGACGTAAATTAAAGTAAGAAAGTAATTATTAAGACCTGTGTATTCTTAGTAAGATCTCAGGCATTAATGAACACGTCATTATGTTTTGATTTTTGTCGTCGCCCGCGCGAATGTTTCCGCGATAAAAGTTCCGCTATATATTTTCCCGGAATAAAATATATAGCCTATGTCTAGCCTAGGTCTTAAACTATCTCCATACCTCATCAAAATCCGTTCGGATTTTATCAGTTTATCATGGTCAGACAGACAAACAGACGAGGCGGGGAGACTGTTTTATGATACGTAAGGATGTGGAATAGCAAACGCATCGGGTCTTTTGGTCGCTAGACTTATTGTGGTTTGTCTTTCTATGATTTAGAACATAATAATAAGGTATTGTGATCGAAGAAAGCCCGGTCCCTAACAAGACATAGCGTGTCTTTTGTATTTTTTTTTGTATCTTAATACAAAACATACTACGATTTTTTGTTACTTCGTTTATAATTACATTTATAAGTGATATGTATTCATTATTATATTAAATGAAAAAATTAAATAACATAAGGTGGTCCTTCAAGCGCTCCCTATGACCTTGATTGGATATATCATTAAACTATAACGGGTATCGTCTCGCTGACATTTTAATGACAATCTTTTTTCAACATTGCTTAAGACAAAAGCATTCACACAAAAAAGCAATCAACAAGGAAACTTGCTCAAAAGACTACATGTAAAATTACGTGTAGCGAACACGAACACGAGTAAAGTACAAATTTACATTTAGAATTGGAAACTCAAAGGCATCGATGAATAGTTTATGTGAAATAATTTCCATAAGAGGGTGTGCTCAGATCAAAGTGCGCATGTCTGCTGCTAGCCGCCGGGGACGATGGGAAGGGTTACTATGATTAAGTGAATTCGATGGAAACAACACGATCGGTCATAGAAACGGAGAATATTTTTATGATCATATTTTACTAGTGAGTTGCCTTTGCAGTTTTAATCTTAAAATAATAATAACAGTTCGTAGTCAACAGATTTTACAACTTTTATATTTTAATTATAATCTATTCATAAAATCTGCACAAGAAATATGCAGAAGTAAAGTCCGTAGTCATTAACACCATCAATAATTATGCAATCAATAAGCATAAAGCATTGAAAGAAAGCAGGAAATTGAAATAGGGTTTATAATTTTTTTTAAAGACATTCATAGATATAGGTTCCAATGTAATGGTCGGTTTTCTCGCTCTAATTTCTTACTACCTATAACTTTTACGTTATTTTTATGTAGATGATAAGAATAAATATTTATGCTAAAACTATCCGTAATTAGAAATGTTTGGCATTTATAATTTTAATACGAAAAAGTACAACTAGAATTATTTTATTCTATGTCAGTTATCACCTTACTTATACAAGTTAAAAATGTCAGATCCACAAAAGATAACCTCCCCGGCAATATGGGTTGCGATATGCAAAACTCATATCGACATTAGTTGAAGAGCGCGCGTGCGAGGGTACGTTCATTATTCCGCGTCACATGCAACCCTTGTTACCGCAGGGTTGACACTTGCGTAATTAATTGTAAAGATAAAGGCGCTGTTGTTCCTCCATTAACGCGTTACTATTGTGTAGATATTACACATCATAGTACGGCCGTTTGTTTTGCATGATTTTACATTTCTTTATTTAAATATTTCTAAGATATATTTTTAAAATTGAGTTTGTGTCCAAAAGGGCGATTAATGCAAGAAAATCTGGCTCATGGACGCCAAATTATAAAAAAAGACCGATACAAAAACACCACTGAAAACGGTACGGGAAAGCAATATACGCAATTTCGTTTATGTGGACTATAAATGAATTCGAGTTATTTCGGTTTAAAGCCAATTTAATGAAGCGAATTTTTTTTATTTCTATGGGACCCATCTAGATGTATATTCTTTCAAATAAAAAAATAATCCAAAACAGTTAATAATAAATGACTGAGTTTTGGGGTGACATACGTAATGAAATATACTTTTAATTGAGAACCTTCTCTATTTTGAAGTCGGTTATATATAGTGACTTTTGTCACCAGATCACACTATTTCGTAAAATCTCTGCACACTTTACATTTCTTTGCCATTCTATATAAAATACCTACACTCAATATTTTTCTAGCATTTGCCAACCCTGCGATAGATCTTGGCGCTCCCTAGCTCTCGACGGTGCGCCGGTCACTGCTGTTATCTATGGAAACCGTAGAAAAAACTAATTAAATATTCGACTCGCTGAGGGGTCAGTGTTTGCGACAGGGCCCGGCTTTATTAAATCATTTCTGTTCGTACATAATTTCGCTCAGCGGAATCGCTGCGATTAATGTTTCTTTACTAATAGTGTACCAACTATCAAGTACCTGAAGCTTATATCTGCAATTCTAGAGATTATTTATTTTTGATGATTTTTATAAACATATTTTTTTAATAAGAAACATCTAATATTCCCACTTTCATGCCTCATAATATGGAAGAATAATTCGCCGAATAATTCGCGTACGAATTTTATGAGTAACGAATACTCCCGAATAAACTGTTTACACACTCCTATTTCTGACTATTCGTCTGTAATCGGCAAGTATTTAAATGAGGAATTAGTTGGGAACTAAGGTTAAACATACAATTCTGTTTTACCTATGTAGACATTTTCTTTCATATGGGTGACTTTACCTTCGCTACCTCTAAGTATAAACTACTAACAATAAAGGTAAGTACTTAAAATATGTTTCCACAGAAGCGTCAAGTTCGACTGACTCCAGAGCAAGCTGCGGAGTTCTACAAGGGCCATTACGGGCGAAAGCATTTCCCGCACCTCGTGGCGCACATGTCCAGCGGGTCCATAATCGCGCTGGTCCTCGCTGGACGGAACTGTATACAGAGATGGCGGACACTCATGGGTCCAGCAAGGTAGCTTTCATCACTGTTAATGGTCGACTCTACGAGAGGCAGTTTTATTGGAGGAGACGATGGCTCCGGTATGATATTAACGGCTATAGCCATAAAATATAAAATTGGAACCAAATACAAGATACGAGATTTTTTTATAATATAATTTATTCGCCGTATGTTTTTATAATGGTATCGAAATCCCAGAACAAACATAATAAAACGAGATGAATTCAAGTCCATACTCTATAGTCTATACAGATATCTATCACAGATAATTATAAAATTGCAAGACTTTATTACATAAATAAAAAATCTCATATTAATATTTAAAACATAAAAACACTGCTCTTTTTAAACCGTTAATCGGCGATGTTGTTTTCGTAACACAAGCTCTTCGCTCCGTGTTTGGTTGCAATTAAATTGTACACTATGGATCTCAAGTGGCCTATAAACTGCGATGTTGACGTGGAATAATGAGTGAGTTAATTAAACCGAGCATTATTACCCGTAACGTCGCATTATTACAGTTTTGAGGCTCGGGCTCGCTGGACGGCTTATGGCCTGCGGTAATTTAAAAACGCTTTCATGGAAGCTTCAAGCGAATCATGCTGACAGTTAAATTGATTTTTGTTTTTTTTTATCATCCATGGCGCAGTGGTTGATGAGTCGGTTATTGAACGGCAATATGCAGGTTCAATTCCTAGTCTACAGACTATGACGCATGAAGAATTACAGTTAGGCGTCGTTATCTGCTGGTTTATTTTGATAAGAGGTGTGTTACGGATATATTTTGTAGGTATGAATGAATCCCTCCTAGGCGAATTTTGCCCACGGCGACCAATCTAAACGGAGATCAGCTATGCAGGAGATATTATAGTGCACAAATGTGTGCTCAAAATACGGGTGCACTCTTTGTTCCTTAACTCTCATAGTCTGGTGAGTTCGCGATCCAACATGACCGGAAAGAGATCAGGCGCGGCCAAACAACTTTATGTGATTCCCGAAGCACCGCAATGTCACACCGCCAACTTCCCTCATCCGAGCGACGACTGAAATTTTTAAGATGGGAAATCTAGTAACAATAATTTTTAGTCCGACCTGGGATTCGAACTTAGGACCTCAGCGGAGTAGTCATACTCGTACCGCGTACGCATTACAACTACGCCACCGAGTCAGTAGATACTTTTAGGCGCTTCAGAGTCAGCTGTTTTAGATAAGGTACCTTGGTCCTTTATATATTATACTTTATATACCCAGCTGACTCTAAGAAAAAGGCGATATTTTAGCAATCATTGAGGCAAACAATATTTCTTCGGTAGTCTATACCAGTGTAGTCACGTAGCCGTGTATAAATAAAGTTCGAAACTATGTCTTATTCCAGAGTGCTAGAGGCTCAGGCTTACTGGCCGGACAGCCTACGAGCTTGCTACGGGCGGCGCACCAAGTACGGGGACTATTTTAATGCAGTCCATGGCAGTGAAAATCATGCCGAGGCCGTGAGGGAAATACATTTCTTTTTTCCTAACAGTAAGTTACATTTTTGAGTAATAATTTAAAGATTAGTTTTGAAACTTGAGAAGGTTGCAATCTATAAAATATGGGTATTTTTTTCATTGCCTTTGATGGGAGGAAAGCTTAGGCCTTTATGTTATAAAAACAGATAAACACGGTTGATTTTATTTGAATTTACAACGCGGTAGATATGTCGAAGCTTACTGTAAATAGTTTTATTCAAAGGAAACATTCCCATGAATCTAAGAATATGCTTAATTTGTTCGCAGTGATAGTAGGGCCGGTGCTTCGCAAGTGGCAAGTTCACGACTACATCCTCAAGCATATAACACCGACGCTCCTGCCAGGGTTGACAGCTTTAGCTCACGAGCGGCCGGCAGAACCATTACTGTGGTTGGCAGAATATCTCCGCACGCACAACCCTAACGAGCCGGAGTTGGCGACGCAGCAACCCGAGCAGAGAGAAGATCCGCGATGCCACACACCCGTGCCTTCGGAAGAGTCCGTTAAATAATGTTTTGAAATTAATAGGATGAGTGGATTATTATCAAAAATTAATTCAAATAGTACGAATGTTAATTTGTATTGGAGTTTTGGGGATCAAAACTGTTTGGGGATATAAAAATATAAATAGTCATTTGAAGTTTTATTTTAGTTTCCCGATTATTTATAATTTGATAATACGTTCAAATCCCTTTTTATTGAGTGTCTCGCTTCATCGATGGCATACTTGGGCTAAAATAGTCGGTTATTGCTTCAATTGTCAGGTGTGAAACAAATTTAAGCAATCTTATTATTCTACGAAAAAAGTATTGGTAGGTTATAATTCATATCCGCCCAGATAACAACCATTGTACAAGGGGTGTTAAAACACGCCATAGTGGCCCACGTAAGTGTGTCGCGTTTCAGAATCGGCCTGTGTGTATCCTGTTCCAACAGGCCGGCATAATAGGGTACCGGACTCATTTTCGTTCCTTACTATTATCAAATATTGACATAATATAAATTATAACACAGAAGGAATTATTAAAATCCGGTAAAAAATCAACAAGTTATAAGTCTTTGAATTTCGGTGGAAGGGATAATTAACAAGAAACAGAAAAGAGACGAAATACCCACATGTGACGTCATCGGGAATTACAACGCGTGCGAAAGAAAGAGATGAAGCGATATCCCCAAATCGCGCCCACTTCTGCACATTACAATATTTTAAATATGAATTACTCGCTCATTTTTTAACCAATCTTTATGCAGTTTTCGCAGTAGTGCTTCTTTTTCGTATTATTAACTATTACATATAGAATAATGTACAAAAACAAGCATAGGCCGGTCCCCTATTGTGTCGACTGTCGAGGGATAATCATCTCGTCAGTCGACATTCTATCGGACCCCGCTCCACTTACCATCAGGTGCAGGGCACTTTGCCGTGCACGTTCAAAAAAATAATAATGTGTTCCAATCATATTATTATAATATTATACTTACACGGGCCTTATTCTGTATGATAGTGTAAACGCGTAACGCGGCCGTGTCATGTTATCTTCGAGAAATGTGCGTGGAATGGTATTCTGTAAGCCAAATTTCTATAGTCCTAAACATGATGCGTTGTGTTCGTGCTTGTTACACACTGTTTAAATAACGTGCGGGATAGAGAATAAGGCCCCAGGTTGAGTGTTCATTCATAAAGCCCTTAAATAAAACATTCCTTAACTTTCCCAATATTTATTTATAGAAATGATTTACAAATGGTCTATCACAGGCTAGTGTGTGGTTAACATCGTTAATTTCATACGATTTCGTTGACAATGAAAATAAAGGTGTGAATTAAAAAAACAATACACAATTGAAAACGTAAACTAAACACAAATCCTTACGCTAATGTCGACACTGTCTGACAAACGATGCTTAGTAATACATGAAATGCTAAGGAAATATGCTTCAGTGATTAAACTAAACAATGTTCTACAGAAACTTAGAAACTTGTTATTAGAAGTCGTGTATAAGGAATTTTGATAGAATAATTATTAAATTGTAATATAATATTTATGTATTAGCAATATATTTTTATATATCTATGCAATTGTTAAAGCCCTTCCTAACTATAAAACTCATTACCACTAAGCAGCATTTGAAAAACAAAGGAAAAGCTATCGTGACTATTTCGCATAAATATAAGTACTATATGAAAGTAAATAATTACGTACCCATTTTAAACTAAATATTTTTCTGTCAATTGAAAATTAATTTATATAAAATAGTCACAATATAATTGATATAACAAATCAACCTTACTGCTAAAGTGATTTGGTTGAAACATCGTCGCTTAAGTAAATAAACATGAGATTACAAATATCTAACTAAGGTTATACAGGAAAACTGCATCTGTAACAAAAATAACGTATTTCGTATACACATTACACAATCACGCCTTTATCCTTGAAAGGGTAAGCAGAGGTGCAAGAAGGACATTCATTTTCCGCAGTTCGTTCTGTCCCATGATGTGATAGGGGGCGAGCCTATCGCCAAATTGGGCACAAATCCAGACTCCGGGTTGATAGTGAGCAGAAAAACCTAAATATCAAGGGCACAGGTACTATCCCGGCATTCGAACCCGGGACCTCAGAGCAGTGATCGTACCGCGCACGCAATACAACTACGTTATCGAGGCAATCACTTCGCGAATGGTTACATTGTGACACATTGTACACATGACGTGTATATGAGTCAATGACGACAAGTATTCGTGTATAATTTTCATTGGCGATCAAATAATGTCAAAACGTGTGACAAATATTTTAAGAACATATTTACAATAATATGCTTCCTAACGTTTATTGATATGGGGATATAGTTTTATAAACACCTACACGTACATTACGTGTCGGTCTCTCGACCAATCACAGCCAAGCGATACGAACGCTCGTGTTGTGTTTTATTTCGGGACGTGTACAGCATTATATGTGTACTCACGCATTCAGTTCCTCTTGCCTCTGTACATGTGCACGTACGCGGTTTCGCTCGCGCCACAGAGCCCGATCTTCTGGCAGACGCCCTTCACACCGAAGTCTTCGATCAGGTGGATCACGCTGTCGCCGTAGATCTCCATCATTGTGTGACACTGTGCAGCGGAAAATTATTATTTACCTCAATTTTATTGCAATAGTCATTCATCCATACTTATAAATGCAAAGTAACTCTGTCTGTCTTTCCGTCTTGCCCTTTGTTACGCATTCACCGCAGAACCATTCAATCGATTTCGATTTCATTTCGATTATCGTATAGAGATAGTTTGAGACTGGATAAGTTATAGGCTACTTTTTATTCCGGAAAATATATACATACATACATCGTCCCAGAAAACCTTTTACACGTGGGCGGAGATGCGAGCAAAAGTTTGTAATAATATGAACTAGAGGAATGAATAGCTAATTCCTCAATGGTCAGATTTGCTAGAAATTTTCTTCCGCATGGAAACATTGTTGTGGGATAAGCTTTCGCTTGCCCTTTATTAGACCAATAAGATTATAGGACCCTCAATATACGACTTTATACCTAATTCAACATCATTTTGATCATCATCCTTTACTAGAATAGATTGACAGATGACATGAATGGCAAGTATCCACGGGACGTCTCGTGATCGTAATTATTTTCTCCCGTTGAGTTGATTCAAGTGTCGTACAAGGGTGGGTAGTATGCACTCACACGGTCGTTGTACTTGGCGGGCAGCAGGGCGCATGACTTCTCGATGATGTGCACGATGTTGTCGTCGACCTTCTTGTTGCTGAGCACCTTCTTGACGGCCATCACCACCGTCTCGCACACCGCGCAGTCCAAGATCTCTTCTGCTAAACATTAATAGAGATCATGGTTTAAAAGATTGCTTAAGAAGTACTACTTCATGTTGTGTCGGTAACCCATTCGGAAAATTTCACCGCTACTTATATTTCTACCCGTCCGTATAATGACCACCATACACAAGGTGTAAAACCCATAGTGGCCCATGTGTGTCGTGTTCTGGAATAAGCCTGTGTATATTCGACTTCGTATAAGCCGCCATCATTGCGTCAACTGGTTAGGGATAAACATGTCTCAGCAGTCAACACTTACCATCAGGTGCTGTAGGGATATTTAGCCAATCCTGTATAAAAAAAGTTTGTTCATGCAGTTTACGTATCCACAGGACTTCCAACTCACCTTTAACGGTATCGAAGTTCGGGTTAGTCTGGTCCGGCTTGCACAGTTTGAGCTCCTCGCAGACCTCGCTGGGGTCCAGCTCTTGGGCGAGCAGCGCGATCACCAGGTCGGCATACTTCTCCACGAACTGGTCGCATTGGCCTTGGACAGATTTCGGCATGCGGTGGCATATGCCGTGCACTAATTTCTTGATCTCATCCTATTAGGAAAAAAATATATATACATAGTGATAAGAACTATAATCTTATGTAAATAAATCCTGTAGTATCATGGATAGGATTTTCAGTTCTCTAGACCAAAAATAAATATTTGTGAATACAAACATAACAGAGTCAATATTATTATTATATTATTTTTATTTACTATGCTCACATTTAATAGCCAAGCACTGAATTCACCAGTTTGCTTGTTCGTCTACCACTCTTTTTACGAAACAGTCAAAGCATCTCATTAACTTGCGATCTATTCATTCGACTCTTACCACTAGAAAAAGAAGCATCAAGAAATGATTATTTTTAAATCAATTTACATTATCGTACCTCGTTATGTTTGTCCTTGATCTCGTCGTTGATCTCCTTCATGACGAACTCGCACATGATGCAGACGGAGTTGGCGGACTGTTTGCGATGCACGGGGCGGCCGTTCACGGTGCCGTCGGGGATCTCGTTCGTTTCTGTACAAGCATACGATTCTAAATGGAATATTTAATTTTACAGCTAGATTGTATCCGCTCAAGTAGCTTTAATATTTAAATACCGCAATGTTACAGCTGCTCAGTGGCGGAGGGTCCGTATAGCCCGATTCGTGCCAGCTTCATTTTATATAAAATCTAATTATCATTAGAACGATTTGCAAACTGCATTCATGCATGTTAGTAACTGTATGTTGTCGGGATACTTTTCGGAAAATTTCACCTTTCGCCACTACAGCTGATAGTAGGTTACTTGTATCCGCTAAGGTTAAAATATGCAATAGTAGTCTATGTAAGCGTGTCGCGTTCTGGGATAAGCCTGTGTATATCCGGTTCATGGGAAGTCCTACGTCTAGCAGTGGACGGCGATAGGATTGATCGATTGATATTCGATTTTAAACTATATGTGGATCAAAATCTGCATGACTAGCGCAAACACCCGGATAAATATCATTTTTCCGTTCCGAAAAAACAAGAACTAATTCTTGTTAGTTGGATTCTAATTAGGAAACCCAACATGTTCGGCCAGTCCTATACCTTAAATATAATAAATCTACTACTTACTACCTATTAAATGCGAGCCCGTGGTGTTTTTGTGTTTAATACCTATTAAATCAATCTCACAAACTCACCGATATCACTGTGACCCTCTAGCATGTGTTTTGGCAACATCGGCTTGCGTCTGAAGTTGTTCCTGTCAGCCCTCAACTCTGGCTTATCGTGGAACTTGTCGATATTTTGGCTATGACGAGTGATCTTCAACGGGTCGTGTACATCGTTCTTACAAAGCTTCAAGTACACGCAGATCTCTTGAGCATCCATGTTGGCGACTAACATCTCGACCAGTTGCTTGGTGTAGGTGTCCACGAAGTCGACGCACTCTGTTCGCAGTTTGGCTGAGAGATGCGTGCACAGGCCGTCGAGGGCTTTGCGGATGTTTTCCTGTAATGTTGACAATCGAATGATAATAGTAACGTCACAGGATGTTAGCTGTGTCTTGGATACCAAAAATTACAAGCTCGCAGGTACAAATATTCAGACCCGAAACAAATGTTTACAAATCAGACAACTTATATGTCTCTGTATAGTTTGGGACTACGAGATCGTGTTCTCTAGCCAAATTATCGCATTTTACTTTTAAGTTGATTGAATTTTGGACAGCGTTTCAAACCTCTTTTCAATTTTATTTAAGATCCAAGGCCGACAAGGGTGTTATAGTCAACGTACCATTCAATTATGTAACCCATTTTTTTTTTAATGAAAAGGCTGCAGTATAATTTAATAATACACTTATTATATTGTGAATTACTTACCTCGCTACGATTGTTTTTGAGCATGGCGTCGAGTTGTTCCACAGCGAACAAGCACAGCGGGCAGTTGGATTTCTCCGCGTTGATGGCCACGTGACGTACTTCCTGGGTCTGAGGACACATTCCTAGAGCCGGGCATACCTGATGGAAAAAAGGATGTATTTGTGTAAAATTGAATACGTAAGTATGTGCGTGCATGCTTGTGTGTGTGCGTGCGTGCGTGCGTACGTGTGTGTGTGTGTGTGTGTGTGTGTGTGTGTGTGTGTGTGTGTGTGTGTGTGTGTGTGTGCGTGCGTACGTGTGTGTGTGTGTGTGTGTGTGCGTGCGTGCGTACGTGTGTGTGTGTGTGTGTGTGTGTGTGTGTGTGCGTGCGTGCGTGCGTGCGTGCACGCGCGTGTGTGTGTGTGTGTGCGCGAGTGTGCGTATGACTCACGCTTGCGGGGTCGATCTCCTGCACGAGCAGCGCGATGACAGCGGGTCCGTACTGCGACACGAACTGCTTGCACTCCGCGCCCACACTCTTGGGCAACACGTCGCACGCGTGCTGCACTGTGCGGGTCACCTCGTCCTACAATACATTATATTACAAAAAAAAATATTATTGCCTCGAGGACATCACATTTTATTATACTGAGTTATGTATGAAGTGTTAAAATATTATTACCTCAGTGTGCGTGTCGCTGAGCTCAACCTGCAGGTAGTGCAGGAAGTACTGGCAGAAGGAGCAGGACACGCGGCCCTGCGGCACCGACACGTACATGCGCTCGATGGGCAGCGGCGGCACGGCCGAGGACGGGGGGGACGGCTCCTTCGACACCGGCACGCGAGCGATCTAATATTAAAGGCGTAATCGATTATCGACTATTTTTCAATATCAACATTGGTACAGTCAATCAGCGGTACACCGCAGTGGAAATAATCGCTGTGATGCCAAACTTACTAGGTAGTATGGCTAAATATTTTTTGAAATTTAAAACACACTCAATCACAAATCTGAAGTACAGTTACTTCAATCTTTTTGTCTGAGCTACAACTAATTACCATATCAATCTCAATACTCCAGTCACCTTCTAGCCTCATAATATATCATAACTCGTGACTACCTTCATGCTGAAAAAAATCAACAGCAATACTATACCTTCGCCTCTTCAGCTCCAATGAGTTGATCAGTGGGGTAAGCCTTGACAGCGAGTTCCCTGGGGATGAGCGGCGCTATGGGTACGTTGGTCACGTTTTTGCCGCACACGCCCATCATCTGGCAGATCTTGTCGGCCTTGAGGTCCGATACGAGGAACTGGTATATAACCGGGTAGTATTGCTCCGCTAGGTGGAGACATTCATCGGCGAACTTGCCGGTTTGCTTGCAAAGACCTGGGAGATACGGATTTTTATTAATTTTAACTTTCCATATAAACGTGAAAGTAGAATACGATTAATTGCAGTGCGACCTAGAAAGCATTACAATAATTGTTTTACATTTTATTTTGTAGAAAATTGTAGTAAGGCCATAAATTGGTTTATATTGGTTCATTTATATAATAATAGTGTTACCTTTCAATACTTTGTAGAATTCCAGTTCAGTTGTGTTCGCGACCAACACATCACGCAAGTGTTTCACGAGCTGCTCGCACAGTTCGCACGGCACGTCACTGAAATAAAACAATTTTACATTACATTCATAATTGTTGATTGTGAAAGGTAATCAATACTAAATTGACACACCTAATAAGGTGTAATCAAAGCATGTAATAGCATGCTTTGATTACCTTAGCGTGGTTGTGCATTTAGCTTGATTTACATTTGTATAATCTTTGTGTAAATGTTTTAATGTAACAATTATTGGTAATCCAAAATAAATAAAAAAAGTCTGATTTTCAAACCGCATTATGAGCATGGCTATGTGGGAGAGAACAAAAAGAAAGGAAAGAAAGACATAGGACGTAGTTTAAGATACCCGCATACTAAGGTCATATTCTGTTAATTCATTTAAATAGCAAGCTAAATGCTATGCAAAAAGAAAGAAGAACAGATATGAAGAGATGAAGAGAGAGAGAGAATTTCAAGTAGAAAGATTGAGATATCACTCACTCGGTAGCAGACACTTCGACTTCGGGGAATGTATACAGATCATGTGAGTGGAACTTGTGGTTGCACTGTCCGCTGACGTGGCAGATGCTCTGCGGCCGCAGGTCCTTGCGAACACCTTCCAGGATGTTCTCGTAGTACTTGAACACTAGCATCGAACACGAGTCCGACAGAGAGTCCATGTTGCGGCACACCTGTGGGAAAGTATTCAGTTTAAGATTTTTTCATCACAATACTACAATGTTGACTTTGTAAATATTTGGATATTTAAAGGTATATCACAGAAGTGAATCGATATGCAGTGGCGACCTTAGGGGTTGGCCAACTGGGCAACCGCTTATGACTTCGCGCTTGCAAGGGGCACAAATAAAAAAACATTACCCTCTTTTGGCAATCGGGTAAAAAGATTTCGCAAAGATCACCCACCCAGAGCGTCACATGAGTAAGTCCGCCACTATGGGTATAAAACGTAGTCAAAGCTCTGGAGTAACAGAGGAGAGGTTACTTTAATGCTGAAAATGCCACAGTGGGACTTATTACAGGAAAAGAGTTATGCTTAAAACAAATATATCTTTTTTTTTATAATAATCATTGACTTGACATTGGTATTGACTATTGAGCTGCAGCCATGTTCTCATCCAAACATTGTTTAGATCATGGTCTATATGTATAACTTGTTTTTAAAAATGACTAGTTGTACAATGACAAACTTATTTAAACAGGTGTCGTTGACATAAACATTGTTATTATTGGTTATTTTAACAATGATATATTTTTGAATATCGAAGAAATAGAAAGAGGCGGCGCTAATATCTTCTTCTAGCAGGAGGCTCTAGGTGACACTACAGTAGTTTCATAAAAAAATACCTGCAGTAGTCCAACTAAGAAGTCTTCATAGCTGGTGGCGTCGAACTTCTTTCTGAGCCCGCCGACGGTCCTCTGGCAATTGTTGCAACCCGTTCTCAACTCCAACTGAGTGTTCTGCGAAAATTTTTTATGTGTTAGTAATACAGATAAAAATTTTAATATTGAGGAGTGATATATTAGGATGAGAGATTTTTTTTTAAATACCGATGTTCTCTATGAATAACCGGATTTAATATGTATAGTGACAATAATATAATTATGATTTCTTCTATGTATAATAAGATACTAATGGATTATATATGTAACAGTTTTTTAAAGATAATATTTAAGTATTTCACATTAAAGTCCTGCTTGCACAACAACTTATTCAATATGATTAATACTGAATATATTTTAATCATAGTTCTGTCTTTGTCAACTAATGGATGACAGTGACAGCATGAGGTTCTAAACATATAGTAAGTCACTATGCACGTAAGCCTAAATCACATTTTGTGAAGAAGGCCTTGTTAAGAAATTTCCATTTACATTACAAGCACACGCGCACTAAAGGGTCATATGACGCGAGGTTGCGCTGTATATGTAACGCGATAACCTGCCCTCAGGCCCGAGAGATTAGTGCATTGTTTGCGACGACTCTCGATTAGTGATGAGTCGCGTCCCCGCCGAGATAAGTTCAAGGGACGGTGATGTGATATCGCCTTGCCCTTATTACGTGTTGTTATAATTCACATTACTTAGACAATTATAATTAAAGACTACTGGCTGACCCGGCGAACTTAAACTTAAACTTAAACGAACCCGCCTAACAGTTAATATATTGACATTCATATTTTTACGATACTAACGTCACTGAATTGTTTCGCCTTCCCGGAACCCCTCCACTAACTAACACTTAAACTTTATGTTATGGTATTAAAGTTAAAATTGACTTTTGAGTATTATTACAAATCTTTTGTATGCAAATATAGAGGTGTACTGTGTAAGGTGTACGGATTGCAGTACAGTTGAGTCGAACGTAATGAGTATACAGAACGCCAGATATAGTACGTAGTATATAGAACGACTAAATACAAAAGTCATACTCTCAAATAAATGTTAATCAAAGGAATACTATACGCTTTAACTGTCCAATATAAATCATCACAATTCACAACATTTAAAAAAATCAGAAATATTTATAGGTGTAAATTTAATTCATGCTTGTGGCTTAACCTTTTATTCGAGGATGTTTTAATATAAATGTCTCTTTTTGAACTGACGCATTTTAAATACGAAATCAACATAATATATACAACAAACTAGACTGCTGGATCCTGTATTTGGTATTTATTATTATAAATTTTAATTTTATTTTTTTTTCATGTAATAATGCCTATATAAAAATAACAGACAGATATGCTTATTATTCTGTAATGTTATCTCACCACGACAGTGATTATTAAATACAAAACAATCCTATTAAGCAAGGTTTAGATTAGCAAGAAAACTTGCAGGAGTTGACTTCTGCAACCAATTTTTACTGTGTCTATCAGTGCAAGTTAACTTCTGCTAATGTTGAAGCTTGCATGACCTGCCGCAAGTCAGCAGTGCGGCAAGTAAATTCATTTGGAAGTACTTACGTGATATATTGCTGCAAAACTTGGTGGTCTAGATTTACACCCGTATTCAAAACAATATTATGGGACACACTATGCGACCGAATGCATAGTGTCAGCAATTAACTAATTTCTCTTGGTTTTGTTCAGCTTTTAGCTAACTGAAGTGAAGTTGTATTGATATTAAACAATCACATCACCCCTATAATTGCTAAGGCTGTCATGTCGGAAGCACTGAGAAACACATTTATTATTGCAGCATTGCTCCGTACTTAAGTGGCGTTTGTAACCTTTAGATATTGCAAATTTTATTTAGATGTTGGAATCTTTATTTATATGTTGGAAACTTTATTTCGATGTTGGAATCTTTATTTATATGTTGGAATCTTTATTTATATGTTGGAAACTTTATTTCGATGTTGGAAACTTTATTGGTGTTATGTATTAAGTAATTCGTATTAACTGATTTATGTTTTACTGTTTTTTTTTTCCTGTACCATTATAAAATAAAATAAAACTAGGAGAGAGACTCACGTATCCCTCCAACAAGGTATCGATCCTGGCGTTGTTACAGAGGCCGGCGACGGAGCAAACCGCCTGCGGGTTCATCTGCGACGCGAGCGTCTCCACCAGCTCCGGCACGAAGTCGTCCGCCATCTTGATGCACTCCTTCGACACCACCTTAATTGGTATCAGCTTGCACGAACCCTCGAACACTTCTTTCAGTTCCTCCTGGAAGTTATTTGTTCATGATTGGCTGTTGGGGCTGAGTTAGGATTTATAACTATGAGTTTTACGTGGAATTTTGGCCACAGTTAGGTCGTTTCCATATTTATTTGAAACGAAAAACATATAGTATATTAATTAATTTATTTAAACAATATAAATGTCAGTTCGATAGAAAAGTGGAGGTAAAGCGCACTTAAGATGCGTTAGAAGCGTATCGTCTACAAGTTTCAAAAACAAATAAATAATGTAGTGTAAATAGGCTCTAACATCAGGTAAAATCTTTTATAAATTAAGCCAAACATAAAAAGCAATATTATATTATTACCAAATATAAAAACATTGTAGCCTGTGTTACTACTAGACATAATGAGACTTAACATCTCATGTCTCAGGATAGCGAGCGCAATGGAATACCAAATAATACTTTGTAATTCAAGGTGTTGGATGGTGTTTCTACTATTTATGGGCGGTCGTATCGCATACTATCAGGCTATCAAACGCGAGATAAAGCTAGGTTCTTTTATAATTGAAATATCTAAACATAACACCATTATCCGGGGATGTAGTTAACGGGATCTGGCGTTTTTATCGGACAATGACTTAGGGCCGCATCGCGTTGAGTTCATCTTTTGTTTGTACTCGCTGATAATGGTGGCACATATATTGTGTAACAACTTTGAACTGTGGTACAAAGAATCAAATAGATACCATTATCATAATATTAATACGCAAATAGTGATGTGAAATAGGAGTTTTCTATTGCGTTGTAAATGTCGTAAACGATTATTCTTAGGTAGAAGCCGGCTTAGCCCAACATTGCATTATTTATCGATAAAAAAATGTGATTGCAATCACCAACGCATAATGCAATATTGGTTTTAGTCTAAACATTTTGTATAAAAATAAAATGCAGGTAGATATTGTAACGTTAACTTTTCGGAAGACGCTGCAGTCTTTGACACGCAGGAAGAAAATTAAATGTATAAAAACCTTGATAAAATCATAAAACTAGTTTTATTTCGATTGGCCTGAGGCTGTTGAGTCTTAAGTCTTAGATTTTAGGGTTAGCCCAATTTTGCGATGGCCTGAATTGATCCCTTAATACAAAGTCATACGAACCTGAGTCTCATTGCTTTGCAGTTGGTCACGCGCCTGTTTCACCATGTCTGTGCAGATTTGGCAGATGCTGTCAGTGTCCTCGGGGAAGGTCATGTTGGACCAGACCCTCGACACGCAGTGGTGGGTCGCTGAGCATTCCCGGCCGGTACTGCAAGAAATTAATAAGTTTTGGTAAATGGAACTGAGAAGCAAAAGCTTATCTTACTTATAAAATTCTAGAATATGTATGAATGTTTGTTAGAAGTAAACGCAGAATGTGTTGAACTTTGATGAAATTGGAACACGTTTAGATCATCTTTTAGATTGCATGAACATGATGGTTACGAAAAACTACATACAGGGATCTTTATACAACGAAAAGCCGTGCGGGCGGAACCACGATCGACACCTAGTACTTTAGATATAAAAAAATGTGGCAGTAACTTATTTATAAGTTATAATCATTTGGTCATTGTATATACCTTTACAAATATTGTGCCAAAAATCATTCAATAGCAAATCTTTTCAGCTTAAATCCCGGTTTTATTTTTAAGATGTTTTTTTTTTGTCATTTTGGAGTTTAAGGCGAATATAGCAGGTGCGTGACTGTGTTTCTGACTGAAAGTGTGATGTTGTCGCTGCGACGAATTCTCTTAGAGTAATAGAAGTGGCATTGGGGCGTGAAAAATTTAAATTTTGATTGTAATATTTATTTTTCGTAATATACACTTTGTTATTTTACATCTACCGTTCGATTAACTTATTGTAGAGGGTAATTTTTAAAGTAATAAGTATGTTTCATTTGGTAACGCAACATCAAAACGACCTCCTATATAGCATATTGCCACAACTGTGTCCCAAAACCAAGACACCACACGGCACATCCGCTTCAACAAATTGTATTGTATAGACACTAGCATAAAATTTGTAATACATCGATTATTCACAAAATTCTTTTGTCTTGTATGAGTCACTGACCTGATTTATCGAAAGTCAGCTAATGCGTACACAATCAGCAAAACACATTTATGGGCAAAACAAAGCCGAGATAAACAAAAATAGAATAATAAAACATACATCATTTATAGATATTAAGACATAGAAGTACTTAAATATTAATGTTCACAGTCATTCGTGAAAACTAATTATTAGAATATACTTTTATCGTGCTGTCATCGTTGCAATAGTATATGGGCAAGCAGCGGAAGCGAAAGGTGAAATTTTCCAAAAGGGAACCCGACACAACATACACATACTAATATATGGTCTGCAAATCGTTCTAATAATAATTAGATTTTACATATTACAAAAGGAAAGCCGGCAGGAATCGGATTATAAGAACCCTACGCTACTGTTAAGTAGAATAACATGAGTCATCCTAGTGAATTAGTTCAAGACTGCACCCTTCTACATTTTTACTATAGCTTTTGCCTTCGGCTTTGCTCGCGTGAAGTTTTTCCAGAATAAAAAGTAGCCAACAGCTTGTGATTTTACCAAGGTCTCTTCCCTCTACTCAATGTGGTTTTAGTAGTTTCTGAGATTAGCGCGTTCGAATATACTCTTTAGCTTTATATATTAGTAGATAGATGATATCACACTACAATAATAATGACAACATTCGATTATTATATTTAATATGAATCACCGATATTATTTTCGTAGTAACATGTTATAGTATCATAACATTTTTTTTCTTTGTGAGTAACGAGCAACTTATTAAATATTGTGTGTTTTATCAGTATGGCTCATATATAATTATTAATTATGTATCCGTTCAGAAACAGAATCATGAATAAAATCATCTAATAGATATGCTTTTTAGGATTTCTATGTACTTCGCAATTATTTTACCATGATACTAAAATGTTATATTTTGATAAACAGCGTATCGCTCCTAAATACATCCCTTTCAAGTTTATTTATGATAATTCCATTGTTTACTCTCAAATTTCATCACATTTCATAATCTTTTATAGCCTATACTATGTTATTTCACTGATGCTCCGCTATTGGTCATAGCGTGATGTTATATAGCCTATAGCTTTTCTCGATAAATGTGCTATCCAGCACTAAAAGAACGTTCAATTTAGACCAGCAGTTCCTGAGATTATCGCGTTCAAACAAATAAACTCTTCAGCTTTATATAACAGTACAGAAGTATAAATATTTTCATTGGTGTAAGTGAAACCTCCATGGAAATCAATTCAGCAGTTTTTGCATCATACAAATTTTCGCCGCGCTAACAAATAATGCAATCGAATTAATGCACAAAACAATCGAACTAGTATCTGGATCAGTTATACAACGCGATTGTGCAAATACTTCGCAAGCATCGACTTGCAGAAAAGAAAACGTTATGTAGGAAACGGTGTACAATGCGCTCTGGTACATAAACATTACGGCGGATTGTGTTCGCGGCCGCGGCTCGCTGTCACTATTGTTCTAGTAATTTCCATGGGCGCCATTCATTGATTGCAAAGGGCTGTGGTGATAGGTCAATTTAATCTGTGTGTTGCTGTGTTTAATAAATTTATTTGGTCTTTGTTAGGAATATTTTTGTCAACCATTAGTTAGGTATTTTAAAAATCAAATTCCCTAATTACAGACTATAAGACTGCCTCGGTGGCGTAGTTGTATTGCATGTCCGGTACAATAGCGCTCTGAGGTCCTGGGTTCGAATCCGGGGTCGGGTAAAGTGATATTTGGGTTTTTCTGCTCAGTATCAGCCCGGAGTCTGGAATTTGTGCCCGATATGGCGATAGGCTCGCCCCCTATCACATCATGGGACGGAACATACTTGGCGAAAAGTGGGTGCCCTAGTTGCGCCTCTGCATACCCCTTCGGGGATAAATGCGTGATGTTATGTATGTATGTATGTATGTATGTACAGACTATAAGAAAAAACAATCGTGAAAAAGCATTTCCTCCTCTTTGTTAATCGATTCACCACGCGATATGGATATATAAAATATAGTCCAATTTATTTTTTTAATGGCAAAGTGAATCATACTTATGATATAGAGACACGGTTATGGGATTAACTTTACAGTCGACAACTAATGTCGATAAACATAGCGTACAAATTGATAAGCAAAACGATCATTTTGGTTGTAAAATAAACGCGCATTAGTTTTAATTACCTAAACAAATCATTGTATTTATTTTAGAACTCAAAGTATGTAAGTATGTAAATTCCATTACTTTGTCTTGACGAAGACAAACACTATTTATATAATATTTTATACGTTTGATTGTCTTGTTAATACTAGGTGTTGCTTGCGACTTCGCCTACATAAAAAGCCAACTTTCCCAACTACAAAAGGCCCTGAAACGCGGTACAACGAAAGCGACATATATTTAAAAACCAGAAAAGAATTCCATTGTTTCTCATGAGAGCCAATTACCGGGTTAAAAGTAGCCCATGTGTTAATTTAGGACATGGTAGATCACGTCCTAGCTTGTCCTATGGATACCCGTATGCCAAATTTCATCCAAACTCGTTCAGTTATTTCTGCGTTTACTTCTAAAAAACATCCCAACTTTTGCATTTATAATAATAGTAAAAAGTAAGTAAGTATGATAAGATTCTAAGTTCTTCAAACTATTCAAATTCTTCAACGATCAATACACCACGATCGTAAGCCGTATCACCCCGTAATAAGGTTCATTGTCGCGTTGATAGGTAGTTGTCCCCTTGCTCATCTTATTCAGAAGTATAATATCCGACACAAGGGTGTGGCAAACTGCGAGAAATGACGTTGTGCTTTTGCCCACAATTAGTTTAGTACTTTGGCTGAATAATATTGGCGATCTTAGCCTCAACAGTTCCTTTCCGCTAAGCTAAATTTACAATTGGTAATATTGATATACTGTACCTGAAGTTGCTGCACCAATATGACGGGCCCCATGTGCAACGCGACGCTCCTAGTAGGTGACCTAAAAATATTTTTTATATAATATCTTGTACGTAAAAAAATATGACAAAATAACGTCAGAAATACGAGTAGGTACATCTTAAATACTTGCATTTTATGAACTGAACAAAACATTTGGCAGCAGCGAAAGTGTGTTTAGTAACAGTGATTTTTTTTTGGCTTTGTTCCGTATTTCATGAAGATCAGTACAGTCAGCCACAAAAGTAGCTGAGCGAATCAAATTGCCTTTAAAATGTTGTATAGGTATCAACAAAAACTGTTTTCTTCACTAACATAAACTTCAAAGTTTACTTTATTTTAGACAGAGAAAAAATAATATTGAAGTCAATATGTAGAACCGTTTTGAAGTTTTGTATTTATACTGATACTTTTATGGCTGACTATACATGTATATAATTGACTTTGTCGATTATAAATATACTAAAACTTACCTTTATGTTTGGGAGGTGCAGGTGTCTTTTTATTCTGTTAAAATAAGAAAATAATAATGAGATGCTACTGGCTAGATTGCAAAAAAAAGAGAGTTCTAAATTTGAATTTGAATTTTGGAATACCATAAACATTGAAAATGGAGCATGCTTATTCAACTGTCAATTAGACAGAAAAGATTGAGAAGATATGAAGAATGTCCATTTACTTTTATTACAATCATGAAGAAAAAGAGAAAAGATGGGACGCATACTTTCGCCTCTCTCTACAGAATGCTCGATATAACGAGTAAACAGAGTACATAGTTCAGTCAGAGACATACAGAAGCGATACTCACATTAAGAGCCAAGATATTGTCCAATTTCATGTTGTTACACATGCCGATAATCTGGCACATAGTTTCGGCGGTGGTATCTGATTTAAGCACATGGTACAAGTACTTTTCGAGGCTCTTCGTGTTCTCCGTGCATATCTTGCTGATGGCAGGGTACGGGACATCGTGACACTCGGAGCTTACGCGCGATGCTAGGTAATCCTGATTGACAGGGGAATTTTGATATCAGTTTATTATAGCGTTTGAAAGAACACCATGAAGACTTTAGATTCTTTAACTTTTCCTTACTTTGTCAAGAGAGTAGGCTTTGGCCAACATCTCCAAGACACCAGTAAGTTACAGTATTGTAACGACACACCGACCCGTTTTGATACAACCCTCTTACATGAGAAATTACGAGTATACATATAAATACGTATGAGGATGTTTTAGCACTGTTAA
This sequence comes from Manduca sexta, assembly GCF_014839805.1. NCBI lineage: Eukaryota > Metazoa > Arthropoda > Insecta > Lepidoptera > Sphingidae > Manduca > Manduca sexta. The sequence continues at coordinate 3,574,580 of NC_051138.1, forward strand.
GAAAAATATAATAATAGCTTCGCTTTTTTATATGTTTATAATAGCTTTTGCTCGCGGCTTCGCTCGCGTGAAGAAGTTTTACGGGATAAAAAAAATCCTTACTTGATATGTATCGTTATATTATGACCAAATTACACAAAATCATTATAAATTATAGCCTATGTTTTATTTTGATATAATACCAATATTACTGTAGTTTCATCCAAATCCGTTCAGTAGTTTTTTCGTGAAAGTGGAACAAACATACGTATATCCATCTTCACAAACTTTCGCATTTATTATATTAGTAGGATATAATCCTTGCATGAGCAAATCAATAGCATTTATTTTACTCGATCATTCTGGGTATCTTGTACAGCTGTTCAATTAATCTAAATACCTGATGCTATATTTAATTAATTAATTCTACGTGATTATAATTTTATTATGAAAAATTTAATTACAACGTAGTTTTGTAATAACACAGATATCAGTTACAATTTTTAATCTAATTACCTATAATGATTTCTTTGATAAGATTTATTATTAGCGCATTAATTGTCGATAGCAAATTAACAAAGTGTTTTGGTTGTTATCCTCAAATGTAATATATGGATATTAAAGAGCCTTATTTTATATGTTAAGATTAGTGATGTAACGAATGTCATTTTTTGAACATTCGCGAATGCGAATGCGAATGCGAATATCTGCTACCGACATTCGCGAATGCGAATGTTTAGTTTTTGTTCAAATTTGGCGCCAATTTTCTATGATGATTATCTAAATTTTATTATTATCTAAGATGATAATTATCTAAACATTAAAAAGTTATGTAAAGACTGATAAAAAAATTATAGAAGAATTTGTTTTTGTTTCTTTCAATTGCTTTTAATTTCTTAGTTGCTATTGTGTTACAAGTTCTAATGAGAATTACATTTTTAAGCTTTATAAGTAAACGAAATAATTTTGTTTATTTTTAAAGTTTAATATTCCTCTACTCAAGTTTAATTACTAACTTAAAAACATGGTAAAAATAGTTAATAAATTGGTATGTTTTAAGAAAGAGAGGTATTTTTCTTTGAGAGTCTATAATTTTTTGTTTGTTTGTTTAGACTATATTTATAGTTTATTGTAGAAGAATATTGTTTTAGTTTAGATTTTGATTTTATTAACCTACTATTACACACACACAGTATTACGAATATTATCTCGGAAGGGATATGCAGAGGCGCAACCAGGGCACCCACTTTTCGCCAAGTGTGTTCCGTCTAATAGTGTGACAGAGGTGAGCCTATCGCCATGTCGGGCACAAATTTCACACTCCGAGCTGATACTGAGCAGAAAAACCCAAATATCACTTTGCCCGATCCGGGATTCGAACCCAGGACCTTAAAGCGCTGCCGTACCGCACATGCAGTAGAACTATGCCACCGACGCAGTCTACTATTATCTTCAAATATTTTTTTTCTGATATTGACATTCGCAAAACATTCACAGAAATTTTGCGAATGCGAATATCCAAAAATATGCGAATATTCGCGAATGCGAATATTCGTTACATCACTAGTTAAGATATAAATAATAGCAATGACTAATTGTGTTTTTATTATTTTTTTATATTTTAAGTTCTGTTGCAAATTAATTTATAATCCAATTTAAGATCTACGTACGTGCATAAAAAGAAAAATTAAGAAACAAACCTAATCAAGTGTTGATATCAGTCAAAATAAAATTGTTGGTAGGATATATTTCATATCCGGCCGGATAGCGACCACCGTACACAAGATGTTAAAACCCACCATAGTGATCCACGTAAGTGTGTCGTACTCCGGGGTCAGTCTGTATATTCGGTTCCAACAGGCCGGCATAATTGTGCCGAGAGCCAGACCTAGTTCTATTAGACCGTGCTCCAATTACTATCAGGTGCAGAGGATCGCTACGCCGCGCCGTACAAGTATAAAAAAATATATCTAGATAAAGTTTTGGTATCCTAAAGAGAGCAGATAAAAAGTGCATTATTATAATTTATTCATTTTACAAACTTACCTCATTAAGAAGGTCCTTAACATCCTTCAGCTGTCGGAACAGGCGTATGAACTTGGCCGAGACCTTGTTGGTGGACACGGTGTGGTCCTGTTTCTCCCATACTGTGCCGATGCAGTGGCCCACGGCCCCGCAGTCAGCGCCGCGCCTGCCGGCAACACATTAGCGATGATTGCATGACTCGACCGAGGGACCCGTGTGAGTAATGTTACTCCCATGCAAATAACGGCTGTATAGTATATTGATGGTTGATTTAGCGACATTATTTTTCGAAAAATTTAAAAAATAGAAAAAAGTTTTTATTTTAAGTATGTACGAAACTTGGTATCGCAAATAAATGTCGCTTAAGGTGGTAGCTCAAGGTCCATTTTCATACATTTTGTTTCGGCTTTAATCTGGGTAACTAAACAAGTATTGGCAAGTAAAGAATTTAAATTCACGTCTAGTTAGTGATTAGTTCTCGCAGTTGAAGAAAAATGTAAAAATAATTAATAATCATGGATATTTCTGCCTTTAAAATTTCGTCATATTAAATTTTAAAGGCCGAAATATCCATGATTATTAATTATTTTTACATTTTTCTTTCAACTGCGAGAACTAATCACTAACTAGACGTGAATTTAAATTCTTTACTTGCCAATACTTGTTTAGTTACCCAGATTAAAGCCGAAACAAAATGTATGAAAATGGACCTTGAGCTACCACCTTAAGTTAATTAGCCTTTCAACCATCGATATGAAGATCGACCTCGAAAATGAAGCAATTAAAATAATTATGTGAGCGTTGCAAACTTTATCGTATACTATTAAATATATAAAGCTGAAGAGTTTAGTGTGAACGCGCTAATCGCCGAAACAACAAGTTCGAATTTAAAAAAAAAATAAGTTTTGGATAGCCCATTTATCGAGGAAGGCTATTTGTGTTTAAGTTATTTACAAACGAAACCTTCAAATCGTAGTAAAATTACATCGATGATACAGCGTAAATTATCATATTATTAGTGAATCAGAATAACCGTGGAGGGCTAAGTAATTGATCTTTTTACGTATTTCCCTGTAACGCTGCGTTCATACTTCTCTTCAAAATTTTCACAAAAAAAATAGGGTTATTGTGCCTAAAGATTGGTGGCCCAAGGATCTTATAAGGTACAATTATTTTGCAACTGTCTAAGTTTTATATCGGTGTGTGATAGTAAATTGGATAGCTCAACATTTATAATAGAATACCCATTTTATTTTTTTATTGCTTTGAATGACGAGACGAGCTTGCCGTTTGCCTGATGGTAAGCGATAGGACCGCCCATAAACAGTTCAAATACCATCCAACACCGAATTACTATTAATTTAATTTGATAAAACATGTGAAAAAAACAAATTAGACCCCATGTTTTAAAATACTATTAACACTATTATGGAAACGAGAATGACGAGGGCCGGGTGACACATAATCCACGGCTGCTTGCTCACGTGCGTCGCATGTCATGGAATATCTCCTAACAACGCAATTTAATGCAGTTTGAACGAAATAAGATTACTCGTTACTTAGAAAGATTGAAATGATTGGTCTAGTTAATAGTTGTTCAACTTGGAATTAAATTTAAACTTAAAAAAAATATATATAAATATTTACTCGCGCGAGCGGTGCCGTGGGTAAAAGCTAGTAGATTATGTCAAGATGCTCTTTAAAAAACACCTTCACGTAAATTTAAATTTGTTTATTTCTAAATGATGGACTAAGGCAAGCTCTAGCACTGAAATGGAAGTGGGCCGGACATATAGCACGTTTACAGGATGAGAGGTGGACAAGAAAAGTAATATTTTGGAAAGGGCCGTCAGGCAAAAGAAGGAAAGGGAGACCTTGTGCTAAATGGGAGGATGAAATCAAGAAACTGGCGGGTCCCAATTGGCTCCAAAAAGCACAATCAAGAGACGTATGGAATTCCTTGGAGGAGGCCTTCACCTGCAGAGGGGTTCTTGCAAATACACATTGCGACTAGTACATTTAATTAGCAAACAATAAAAATAAAAAAAAATGTATGTGCACTATTTTAGTTACTAAGCAAGAAATAAAAGGCTTATTATTATTATTATTATTCCTAAATGAGTGCGACGTCTTTATCCAAGTACAGAAAGAGTAAGTAGGAAGATTTTTATCGCCAAATGTACTCATATTCCAATCTTTGTCTGTGCCGATGAGAATATTACCTACTATGAAAGTACTAAGTAACCAAATGAAATGGATAGAACGTGTCGATTGTTTAAATGTGCCAAACGTGTTTACCATTTTCGTACTTGAGCGAAGTGTTACGATTAGCTAAACTGGGTTTAGAATCATTTAAACACAGCACTATTTATGTAGTTGTTGTGTCAGCGAATCGTCGAATATGAAAAAATATTACAATATCAACATTAATGATCACTTATTATTGAGTAATTTTTTTAATGTGGATGTTTCATTATTTAATTTAAGCATGCATAAAACATTTTATTTTTGTAAATAACGTTCATTTAGGTGGACGCAAATTTGCAAACAGCCAAATGGTCCTCGTCGTAGTGGCTTACTCCAACGAGTCGCGTGTCGAACTCAGTAAATTAAAAAATAAACAATGTTTGAAGGCAACGCTCACGTATTATCCATCAATATAGATCATTTCATCGACTAAGACGCGCCCCATTACTTCCCCTTATCGCTTACAGCGTGCGTGAGCAGCATGAGTGCACAGGTAAGTGACAGAAAAAAATATAGGATTATGGACCACAATTTCGTATAATAAGTATCAATTTTAATTGTGACTTTTTTGTTATATATGGTTATTGTCTACTCAACCTTCGTCTTCGTTGTTGAAACGATCTATAAGTATCGGTTTCGAAATATCTATTAGGTTTTGTTGTAAACTTTGGCTATAATTGCTTTCTAGGGTGTAGTAATTCGGAGACCTTTGCCTTCGACCCTTATGTTTAAACACATCAAGTTGGTATAATTTTGCATCGCAAACATAGGCCGATATCGCCCCGTATTTTAGCATTGCTTGATGTTAGAAATTAAATAACATGAGCAGAGGTCAGGTTAGGCTAGGTTAGGGCTAAAATTTCTTCATCCAATGTTCGAAAAAAAAACATTCAAACATTCGATTACGACCTATTCAGCCTAAGATCATATTCCTAATATAGCCTAACATAAATTATATTCGTAATTAGTAATTAACAGGTCATTAGTAAATTATCAAAATGCAAATATTTGTAATTTCGACTTACTTTAAACTTTGACACCATACTTCGGGTCCTTTAGAGCATTCCTTCGGCACTTGTCGCGCATACGACAAATCTGCAACAAAACACAATTATTACGTTTCTATACGATGTAAACAGCTGTGGAAATATTAAAAATATTACCATATCTCGAATAAGTCAAGTGGGGTCAACAGCGTCCTTATCGTCCAGTCGTTAAAGCTCATTATTGTAAACACCGTCTCGTGAATTGCTGCGATAAAACTCAACAATTTCTACACTACGTATACTCAATTAATTTTATTAAAATGTCATTATTTTATTATAGGACTGAGCTTAATCGCAATTATGGTAGGTTACCTACCTTACTCTATTTATAATTTAATTAAATAACCCCAGACACAAAGACCTCTAATTAAAAATAATAATTCAACGTTTGAAAGACTAATTGACCTAGCGACATCTTTTTGCAACACTAAATTTCATACATATGTAAAAACAACACGTTTTTCTATGTTTTTTAACCATACTAATTTTTTTCGAAAAAAATGTTGCTTAATCCAATTAGCCTTTTAAACATCAATATGTATCTTCTTGTCCTTTCAGTAGCTTAAAAGTATCTAGTCATATTTTGACACAAATGTGGCGTCGTGGAACCAAACCACGTACCAGGGGGATATAAAATAGCTTCTTTAGTGTATACAAGTATAATGAACTTTAAGCAAATATAATAAATACGAGTTATGAAAATCATTTACAATATTTAAATATGTGATTATATACAGATGTTTAAATTGTTATTTCTTTGCTATAGGAAATGTTTTGTGCAAATATTCATTGAATGTCTGCAAGGTTTTTGTATTTACTCTTAGGCTTTATAACTAATTCTGACATGCTTAATAATTTTAAAAGTTTGTTAATGATAACATGAATGAGTGACAATGTCAATCTTGATTAATATATGGCATTTTTGATGTTATTTAAATGAGTTAAATAAGTCATTTCTCTGATATATCCTATCAACAGTTTAAAATATGGAGCAAAACAACAAAGAATTTAAAGATTATGTTGATAATATTCACATCTGATGACATATGACACTACCTTCAGAGAAAAAAGAGGAACCTATTTTTATCTAAAATATTAACGTAACTCTCTAAACATCAACATTTTACTTGATTTGTAACTGATACACATCAAATACTTAATAACTTTTTGGTATTTACTATTTACTAAAAATAGTGGTTATTAAAAAAAAATATAAACTGGTCATTAAACATAAAAAAATGAACCTATTACACATGAAAATAATATAACTAATTGACTAATACATGCCACAGGAAAACATATTATATTACCACTAACAATGTAATTATCAACACCATAATATTGAATGCTAATTGTAGATTGAACATATCTAATAATGTTTTGATTGAATTGTGTAATACCAAGAATTTTTATTAATTATTGTGCAACATAATTCCAAATATATTTCTGATTATATTTGTGTTCTTGAAGCTATGTGTGAGTACTATGTTTGTACTAATATAACTTTGACAATATCTCCGAAGAAAGATGAATACTGAGATATTGTTAAATTAAAATTAAGTATCAACATTGAAACAAAATTAGACAGCTATGGTTTTGTTCATATGGGCATTGCAAAGTGATCTCATTGCACCTGATGGTAAATGGAGCGGGTCTAATAGAATGACGGCTGATGAGAGTTGATTATCCTTAGACAGTCAACACAATTATGCCGGCCTGTTGGAACTAGTTATACACAGGCTGATCCTGGAATTCAACACACTTAGTTGGACCACCTGCGGTGGCCACACGTGTTTTAACACCTTGTGTATGGTGGTCATCATCACCAGAAAACAGTAATGACAGACTATATATCCTATATATAATTTATTTGTTTCAATTCCAAAAATTACTTACAATTATAAATGATATTTGCCAAGTAGTTATTTGCATTATACAACTGGTGGCAAAGGTTTGATGTCAGGAAATATGATCATGCAGACATTTGTTACAGTAAGTAACACAAGTGAATCATTAACCACTGTTTGTGATAATAGAGGACATAATAGCATATAAATTCAATACTAAGCAATTACGTTGGCCTTTCGTTAAGGAAATTTAATATGAATTGTTATATTTATTTGCATATTTTTGGAAAAATACTGCATAGTATGGAATATGCAATGATAATGACACAGTCATGCAAGTGGGTCTCTACAAATAATAATAAACATGTTCTTTGTGCATTAGTATAGTTTTACAGTATTTAAATTTAGTAAATATAATGTTATGTAAAGCTAAAGAGTTTGTTTTATTGTTTGAACTTTTTACTCTCAGGACCTACTGGTTCAAATTGAAAAAAATATTTTAGTATCAGCTATAATTAGCTATAGTTGCAATATATCAAATAATTGGTAGTATATATTCTCCTCCTCTCTTGTCTGAAGGCTCTGTCATTGCTCACTAGAAATATGTCATAAAATTCCCTACAATTTCATTGAATCATTTTCCTTGCATTTTGTAAATATGGTAAATAGTCTGCCATTTGCCTATTTTGAGAAAACTTACAGTTACACATGTGTTTTCTTTAAAAAGATATTTGGTCCTACTTTTAACATGGTCAAGCTAAATTATACTTGTAGAGTAGATATTTGCAATCTGGACTAGTAAGGTTTTAAAGACTCTTTGATGGGTCTTAAAGTAAAATAGCTTGCTAAATACTAAAAAGGTTGTTTTTAAAAATGTTATAATATGGTTAATTAAAATAAATTACCACATGGTCTAATCTTTCCTTTCATACATATCGCACAATTTGAAGGTAGTTACCACCAGGATTTTTTTTAAGTACAGTGGGTGAAGTAAAAAATACGAAAAAAGTACCATACGCATAAGTTTGAAAATAGACTACGAACTTCAAACATAGACAATTTTGGGAACTATTTTTGCCAAAACAACATATCATGCAACAATAACATGTCCAACATCCGTGAAGTTGTTTACGTCGCAAGTAATAATAATACTCAATTTGGTATAATAATTTCTACGTTGTTCCTTCTTCACAAAGACGAACCAAGAACAATTGCTTATCTACCGTGTAACAAAAAATAAGCAAATATTACAAGGTCAATTAATTTTAATTACAACGTTCAATGCGCATACGATTGTTTTACTTACTTGTACAACAAAAGAGCGATACAGCGAGCAGACAAACACCTAACGCGTTTGTCATTGTTGAAGTTCTTTCAATCTACGTCGTGCAGTCCAGTTTCGTTCCCGGTGTGCAAAATACTAAATAAATTGTTGATATTTTCACTTTGTTTGGATGTAATTGCGTATCGATTGATAAACAAATCGTCAAGTCACCAACTGCCGGAGTCGGGCGACGGATGACGGAGCAACTGTCAACGTCAGGGTTGCCAGTTGTTAATTAAATTATTGTACTATAAATCATGTCTAAAATTATTCTGTTGAATTTTATAGTAGCCAGTAGGTATAATTATTTTGAAATCGTTTAACAGTTCATTTAAATATAAATAGTAGTGCAAGCAAGTCATTTATATGGTATGTGTCGTTGTGTCATATTCACACAGACATACTGCTATTATAAAAACTACTGTGAAATCTAAGAAATTCCCAAGTTATACATTTTTAATATAAGAAATAATTTAACACCATTTTAATCTAATTTTGGTTACTTAAAATACACCTTTTGTAACCCACTATAAAACTGATAACCCTAAAAATAAAAAAAAAATATATTCCGCTGCATTGTCTGAAATTACCAAAAAAAAAGTATATTTAGTTATAGTGTGAGAAGTTTTTTTAATTCTATTATGTTTTCTTTAATGATTTTATTTAACATTATTTAAACAACTAAAAGCCACTTTTATAGTTATAGAAAAAATTTAATTTTTACTACTTGATTAAAGATGGCACTGAAAAATGAAAATCATAATAAAATATCAATTCGACAAAAGATGTCGTTGACGTAGCTAGTATACGTTAAATATCTACTCGACGAAAGATGGCGCTATCTCCCAAGTTTTGCTCAATTGAAAATAATTATTTAAATGTAACTTCAAAAGAAAAGATAAGTAATAGTATTAATATGTATATATAACAATGAATTTCTATTTCCTTAGGTCATCGCATCACGCGTGAACGGATGGAACAATTTTGCTATTTCTTTTTTTGTTGTAATAATTATTGCCAGGAGAAGGTTCTTATGAAAAAAAAATCAAAAAATTGCACGGAAAATTAGAAAATTTAAGAAAAATTAACGAACATATTAATTTTATATAAGTAACTGTAAATTGTTTGAAATAACTGTCAGCGATAATGCGCGCAGCAAATTCATAGTTAAGACGGGACAACGTCTCTTGGGTCAACTAGTTAATAATAAAATTAGTTTGTGATATTCAAAATTTTCCACATATTACTTTGCATTCTGATAAAAGATCAAATTTTGTATTTCATTTTATACTTATATTACTATGTAGATAGGTATCTAATTTTTATACCTAAGTTTTTAATTCGATGGAGTAGTAGTTCGAGAACTGCAAAAGCATACATCTTGCCACTCTACCCTGATGCTCAATCAATAAAAAAAATCACATCCTATCGATAAAACGGAAGAGTTTTACATCTAACTACTTTGTATTGCGTGCACGGTATGACATAGCCTTGGGATCTTGGATTCGAATGCCGGGGCGGGCAAAGTGATATAGGATTTTTCAGTTGATTTAATACTCAATTAGCTCAGTCACGAATTTGTGCCCGATATGGCGATAGGCTCACCCCCTATTATATAATGGGACGAAACACAGGGGAAAAATAGGTACCCTGGTTGCGACTCTGCCTACCTCTCGGGGATGGCAAGACGTGATTGGTGTTTATGTTGAGATATCGGTATTTACCTTATAACATTTAAAATTCCTGTACCTTTGGCAACACTCCAATTCTCAAATTACTCCGTCGAATTAAAAAACTTGACTATATAGATATACTAATTATTATGTAGTAAGTACATTTTTATTAATTTTTTTTGAGCATTAAGTTGATTTACATGTTTAATAGTGCAATTTATTCACTTAATTAACTATTAATTCGGTATCTACCTTCGTACACATTTGAAAAATATAATCATTTTACGTACCTGTCTATATAATTTTTTGTCATGGTCGAAGTGGCGCGCATTGCCTAAAGTTTAAAAATTTATTCGGTTCTAGATTTATTACACTTCAATATCTCACCTATTATTTTTTCTAACACATTTTCATAGCTTACGTAGATAGGTACTAATAGACGCAATATTGAACATTATGTTGAATATTCAAATAACTTGAGCTACACGTGATGACATGAAAAAACGATCTTTCTGCCTGTAGTTTGAATTATTTACCGTTAAACTATTATCCAATTATTTCGATACGTAACGGGAACCCTGATCCTTTGTGGTTCGGGACCATCGGCCATAAGGCCTACAAAGCCGCATCAATCAAAGATGCCTTAACCACCTTTAAAGAATCGTATACACAATGCATGGTATGGTTAAGGGCTCCTTTTTCCGCACTTAGCCCGTAAAAAAGTCGGGCCATTGTGCGTGACGTGCATGCTGGCTACAATGCAAGCCAGCCTAACTCCTTCCAGAAGCGCAGGATCCTCCTGGTGTCTCCACAGGCTTCTCGGAAATACTTACACAATGCATATTGGTTATAATAATTGGTTAACAATCTCAGTGACAATATATAAGAGTGGCGAAAGGGTCCATATAACCTGGTTCCTGCGGGCTTGCCTTAATGTAAAACTAATTATCATTATAACGATTTGGAGACTACATTCATGCTTATTAGTACTTATACGGTGCGTCGGATTCCCTCCGAAAATTTTCACCTATCGCCACTGATATATAACAAACAATTTGCGAATTTGCTTTGATTTTATGCCTTATCACTGTAACTCTAACACCTGTATTTGACAGTTTATGCTTCATACCAGTGGTTCCCAAAGTTGACTAGACTTGACTAGACCGCCTAAAATCTTCCAAATTACGCATACATCTTTTGGCTGTCATGATTTTTTAATAATTAATTATACAGGATCATTTTAACATAGCGTTACTAAATTAAACCACATACTTATCTACTTGGAAATAACACTTTACAATAAGTTACCTAACCCGTAGATGTAAAATAATAAAAGTGTAAGTTTCGAACAAAATAAATATTAATAAAAAGTAATTTTAATTTTACGCATCCTAATGCCACTACTACTATTTTAAGAGGATTCGTGGCAGAGGCAACATCATATTTTCAGTCAGTAATACACTTGCGCACACGCCATATTCGCATTAAAATACAAAATGATAAAAAAATCAGAAAACTAAAATCAGGATTTTTGGTTAATATATTAGTTATTAATGGATGATTTTTGGCACAATGTCTACAAAGATGAAGACGAGTATGTGGTTTCATTTAGTAACGTAATGTCAAAATGACCGTGTATACAAGGATTGTTATTACAATGAGAATTTTAATTAATTTTCCCGTCCATCAGACGGTTATTCCAAACTATCAATATATTGTATTATTTCTCAGGACTGTTAAAAAAAAGGCTAAAACGTGTCTTTTTGTTGAGGTTTGCATAGCCAAATAAAAAGCCTTTTTTAATAATGTTATGTAAACTGGCCGTGTAACAGTATGTATCTTTTGAATTATTGTATTTGGAATGAAATAACAATGTACTGTTACTAAGCAATGTGTGCTAGTCTAATACGGTTGTCTAATGTGTTCACTCTATTGAAAATATAAGTTCCTATTCAACGGAAAACCTGGTTTACTTTTAACACTTACTCTGCAAGGGCGACTCGAAGCCCAACACTTTTCTCAGTAATCTTATTAATATCTCAAATGAAGTAAGTCGTGGTAAAGTCGGTCAGGTATTGGATAAAAAGAGCGAATTGATAGGTATATACATTTCAGGTTGGCATTTCCTGAGACACAATTAGGACATTTTCCTGAGGGAACGGAGGCCGGGTCATGTAATAAAATTAAGAAGACGCCCCGGTCGGACGGTCGTGGTAAGTCGATGTCTTGGGTGGGCATAAAACAAATCCGCTCCGAGCCGGCCGTGAGCACTGGAGGACACAGCGAGCCGTAGAGTCGTCATTACTATTTTTTTTGAGTGTCACTGCATACCTATAAATCAATATTGTAGATTAATTTTGAGAGAGAGAAGTTTTTATTTCAGTGTTTTATATAAAATATGTAGGTTCATAAAATTTTATAATAATTCTGTCGATACTGTTTAGAATATTCCATGACATACTCATTTTAAAGTATTGTTATTCAGATACACTTCCATTATACACGTTCATAGCTGTAAAATAAAATAATTCGTACTATCATTTTTAAAATTACATATCCATTAGATACCTATGCTTAATCCAGCACTATTAATTGAGTGGTACCTAGTTAGGTATTGAATTAATACAGATTGCCATGTTGGTAGATAATCTTTTAACACGTTCACTGCGTTACGGGAAGTATTTGGTTGTAATTGAGTTCTGCTCTGTGCGGCAGCTAGTTGCCCTTGTTTTGCACTCCGTGCGGGGGTGATTTTTTCAAGTATTCGTACACGTAAAGAAGAGACGCCTATATTGCCGGTGTCCTTGCTTGAAGTATATTAAAATTTACGAATAAAATGTACGGGAATTATTTTTTCGTAACGCACAGAAAGGTAATTATTGTACAATAGTGCGATACGGGAACTATTTGGCCGAATCCTAAACCCCGTACCGCACTGAACGTGCGGTACGGGGTTTCTTAAGTTAGTCGTAGTGCTGTGCCCAGTTAATACATTTTTACAGAACGCAATATTTTATTCGTCACGCCTAAGTAGGTAAATTGTACATAAACAATGAAACGTTCACGTAAAAAACTTATTATTGGGAAAGGTGTAAAGACAGAAGGTAAAGAGGCTAGAAACATTATTGTGCGGAGTACTGGTTCTAGTTTACCGAATCCCAAACCATCTACATTTGATTTCATAATGCACAAAATTCCTATTAATTGATAGCAACTATATTGTTATTTTTTCAGTTACATTTTTTCTGCTGATTGTTGTGTCAAATAAAAAATTACGATATCTTTTGTTATGGAGAAAACTTTACATAAGTTAATTTTGTTAAAAGAAACGTTATATTTTTTTATTCATAAATATTTTAAGCATTCCTACCACTATGCTTTTAGGCTTCAGTAAAAGTTATATTCATAACTGAATTAGATCTCAAAAGTTTCTATTAGTCGTGATTATGCAGGATTTTATGTAAAGAATTATTAAAGCTTATATCATTTCATGGTATGGTAACCTGTACTGTTACTTTTTTATAGTTATTTTTTACTTATTACACCCCATCCCTAGCAATATGACTGTTGTATGCGCCACGACAAGTATTTTCCCGTAAAATCAACCATTTCCAATAATACCTGTAACTTTTAAGATATTACTTGGAACCCCGTGCGACTGCAGCTGTGTATACACAAGGATGTAACCTATTGATTGGTACAACAAAAAAAATCAGCTGTGGACTCTCCATGTCTCTGTGGGGGTTTGAAATCAGGACTACGTGCGGGAAAATAGACGTCGTAACGCATATCAGGCATTCTTGATACGGGAAGTATATGACTTGTACAGCACTGGCAGTAAGTTTTAATCTAGCGCAGCCGCAGTGAACGTGTTAATAATAAAATTGCTCAGTAGTGGCCTTAAATGCCAATAAATCATCTACGAATATTTTATTCCATACTTAACCTCAAAACAAAAATTATAATACAACTACACGTGGCGACTCCACAGCGTCGTCCACGTGCGCGATGTTCACATATTCTGAATAACACTTCAATAGCCATGGTTTTGTCCTAACGCACTGGCCGCTGCGCTCCTCATATCGTCGCGTGATATGACTATATACGGGCCCTTTCGCTATCAAATTCTTCCCATATTACTATCATGTTATTTGAGGTTGATGATTACTCGAGATTAAGAGATTTTTCAATCATAAGATATTTTTTTTGCGTCAAACAGTGGCGAGGCGAATCTTAGCGGCTTCTCTTTCGCAATATATGTAAAATCTAACTATTATTAGAACGATTTTCAGACGCAGTCATGCATATTATTAGTAGCTATACGTGGTGTCGGAGTCCCTTTCGGAAAATTACATCCGTCGCCACTGACGTCAAATCAATTATAATTAAACTAATTTAGGAAGTGTAATACTACGTATTCCTATTTTAACTATGGAGTAGGTACATGAAATTTTTTTATCTGATAAGCGAAAAACCAGCCCGCTCTGATATAGTAACTTTTTAATTTATTAAAATCCGTAAAAAGTTAATCTTTAAAAGTTGCCTCACAATCTCTCTATCTCGGTTCTTTTCTAAAAATGTTGGGAACTGCTGACAATTTGCTTGGGTGTGAATGTTCGAGGGCTTCAAGAATAAGTTGACCGAATTGATGGTAGCCGGCCTTTGGTATAAAAAAATATAAATCTCTTAAATTTTTTATATTATGGTTTTCTTAAAAAAAAAATTATAAGTGTGGAATGACAAGAAATAATTACCTCTCACCAGTCGATACAATTATGCCGGCCATACACACGTTGACTCTGGAACGCGACACACTTACGTAGGCCAGTATGGCGTAAAATGAATGAATCCTTGTACCTGTATTAAAAAGTAATGAATCTGGCTCTTGAAACTTAAGAATTTTGGGTTATTACAAAAATCTACTACGAAGTCGTTATAGGTTCGATCTCACCGGTAAACTAGCCCGCAATATCTCTTCCTACTGAATTTCTCAAGCCCTACCACAAGGTAAGGGTTTTCCACTAGTAAAGGAAAGCCTTTACGAGTAGAAAACTATATAGTTAATGCGATTTGTGCGGATGGCATTTCATTGCTTTGAAAGTAAATCATCAATTATTTTTTTAATTGTTTTTAATACTTTACGTAATTGTATTTTGTAATGCGATTTCTGTAAAGAGCTATTAAAAAATTGATAAATATTTTATTTTGCTTTACTCAATCCTATTAAGTTAAATGATTACACTGTATTTGGTAAAAAGAATGATGAACCAAACATTAGTATTTTTGGTTTTGATAAACCTATCTACTGCCTGCTAAAGAAAACCATTATGTCCCTCGATAGCCTCAAGAACTATGTACGAATGCTATTTTCCGCTATAAATCGCCGTGATAAATCCTTTATCACACGTAATCATAACAAACATACAGATTACAAAATACATCGACTAACGATACAAATTTTGTTAATTAATATGCGCATACGCATTGTACTATCATGCTAATGACTATATTACATTACTAGACTCATCTCGACTTCATTTTGCAACGTGCCACTGTAAAATAGCAGTTTACAAAGCACCTGTAGTGAACTGAAATACGGGCCGGTAAAGGCGGAGTCGCGAAGTTGGCCGCAGTTAGGGAAGATTTGTCGCGCGCCCGCTGGCTAATGCCTTACTCTTGCTCTTGTAAGTAAAAATTATGATTATCGCCCGGCAAGAGCTGAGCCCTTGATCCCTAACTAACGGCTGAGAGCGGCCGGAGACGGGACTTTCCTTTTCTTCTCAACTATAACTCTTTTTTATTGCTCTCGCCGGCAGTGCAACGCCGTCCGCCACTGGATTACCGCTCTGACCTAACTGATCGCCTAACACTGCTATGCTCTTTTTATTTGTTCGGATTAGATTTTGGGCAAAATGATATTCGATTTTTCTGCTCACTATCATCCCGGAGTCTGGAATTTGTACCTGATATGGTGATCGCCCACTATCATATCATGGATGGAAATTACAGGTAAAAATTGCATGCCCCGGCTGCAATTCTGCCTACACCTTTGAGGATAAAGGCGTGAGGTGTGTTTGTTTGATTTTGGCAGTTTTGTAATGCTAGGCCAATGGGCGCGTACAATTATATTCCTAGCCCATTAGATAAGATGTACGCATTTACACATCATCTAACAACCTTATTACTTGGAACAAGCTTATTGTAAGTACAATATAGGTACCTAATTATTATATATTTAACAGTATCTACGTTCGACGCATATACTAAATGATTAGTCTTATTTTTTTTATTATTAATTGCTTACTCATTTTCACAGATTCGGATGTGATTCCAGATCCTTAAATGTATTAAGGCTAAGTACTAGCTTTCGTTCGCGGCTCCGGTTGCGTAAAAATACCGGTGACTCTTTAGGGTGGATTTTCGTATAATACTCCCTTAGTAGATGTCTACAGCCCGTGAGGCACCCTACTTACCAATTTTCAAGTTTGAGACTCTTAAAGAGAGCTCCGGAGATGACGTGATAGGCTAGTGGAGTATTTTCCATTTTTAAAGATATGTCGGGGTTTTCATTTTAGTAAGTGGTCAGTATCTAGAAAGTAATAGTGAATCAGCCATTATTAATTTGAAGATGTAAAATGATAAATATATAATAATATACTCGTACATTTATGATTATGATCGTAATAAGATCATGCCTTAGTTCATTTTACCAGGAAAACTTCCGCAAATATTTATACAACTTAAGCATGACAATATTGACCTCGGCATCCGATTGTAACATGTCTATTTTCCTGTTCGTAACAAACATTATTCTCAAAGACCATTTTACATACATCAAACACTAGGTAGTTATTTCTTATTGCAACACTAACATTACAATAAGTATATTAAATAATAAAGAATTTAACCACTTCTCTAAGCAAAAACACAGTGAATTAGCGCTAGAATCTTTAAAGCCAGTAATCGACGTCCGTCGCTCGGGTTATTAAATTTTATAACAAAGTATCTCCGTGTCTGAAACTTGCCAAGTCCCTGTAGAAGACATCAAAAAGTCATTTTCGCGGTAGTGTTTGTGGTCCGTTATTTAATGCATACCGTTTAGCCCACTTCGTGTACGTTTTGTAAAAGTTGAAAAGTGTTTTTTGTACAAAAAGTTTTTATAACGTTATGCAAAGTTTAAATGCGAATTTACTGCTCGATAATATTTTTTTATTTTGAGTCTATTTTTTATTAATGTTAATATGGAAATCTACGCTATTATATAAATATTAGAAGCTCGTTTATTAGCTTGCTCGATAATTTTTGGAATTAAAAATTTTTCACTAACAGAAACTATATTATCCCTAAGTTCTAAGGCTGCTCCTACTCTTGCGACCTGAGAAGAGTCGCATACAGCTAACTTAATATATAAAGGGACGAGCGTGAAATGTTTAAAATTATTTATATTTGTTTTGTGGCTTATATTGTACCGGACTTTTAATTCTTTTACTTTAATTCTATTGTTGAAAGACTCTGGTCCCCCTTGTCTGTCCCCTTTGTCTTAATTTGCCTAATCTTTGGTATCTTTAGAGAGGTCTTCTTAATTAATATTGTTATATTGTTATACAAGCAGATCCTTAGTTAAGTGAATGTATCCGTCAAATACGGTATAACCTGATACCATCGATGATTTTTAACAAAAAAGATAAGTTTGTTTTATAATATTTATAGGAATCTAGAGAATGTTTCGATGCGATTAATTATTGACAAAAAAACTTTAAATACCTTAAAAGTATCTAAGATTTTAGGACAATTGTCGTTCCTTATTATGAATTTGATCCTACACGGATCCAGCGCGTGTTCGAGTAACACCACTCAAACAGAAAAGTGATACCAGCTGAGCTACGAACCTGCAAAACAACATCACGATATGAACCACGACGTTATAATTTATTAGCATCGCTTACGGTCTTAAAAGATCTTTTTAAGTAATAAAATTTTTTTGTTCCAACAAATAACTTCTTAATTTTTCTATTTGTTTATGACTTACTATGTGCTCGCGGTGCCGCCTGTTTACGACCTTTCCGATATAAATGCCTTCCTGTGTATTTTTTCCGTATAAAACGAGCTCTCTACATCAATAAGTTAATCTTGGATATCGCCTAACTGTATGCTAAATTCGATCCAAATTCGTTCAGCGGTTTCAGCCTTTTTTTAATTGTTTTAATGACGAGACGAGCTTGCTGTTTGCCTGATGGTAAGCGATACGATCGCCTATAACCAGTAGACACCATCCAACACTTTGAATTACCAAGTATTATTTGATATTCCACTGCGCTTGCCATCTTGAGACATGAGATGTTAAGTCTTATTATGTCCAATAGTTACACTGGCTACAATGTTATTTAAACCGGAACACAACAAACGACACACTGCTGCTTGGCGCCAGAAACAAACATAGCGGCCTATCCCACCACCAGTAAATTCTAACATCCAAACAACTTTACGACCTTTCGCATTTAAAATATAATAAGAATTGTGTAGGCTTTAAGTGTGTATCTCCTCATATAAGTATTGATTGTGTGAATCAGATTTTATTTCTGCCTATTTGGTCCTTGCATTATATTCTAGTATATAGACAGTCGCGAAAGAAAAACACCGTAAATTACCTATATACATAATATCCGACATTTAAAATTAAAGTAATCTAAATGTCGCGTGGTGATAGCAGTAGGTCCTCACGCTCCTGGATGTAATCTTATCCAAAAAGAGCTTAAAGAAATCACGATAATCAATATTAAGTAGGCAGGTGTCCAATAAAACATTATTTTATAATGTGTGTAATTCAATAGTTGAAAAATAAAACTTAAAAACATTAACCGGAAAAAGGAAAACTAAGATGGAGGCATCATAAAACATGGAAGTCGGTTTCACAAGTGCAATACAATACATAAATGAGAGGCGACGGCGGCTGGGGGTCGCGGAGGCAGCCACGGTCGATTAAGGAAGCGAGTGCAGCGTTGCCTTGGCGACGGCGCCATCTTGACACCTCCCCGACTCTCCCCATACACCCCACCACTCCCCAACATCCCCTCTGTAAACAACCCCGCTGTATCGTTGCACTGAAACACTCGATATATTTAAAAGGTTCGCCACTCGAGTCGTTCCCTAGAATCACTGCCGCGCAGATAGGATTGACAATTTATTTGCAGTATAAATGTTGCTATAATTGTGTTCAGACGCTGCTCGCTAGACTATTGTATATAAACGAATGCATTCATTATTTTACAGAAAATATGCTTTTATATTTATTTGACTTAATTGCTAGCTGTTTGGCTTAAGTTTTAATAACAACATTGTTTTGTGAAAACTAGCTTCACAAGAAGGCTCTACTGCGGAGTTTGACGCTACTGAATTATGACACTCCACGCGTTGTCCTTGAAAGATTTTTGGATTTGTTTGCATTCTACTCGCATAAATGAAAATCAAACTACGTTGGCCTCCGTTTAAGTTTGTGATGGTATAAGATTATTGAATTTTTGTATTATTTATAGAAGCAATATTTAGGTTTTTCTGCTCAGTATCAGCCTGGAGTCAAGAATTTGTGCCCGATATGGCGGAAGGCTTGCCCCCTATCACATCATGAGACAGAACATACTAGGCGAAAATTGGATGCTCTGTCACGCTTCTGCCTACCTACATACTTTGGGGAAAAAATGCATGATGGATGTTTAAGTATTTATCTCACCGATAGACAGGGATCTACTCAACAATAGAAATAAATTAGAAATTGGCACCACCACGGCAGCTATCGAGCGCATTGTTGGGTAGATAATAATATTGTACTCTGTAATTAAAAATAAATTTTATTAAGTCAAAAAATTGCAAATTTACGACAAAAATATATACTTTATTTATTGGGTGACGGCGACGATACGAATTTAATTTCATAATACTGAAAGTGCAGTTGAATTTATTTTCTTTCGCAAGTGTTTTGCTGAATATATTGAAATTATGTAGAGCGATTCTCAATAGAGTTTGTCACAGCACCTATAAGACATAAGGTATTTCGTATTATAATTATTTTTACGTTGGACTGATATATAGAAAACCATTGAACAAAAAAATATTTAAGTCATTTCATAAACACTCACAGTTTGTGTAGTGGTCACACTCTATGTTCAATTGAAAAATGCTCCTTGGTGTATGAAATTAAAAAAAGTTTATTTTAGGTTATGATGTTCGAAATTCAAATCGAAACGCAATATTATAACATTTCGTTTCGATATGATTTTTTAATTATTTAAACCGCGGTAAGTCTATATTGTAATACGTAAAGAAAAAAAAATCTACTTCTTTTTAAGCACATTGCGCGCATGGAGGAGTGTTTAAATTCAGCGTGATTAAAGTATATGTACGATGCAGAAAAATAAAATTTATATATAATATGTGTTACAAATACAAGTTAAGTCGAATTTCGACTATTAGAACTTATAAATATCTCTGTCTCGTATTATTTTAACATTATTCAAGGAATTTAAAACTGCATGTCGTGGTGCAAGCTACAGCGATGGTGAACGGTGACTGTTCAATTACACATGTATTGTCGCGAAGACAAATGGCTCCCATTATTCAAGATTAGGTACAATACGTCCAGCGTACCTATCTAATGTTGCCGAATGGACTAAAATCACATTTGCTGTTAGTTGATTTATGATTTTTCGTAGGTAGAGCATTATTACCTATGAATGGACATTGGACACTCTTTGATAAAATAAATAAATTGGCACACATTTTTTGGACGAAGAACATTTGTTTATAATGGGTTTATATATATGAATGGTAAATACGGATTTTCTATATATTATGGATGGTAAATAAATCTGTGAGATAATAGATATATTTTTGTATCTTAAAAAAATATATATATATGTTTCGGTAATGGTTCTAACAAAATAATAATATAAGCAGAAACTAAATGATTGATATATTTCTGAAAGATATTGTAAAATAAGCAATTAAATAATAACAAATACAACACAAATAATTTGGGTTATATAGGGTTATTTTACATAGTAATTTGCTAGAAATATAGAAAATATGATCTAACTTTAATTTAAAATACTCTTTTATCTTTTCAACATTACTTCGAAACGTTTAACATATTGTTGGGGACGTGGTTGTTTTCTTCTTTTAGTTAATATAGCACGTAAGACATACAAGGCCGCTTCACGCAGCACTAATACCCATTAAGTTAATATTACGAAAACAGCAATCTGTACGTTCTAATGTATTATGTAGTATTACGAAGGCGCCGAGACCCGCTTACTTCTTATGATTTATTCATGAACGAACAACGTTAAATTTGAACATGCCTACTTGTATATTACTAATGTAGAATATTTTAATATGAACGTCAAGTGGTTTATGAAGGCAATTTGTATTTCAAGATTAATCGGCAACTATGTAGTTTGATGTAGTGTTTTACGAAATAAGTGAGTATTTATTATTTATTTTAATTATTAGAATATATATACTTGGAATATATAAGCGGGCTTAATGCCGAAGGAATTTTCTGCCAGTCAAACAGTTGGTGAAGGTAACAAGGTAAGTTTACACAACGTGAGAAGGTAGTTGTTAAACATTAATATAATAAAGACTAATATAAGTTATGTGTTTACAATTGAAATGTGATTTTATATTCAGAATTCTGTGAGGATCTCGGCTGTCGTCTAGCTTTGTTGGTTACATAAATAGTACGAGCATGTGTGTCTTCAAATCGTATAGTAACTGATCATAAATAATAGATAACATATCCAGTTTCTTCTTGTTCCTGGAAACAAACTCGTAAGGGGTTTTATAATGCGAATTTAACTCCTTGACATGCAATATTTAAATCGTGGTAAAAAAATTATAATAAACATTTATTATAATTATTGTACAAATATAAAGTTTAGTATCATCATCATGTACATTAAAATCTAATCAAAGTGCCAATTTTAATTCTTATCCATATTTTGTCATGTACACACAGCGACTGTATACAAACAATATACGAAAGAAAAGTTGTTTGAAGTCGGAAACAAAGCCAATCCGGCGCGGTTATCCGTGATATTTTCAGTAGAAGTCGTACCTTATTCGCAAACATCGCAGCTCCGACACAATACAGTGCGAAACGAAATTCGAAGGATAGATAATTTCGCACAGAAAGAAATAAGGCGAAAGGGAAAAAATATAAATTGAATAGTCGAATACACGCATCCCGGCATTACCATAAAGGCAACAGGGATCAAGCGGGATTCCTCTACGAACTTTTTTATTTTCCTTCCACCTCTAAATCTCCCAGGGAAAGCTTCGCGAATCTGCAAATGTTGATTTGATGATGTCGTGTCGCGTTCGAGCGTCTCGCGTCAGTTTTGCTCGTCAGTCGTCACTTGCGCGGCTTGTTTGACTGACCGAAGATTTATTGCTTACGCTTTACTGACCCATGATTACGTGCACTTATTTCTAGTTTTATCTTTAGGGTGGAAGCCAGCTTTTTATGTTCGTGCAATAAAATAATTATAAGAGTAGGTACAGAATGATACAGATTGCAGTCGTTCGGTCAGTTGTTTGATTTAGAATGATTGAAGTAAGTACTTTTGAAAATTAATAACTGTGTCAATTTCGAAACTATATTTTGATACTTGTATATGCGGTGTTGTTTTTGTAATATTGAGTGTACGGAAGGTTATAAAGACTTTTCTCCGCAATATAACCAAATTTGATCTCCTTTATGTACCATGTATATAGCAATTGTGTACGCGTGTTGTTTAATATACAAAGAAGCGAGTAGGTGAATGGAGCTAACGACTAGGAGCAAAAGGTTGCGGGCGCCGCTGCAGGATTACGCGCTCATCCATTGTGGTCATTAAGATACATTACCCCGCGCCGCCGCCCCGCACCGCTCCGCCACCGCCCCGCCGTTCCCCGCCACACCCCTCCGCACCCCGACACATTTCAACAAACCAGACCCCATTTTTAATTCAACTTTTCTCCAATTTGCATGATTACTTTCGTTTTTATTATCCTACGAAAGCAAAGGCGCTTCAAACAATCTGTTCTAGTAAATAAATACCTATTACACTGTCGCAGAGGATTGGAGTATCTCATGGAGGTTTGATGAAATCTAAAGCTTTCTCCTCCGCCGTGCTGATTATTGTCGCTGATAGTCGGGTAAGTGCTTTACAATACCCATAAATGGTCTTAAGAGGAGGTGTTTGGAAGATTATCTGCGATTTAGTTTCGGTTTCGCGTTACCTGCAACAAAAGGTGGGATATACATGTTCATACATTATTAGCGTCAATACATAATGTAATTGCTGTAGACTTGGATAAGATTAAAGATTGAACCCTGTATAACATTAATTACGCAGGGTTAAATTGCGTGGAACAGTTTTAGTGAGCCGCATAGTGCGCAACTATACGAGGCCACAATTTTGAAACAATTACCTCCAGCTCAATATCGTAAGATTAAGAAAGTCCACGGTCGGCGTTAGGATTTGGGAGCGAATGAGGGCGAGCCGTCTTAACAGCCCGACTCCACAAATTGCGGACCTTAACGAGGGCATAAAACTCGAGTCGCACTCCCGGAGACGCCACAGATTGTACTCAGACTTAGTTCAGGATTAATGGTGTAGAAAACAGATTATCATTGGCCGGATTTCCATTAGTGCAGACCCCTGCCACCGGCGCGTGAAAACTCCGCAGATAACAGCCACTCGGTGATATTATTTTCCACATAACGGAGCAGCGCGTCTCCCAATTTAATTCTATTACGTAGTGTCGCGTTTGAACGACAGCACAATAAAATTGTTTGAGTCAGCGATGGGATCCGCGCGTCGCGGCGCGGCGGGCGCTCCGCGCTGCGAGGCTTTGCGAACATATAGTTCCAGATATCCGCGTCGAGGATTCGCGCCTTTATTGAACACACAATCATTTCCTTTCTATTATTCTAGTTTTGCTTTGTTTTCATTTTGATTTTAGCGAAGTCAATGGACCGTCTCGTTTCCGTAAAACGTTGGAGATATCTTGCTAATGTATTGCACAATGTTATAAAAGTGTTTAATGATATGGCAAAATTATTTTTGATTTAGTTACTAATTGTTTTTAGAAGTTTGATATTTTATGATTCTTTAGCTAAAGATTCGACAGATTTTACGTCAGATATGTTTTCTTTTTGCCTTACTATCATAGCACAGCGCCGCGTTTATTCGAGCTGAAATGATTTTCCCTGCTCGGTGTTGAAAGTCCTCTGCAGCGAGACCATTGACTCTCATGTCTTTTCCTAAATGTGAAATTAGCTTTAATAATGTAATAATTAAATCCCAACATTTTCATATCATTTTTATGTCGCGATTTTTAGCATGAGGTGCTCTACAATTTAACTTTGTTTCAAGGGTAGACTTGCCATTAAACAAAATCATGATAAAATAATTTTCCACTCTCGAATTTTACTATGAACCATACGACAAATAACTTATTTCAGTTCAGTTCATTCATTTTATATTAGTTTATGATGGGTGACCTTTACGTAATCCTCCGCTTGTACGAATAGATTCGATTCTTATGATCTTTTAATATATTTCTATTCGATATTCATCTATTTTTTTATATCTAGTTTAAAAGATAAAAAGCATTTTAATCTACATCAAAATTTTCACTTTGGACCAAAGTTGTAGGTCAAATATTTTGACGACCAATAAGACACATTGCAACTCTCAACAGTCCTAAAAATTATGCCGGCCTCTCAATGTCGTAAGCTTTTAAAAATAAATCTCCAACGAGGCGCATAAAATGCTACATACAATATTTTTTTATTTACCATTTTCAAATCACCAGTCTGCACATCTACCGAGTGCGTAAGCAACACAATAAATCCGCGCCAAAACTTTAAACATTACACGTACGCGACGCAGCCATTTTAATGAATACAAATGACATTTGCAAATGTGCATAATCCACAAATTAGTTACGGAGCCCATGGTCTCGCCCTCGGGACCCCCGCGATCACTAAATACCAGCATACGTCGATAAATCGCGCGTGCCTTTACAGAATGTCATGTCACTGGAAAATAGTGGAATATTTACGTGAGCATAATCCTGTATATCTTATTTTATATTTAAATGTCTATCATAAGTTTTAATAATATAGGGTATCCTAAAATGTATGTGTCAATTTAATTAAATGTTGTAATTTTTATATTTATATCTAAATATGGTATTTGTTTAATATTTATTGCCAGGTCCGGAAAAAATCTTGCGGATTTTGTTTGAAAAATTACTATTGAATTGTTGTTTTTCTCAAATCCATTGACTGAATTTTCTTCGCTACACCTGGTTGATTTCATTTTTAATGTTTTTGCATCAGATGAATTTCGTACTCGTAAACATGTAAATTTTCCCTAAAAATATATTATAGACTGCTTGGATGGTGTTGAGTACGAAAATCACTTATTGTTAGTGTAAAATTATTATGCAACAACAATAATAATCTTTCGTATAGCGTTCGTTTTACGGCTAAACTACTACTTTCTCCACAATAATTATTTTTTGGACTTGACCATAAAAAATACATGCAATGTTAATCCTTTGTAAATTTTAGGAAACCTGTATAACGGTATTAATATTTATATAGTTAGCTTGTTGAATTGGTAAGTTCATTTTCCGGGCCTATGCGACAGCCAGTTGGGAATAGAATGGAATATCGAGACGAAGGTTCGCAGGTATAAAATCCAAGGCACACGTGACACACCTCTGATTTTTCCAATTTACTTATGTATATAACAACTCCTTGGCTTAAATGGTGAAGTACATTTTGAGGAAATGTACGTATCTGAGAATTCTCCATAAGAATTTCAAGGATATGTGAAGTCTGCTAAGTCGCACTACGCCATCGTGCAAAGCCCTATTTTTACTTTGAGTTTACTTGATTATTACCACGAAAAGGTCTTTAACATTTTCTGATACTTCACATCTGTAGCGCGTACCCGCCGGATCACAACAGCAAATAAGAACTAGAACAGCAAACACAGCAATAATTTGATAAATGAACACCTAACCGCCGATAAAGCCATCGTGCAGTATGCCTGCGAGCTATAAAATTCTCCAGACGCATCCCTACAGACGATTGTAGGTATAATAACAGGAATTGGGCTTCTTTACGCCTCATCTAGCGCTCGTTATGCTCCGATCGTAAATCTTCGCTCCCCGCACGACCCCTCCTCACCCCACACTCAAACCTTCGAATCACACGTCATAATCTTGATATAATAAGTGAAATATTCATGGAAGTGTTGAGGTTTCGTTAGTAAGTCTGTTTTTGGATTGTCTGTTTATTTATTAAAACTCCTTTGTGTATGATTTTCTAATTTATGTGTTTTGTATTGTTTAATAAGGTATGAACGTCTATGTTTAAATTGTTAGCTTATACATGATCTTTGAATATAATTAAAGTAAACACAAAACAGATTGAGCTAAATTTTGGCCCATAAATAATCATGTCCTGGGCTAATATTAAAGGCTACTATTTTTTCCAAAAAAATTATTACTGGGTCTTTAATATTGGCTTTTTAAAAGAATCCGCGAGCAACACCTAGTGTCCAAAACCATATTTTAAAACAATATCTAACCAAAGTAGACAAGTATTCAGTGTTCCATCTCCAACGAAAGAAGAAAATACTTAAACATTATTATTCTAAAACCACCGGATCATAAACATGTAATAACACGCAAACAAACATAAACAAAATTCAGTATCAATGTTATATTTACGAGATAGACTATCGTTTAGTTTAAAGGAAAGTATCTGCATAGCATTGCAATAAATCCGCGTCGCAGTATATTTATTTACTGTTCGGACGCGGACCGCCCAAGTATTACGCCCCGTGCCTCCGCGCTAACCTATTACATGTATTTTGTACTAAAATTTACCAAATTACTGTTGTCTCTTATGTATATTTGGTTGGGATGTAAATAGTTCTTTTTATAAAGCTGTTTTACAAAGATTTACCATGTATTTTATGCCAGTTAAAGTCCCCTTCTTCCTAATTTTTATACATGTGTGTTTTTAATATTCACGATACTATTAAAGTATTTTACTCTAATATCGAAGTATGAAAACAATATATTCTCATATCTACCTTCGTTAAACAAAAGACACTGTAGAATATCTACCTAAATGTGTACAATATAATAACATCAGGCTATAAGTGTGTAATACAATATGAACGCAATACGAAGTGCGGTATTATTTTGTAGTCTGCCGGCTTCAGGCACGGAACACAATTAACTTGTAAGATTGTCTGCGGAGGCTGCACTCGGAACCCTCGCCCTCCTCATCCATCTACCCGGTAGATTCTACCCTCCCAAACAAAACATCAATAAACTCCACCGTACACACAAAAATAATCCTTACCGCAAACTATTAAAGTTGACATTCACGTGATACTTTAAAAGTTTTATGTGCCGCATTTATTTTGGGTAGATATAGCAGTCCAGTTACCCTTGATTGGTTGTCGTTCCTCTAATCCCGTTTTGATCCTTTCCACCCAAAATCTAGCCCTCTTCGTTCCTCAGTTAAATGTCGGCATGCGTACTTACCTGTGTGTGTGATTTTAATTATGTCTAAGCATCGTATGAAATGTATGGGAGGGCCGATAGCCGATATGACTGATTGCTACTTGATAAAAGCACATATAAATATACCTAATTTTGTCGGATTGCTCATTCTAAACCCAAAATATAAAATTCGGCGGTTTTATTTAAATAAATTAATTTAATTATTATTACGATACGACTTTAAATTATAAATTTTTGGTTCCGCGTCATTTAAATTGCCTTATAATTGAACGGAAATAATATTTGCAGGAATATAACGCTGTAAAGATATTTTTGTGAAAAATATCTTTTTTGAGAAATAACAGTCCAGCATAATTAGTCGTCTAATTCGATTCAATCGTTAACATTTTATAAATCAAAAAGAATTTCACGCACCGCTTGTACGTAACGCAATACGTTATTAATTTAAAAATCGATACTAGTTAGCTAATTTAGTTTGTTCATAATTTTTCAATATCAATTTAATAGAATTTATTATTACGCATGTAATTGAAATAACATTTTTAAACAATGTAGTTCCGTGCCAAGTTCTAGTTAATTGTTAACCACTCTATGTAATGAAGAATTCGATAGTGGGTGGTGAGCACGGTTGGTAACTGATCTGTTAGTCGTTACGCTGCCATTATACATCTTGTGTTGGTCGCGGACAAATATTATGTAGGGTTGATACGATAAGGTGCTCGCTCGCGCACGTAGACCCCGGCCGCGGTGACTAAGGCGATCCTTGATAAAATAAAAAGCCATGCCAGTGTTTGCCACCATAAAGATAAGCATCGTGACGTGCGGGCCTGCAGTCGCGGCCACCGCACACACGTGCTTATATAAGTAGAGACGGAACGACGAACAAATACCCTAATTATACAGCAAATAGTAAAAACTCGACATTGACTCTGAGATAATGAAGTGTTTGTAGAACGCTCGCAGCCCGTCGCGGCCGCCGTGTCTCTTGCACGCTTCCGACGTGATCGCCGCGATCTCACTACAAACCGAATATGATCGCATCCCTAATCGAAAGCGATTAGAGCGGTGTCCGCACGGGCCACACCGCCACTCCGCCGCGCCGCCGCGTTAGTCCGCGAAAGCTCCCACCAAAAGGAGCAAAGAATCGGAAAGCGATACGGCTAATCCCACTAATCGGGGAGCAATTGAAAAATAAAAATGTAGATGGCGGAATGATTCCATTTAGAGCCAAAACGATGCGACAAAATAATAAAAAAGGTACGGGCGGAACGGAATGGGCTGCCCCCGGCGGCCGGCGGCTAATATTGAAAGCAAATCCTCGGCTAAATCCTTAAAGCGCCTGGATTCGAGCACCTGGAAACTGTGTGTTTGCGCGCCCGCCGCCGCGCCCGCCGCTGCGCCGCGCTGTCGCCCGCTCCCGAACGCCCGCACCACTCCCGTACTCTGCCTGATAATCATTTGCTGGATTATTGTATACTTTCCGCCTAATGTCACCCATTTTCGTGAATCAATTGTTTGCAATTTATTGGCATTTGGAGGTTTAACCCACGTTTTTACATTTGAATTTTGAAAGGATTTGCAGATTTTCATAATAACGCGATGAATTGCTACTGGTGGAATATGGTTCGCATTGCATATTTTTGTAACTAATTTTTTTATTAAACATTGAAGTAGTAATGAAACTATTACTTATTATTTAACCACTTGAAAACTATTTTAAAATTTACGAGCAATTTCTTCCACACTAAGCCTAAAGGGTTCTAAAGAGGTTTGATTTTCAGGCCAGGCAATCATAATTGTAATTATCGATTCGAATGACTTACCTTCTCTTAATAAGTCATAAGACTTTACGCTAACAGTGGATGGACCAGTTGCACCTCTACCTACCACTTCGTGAACATAAGTGTGAACTTAACTTGTAAACAACACGCAATTCGTGGTCCTATTTTTAAGCATGTTGATTTCTGCTCATCGTTAAATCCTTTTGACTCTATAGTGGAACATGAACGACGTGGAACCACGTGACTTCAATAATTAAAGTTTTCTTCTATTATGAAGTTGATTATTATAAAAGTAGGAAAGGTACTACATTGGTCACCTGATGATAAAAGATCATAGCGACCGATAAACTCCCAAAATATTAGAGGAACCATGGCGTTTTGCGCATGCGATACATGACGATTTTTACTGTTTATAATGGCAGAGACTCATATATTTTTCTATCTAGTTTGCACGCCCGTATTAAAAAAGTTTTCAATAATGGATTTATTTTTTAAGACTTCTCGATCTACCTATGAAGATCTATTCAAAATCGATTCGGTTTCGGATATTAGTGCGGAAAATTAAATAGACATAAGTACATAAAAAGAAAACCTTGTTCAAGTTTTAATAACACGCGAATAACTATTTTATTAAATAGTGTTACAGAAATATAGACAGACAGTTCTATTTTATTTATATTGGCTATAAAACAAGTCATGAAGTAATCACCCGTTATTTATATACCTACATTGTGACGTTATTTGTCTCTACTTTACAAATATAGTATTTAAACAACTCTACAAATAAATTGTATGTGTCAAATTAAAATATAAATTTTAATTTGTATTTTTTGGATTACACACTAATTAGTATGAAGGGCGGAGCATTTTATATTTTTGAATTTTTTAGTCATCTTTTATTTTAACTTCATAAGTAGTAACGACTATTGACTGCCTTTGTGTCATAGTTGTATTATGGTACGACTGCAGTGCGGAGGTCTGGGGGTTGATCCCCGGGTCGGGCAAAGTGATATTTCGCTTTTCCACGTAGTATTAGCCCGGAGTCTAGAATTTGTACCCGATATGGCGAAAAGCTCGTCCCTAATTACATCATGGGACCGAATGTGTACGGCGGAGAGCGAGTGCACTAACTGCGTCTCTGCTTACACCACCTAAAAGGCATGAAAGTAGAGTCATGTTGTAAACGCTTTTGATTGTAACGTGAAGAGCTCGCTCGGCCATATGTATTTCAGACTCTTTTGTTCTTTTCATAAAATCTAGTAGAACGTAAATATTATTATATTCAATATCAAGCAACAAACCTCTTCAAATGGATGACTGGACTAAAAACTGAACAATCTTACCACTTAATACATTTCTACACATACGAACCTGTCTGACAAAATGTGTTCTTGTAAAATATTCAATATTCCGTTGAGACGTTCAACAGAGTACATTTCCTGGTTGCTATGACAACGCAATTCCTCTTCCTGCACGCTGTCAGCTCTCTATGATACAACAATATTGTAAACTGAAATTTATTTCCATATAAAGTGCGCCTTTAGTGCAGATATATTCATATTTACATACGTATATTTTAAATGAGTAATGACGTGTGTTTGAATAATCTTGTATTATGATAAGCCTTCAGTAGTGATTGTTGTCAAACGATTATAGCCTTATGAAATGTCTAAAAGCCTATGAATATAACGTTATTAAATTTATTTGTTTAACATCAGTAAATGGCTAAAAATAACAGTTCGAGATAAATAATATGTTGTATACTGACATTTGCTTGCGGCTCTGTCTGCATCGAAATCCGGTCTCGGAATAAAAATTGCACTTTAAAATGATATAACGTCGAAATGTTTCTGTTAAAAGAATTATTAACATCGTCGTAAGTGTAACTTTAAACAAAAAAAAACTCTGTATTAAGTGTACTTATAAATGAATGAATCTCTCCTAGCAGAATTTCGGCACGGCGCGGCGGCCAATTTCAGCGGAGATCAGCCAGTTATGCGGAGATATTATAGTGTACGAAGTGTGTGCGTAACATACGGGTGTACTTTCTGTTCCTTCACCCGCATATTCCAGTGAGACGGCATTCCGACATAACGGGACAGAGATCAGGCTCAGGACCTACGGCTTTATGTGTTTTCCAAGGCATGAGGATGTGATACCGGCAACATCCTGGCTCCGAGCTGTGACTGAGAATTTTTTTAAATTGAAAATCCCATTTTAGTTACAAAATTTCTTTACTTCTATAGGTACCATAATTTGAGAAGACCAAACTATTATAAACAATTAAAAACACTATTTCAAGTAAATAATTACTCTTTTAACCCTCTACACAAAAAAGAGGTGTTATAAGTTTTAGATGTGTTATCTGTATATCTGTGTCAAACAAAAATCATTTTTTTGGCAAAAATACCTTCGGTCTGTTAAAAAAGGGTCACTTTGAAAAGTTTATAAATTTTAGCTGTAAAGTGCTCATAGTAATAAACATAATACTTTATAGCTGCATAGACAAAGATCAACGAATACACGGCGAACAACACCCAAAGGGTTTTTTTTTAGTAAGAACGAAGAACAGACACGCATAGTCAGTATGCGACCTTTTATTCCTCTTGCAAGTATCAGTGTTAATTTCAATTAATCATTGACTTACTAGAACAAAGTACCCACCAAGTACTATATAAATATACTTACTATTGGCATATTAATCTCAATATTTTCTAATGCTCAAGATTCAGCTTTGACAATAGGTCTTAGTTACATTAGCAAAGAGTAAGATTTTCAGAAAGGGAAACCGACATAATATGTAGGTACTAATATGCACGAATGCAGTTTACGAATCGTTCCAATAATAATTACATTCTACATACATTGTACATATAGGGAAGTCGGCAAGAATCAGTGAACAGTTTGTGCATTTGAATGACGTTAAATGATGTTGGAAAGCGTAGAGAAATATCACCGAAGACGGATTAGTGCCGTTTATTTATATTGTTTCTTTATAAAGTTATAATTGGCAATTCCTCTCTTCTATATTTATGTGTTTTCCTGCGGTTCTACATATACTGAGTGTTAATTATTGGTAAAAATATTATATAATGATATTTTCGCGTGCATTGTATGATACCGCACGCCGCGTCAGCAAACATGTGCAGTTGAGACTGCACTGTTGGTTTATATGGACCCCTCGCCACTGCAAAGTTCTAGAATGATCATTGACTAACAGTACAAAGTCCCCGCCAAATTGAATATGAGTGTACTTACCATTATTATATTTTTGGTAATATTGTTTGACGCACAAGATTTAGTGTGTTTAGTATATGATGGATAATATAAAATTGTTTGTGTACATAGGCGCCAGGAGGGAGGTGCAAGTAGGTGTACGTGCATCCCCCTGCTCAAAAATAAATCACGATAAATGTAATTGCATTGAATAATCAGCAACAATGGGAACTATCGATGAAAGAGGTTTTTATATAAAAAAAAAATTATAACCCACGCGATTTGAATTAGCAAAAGTCAGTAATATTATGTAGTAAAGTACGTTAGTGCAGATTCACCTCCTTAAAACACCTTGGCGGCGCTATATATTTGTGTTAATGTAATTTTGAGACAATAGGTTATGATAATTATATAAAAGCAGTATATAAATTTAAATGAAACAAAACATACTCAGTGATATTTTTTATTATGACTAGAGGTTTTTTAAGTTACAAAACAATCGGTATTCTTCTTATGATTATGTAATTCACAAAATAATTTCAACAAACGTTACAAGATCGCGGTTATGATATGTATAAAATGAAAACCTCGAATTCAATTACATTAAAACATTATGATACGTAGATTTTGTTATTTACATATTTTCATTTAGTGTTTCCTTCATTGATAGGCACACGGAAGTAGGTATAATGACGTTACACTAACAATATATCTAATTAATATTAATCTAAATAGTTTACATATATTTACAATTTTTTGGGTGTTACAGAATAAATATTTTTTTAAATAAATATGAGATCCTGGTTATATTAATCTCATATGTAATCGAATGCGCTGAAGGTTAAGTGAAGTTATTACTTCGTTTTTAAGTAGCAAAACAGTCACGCAGTTTTAATACATAAGTTTCGTTCGTTTTCGTAAGTCATTTGCAAATAATGCTTAAAATATTTCTACTGTAACATGTTCTTATTGCGTAAATGTTATCTTATTTGTTTTACAAATGATTATTTTCATGAAAAACACATTCAAATGGTGATTATAAATTGTCTATTTAAAATTAAATTAAATTAATTGATATGCTAGGAACTGCAGAGTAGGTTTATATAACTTTATTTCTAAATTTGGCAATGTTTTTTAATTAAGAAACAGCGCCACACCCTAGTTTCAGGATAATCGAAACTAAAGATGTATCCACATTATGTGTGAGCATTTTACAACCAGTATATTTGGTCACTTGAATTTAATATTCGTTTATTCCTCAATATATAATTGTTTATAGAGTTATCGATCAAATATGTACTTTATTATCTCTTTATAAAAATCAAATTAATAATTCATTTGTTAATGCAAATGACCACCAAGAGCCCACTTGAAAATTACACACAATGACTACAGGTCTAATTTTAATGCGATATGCCTAACCCGTTCATTTTTAATGAATTGTCTCCCTTCTTTCTTATTATAGAAAAGGGAAGCTTAGTATAATACATTTCTCTATTTTAACAGTCTTCTCTCTTTATCATTCCCATCTCTGAGAATCTTACCGAAGAGTGTATACTAGAACTTGCCTTTCACCCTTAGTTTAAGAAGAATCTTGTACCCTAGATGAACAGCTATTTGCTACGTAGCAAAAGCAGATATATTAAATGATTTGGTATGAAAATTTGGGCATAATATTCATTTATATCGTAGAGTATATTTTAAAATGCAATTTAGCATTAACACATAAATATTTTTGGTTCCTTCTTTCTGGGCCGTATCCATCACGCTAAAACTATAAAACAAATATTATAAATGCAAAGCACAGTACTTTATATGTACGGAATAAAATATATTTTCCTTTAATTTTTGGCATCGATGCATTGGTTTTTATATTTTTATTTTATTTGGATTTGATATGATTCATTAATGTTTTCTGTTCTTGTATATTTTTAGACATTCATTAGATAATTAATTACATTACCACAAAATAATGTGTACTTATACCTTATAATATTATTGCCATTATGTGTGTGATCCTTTATGCGGTCGCTTTCCTTACATTTGCGTGGTGTGAAAAGAATTTATAAAGCTCTGTCTACGTAATGTTGTTTCATTTAGAAATGATTTGCTACATCGTGAATTGCTTCAATACGCAAAATGTTTAATAGAAGCCACCACATGTCCTACAATCAATAAAATTATGAAAGGAACTGTTGATTTCAGTAATCATATTTTGAATAAACTCAAATATTTAATCATTTATATACAATTCCCTCAAAATGGGTTCCCTATTTTCTTGACAAATAAATTATCTACTTTAAAACTATTTACAGTGTTCTTTGCGTATCAAACTAACAACAAAAAATTGTTCCAAGGAATACTAAGTACATCGTAAGCTTGTAAAAATTGCACACATCGCTTTGGTATACGTACATACATAACTACATATTTACATTAAAATTAAAACATCGTTAAGGTTTTATTGCCCGAAGTTTCGTAACGAACGTTATACAACACGCGAGGAATTCACAAGTGATACACACCTCGTACCCACTACCCACAGCAGGAGTCCGGCTCATGACGCGCGGCGCACGGTGCCCGCCGCTCGCGAACACGAACAGTCTGTTTGCACCGCAGACCATTGCATTTATAAGACGCGGCACTGCTCAGTCGAACCAGTCCCAGAGATGGCGGTAAAGGCCCGGGGCGAGCGCGGCGTCGGGCGGCGACTAGGAGGCGCGCGCGGCGGCCAGCAGCGGCGGCGATCGCACCTCCTCGCGGCCGCGCGCCTCGTCTCAGAGCACGCGGTCCGACACGCCGACGCCGCTCGCGTACTGGCACGCCGACAGCGGCGCCGAGCCCGCGCGCGACACCGGCGACACCGTGCCGTAGCTCCCGCCGAACCCCGACGAGTGCTGCTTCGCTTTTAGCCGCAACGACGCTATCGACGACGACATCGCAGGGCACGGCTCCGCGCGGTACATGCTGTACGGGTTGGGTGGTGCCGTGTACGGACAGGGCGCTACACCGCCGCCGACGCCGGCGGTACCCGCAACGCCTGCCATGCCGCCACCGCCGACACCTCCCATCGATGTCGCCGTGTTGAAACAGTTCACCGAGCCTTGGTGATGACTCGCGGGCACCACTGATCCCAATGGGTTGACGGGCCATGGAAAGCTCTTCGTTCCTAATGGGCTGGGCACTTTCGCTGCCCAATTGTTGTACGGATATGAGGAGTAAAGGGCGTCAGTGTCGGGGAACGGCTGCATCAGACCGTTGAATTGCGTGCTGAATCCGTTCTTAAAGTCTGCCGCGGCCGCAGCTGCTGCATTCATTGCGTTTCTTTCGCGTTTCCGCCATTTTGCTCTGCGATTTTTAAACCATACCTGTAACAACAAAAATTAATTGTAGAGCATGTTAGTGAACATAAAAATTTACTTAATGTCAGTTATGTTTCTTATAAGTTAAAACAGTTTTGGCACCTAAGTAAGTAAAAATGAGCTGATTACAAGGCGGTAAGTTTTAACGAGATTCAGAATGTGGACGCGACTTGCGTTGCGTAGTTATTAACTTTGCTCATTACAAAGTTGACAGTGAGACGCAGGCGTGGGTCGGTGTATTCGAGCCACGTAGCCGCGGCGGAGGCACCGGACCGAGGGACCCCCGCCCGCCGGCCGCAGCCAACGACCCGTCTAATTGCGGCCACCAAATGAAGATAAACGAGCGACGCGATTGGGCGGGACGGCTCGCCGCCATTCTCCGCACTCGCCAGCACTCGGGGGCACTCAATCCGGCCGCAGCTAGCAGTTCGCAGCAAACGAGTGCCGCATCTCGCGCTGAGCGGCTCAATCGATGTTGTTATTTAGGCGAGGCCGCGGCGGAGGCGGCGGCGGAGGCGGAGGCCGTGCCGGTGATAAGTCGCCGTGAGCGCAGATAACGCGCGCGGTGATGTATGGCGCGCGTCCGTCACCCGGCGATCGATCGCTCCGACGACACCTCCGCGATAAATTGCGCAATCCACGTAGCGACTGCAATAAATATTGTGCCGGCGGCGGTATTTGTCTCACTCACTGTGGCGGGTTCACCCAGCCGAAACGGTAAATAATACCCTCTTTCCTCGGTTAAGTGAACATAAACGGTCGTTTCCACCCCATATACAATCGTTTATTTTTCGAAACATAAATTTCACAAATTCGCGTGAGCGCGAGTTTCGTGCGGCGGCTGACACAGGTAAACCGCAGATTACAAGTGTGTACATGCCACTTAATTCCCTATCGTATACAATTCATCGCAGATTTTGGTTCGGTGAATCGAAATGATTATCATAATATTCCTA
Source organism: Manduca sexta (assembly GCF_014839805.1). NCBI lineage: Eukaryota > Metazoa > Arthropoda > Insecta > Lepidoptera > Sphingidae > Manduca > Manduca sexta. The sequence continues at coordinate 3,611,634 of NC_051138.1, forward strand.
TTTTGCAATGAGACTTTAAAACGACCATCAAAACGTGGTGGCGTAAAGCTTCTCACAGCCGCCGCTTCCCATTGTGACCGCGAACAAACGGGTGAAAATAACTGTACAGGAACGGCGGGGTGTTCAATAATGACGTCAGAATGATATTTATTTAGGTGCACATATGTGGAAATAATTTCCATTATTTGAATAGCGGTGGACAGCGGAGGAGCGAGCGCTCGGAGGGTCGCGAATATTGCGACGCGGGGCTAATCCTTTAAATATATTATTGCAGGATGGTGACCCGGCGCACCCTCCGTCACCCGGCGGCGCCCGGCCCGCGCCCGCGCCCGCAAGGAGGCTCCCTCGCACTTTTTAATGTTTCCCAAATAGCTCCGCTTTGTACGTTCGTTAGCTGTTGTTATCACTATGTTAATAAAGGCTTCGCGTTTTACAAATCAATATGTTTGAAAAGAATATTCTATTGTAAAAAAATGGCCCAAGAACCCCAAACCCAAGACTCGGTGATCTTATGGATATCTGTTGTATTACAAATTGAGATCTTAGTATTGTAAAAAAACAGCGCAAAATAATGTGAATGTCATAAAATTTTCATCAACTTTTAAGAAACTGGCAAAGCTAACTAGCTTATCTCAATTTCATATAATTAGTAATTTAAGGTATCATAAGGGATTGACGTGTCCAAATATTCCCTCTCATATAATATGTTTATCCGTACGTGATTTATTAAGAAGCCGATGAATTATGACCTGCCCGACTAGTAATAAAGCTATTATACGGTCAGCGGACCGCAGGGTTGCAAAATTGCCTTAAATTTAAATTAACTCGGAATCACAATTTTATTAGTGTCATCAATCAAACACAGATCCGAACGGGTGGTCACGTCGGGCCAGAGGACTCCGGCCCCTATTATAAGGATATAAGGACGTTAGTGGGTTAATTTAGTAGATTTCTAGAGTCAAATAAACACGAGCTCATATAAACGGATAGTGAACATAAACTCTGAATTGACACGTGTCTGAATCAGGGTTGTCAAATTGTATTAGAGACGAATTTACCGCAAACCACGCAGAAAACGTAGGACAGAATCAATATTATATTGGGATAATGATATTCGAACAACATAATGCGACATTGTAATATGCAAAGAAGTATTAAATACGGAAATTCGACAGATTCTTATAGTTTTTTCTACAAAAAAGAGTTAAAATAATAATATAAGTAAGCAGTCACAAATTAAGTCAACATTTATGTTAAATACTTTTTTACTTTGATCATGATAATAACTCAACAAAAATTGACAATTTTAAGTTTACAAGCCATTGTATTACAAATACCAACTCTATTATAACCAGCCTCTACGCAAACTACAAATCTGTGGGACTTTGCAAAGAAAACAACATACATTGTTCAAAAATAGAGCATAAAAATAGCAACGTAATTTATATTCAGATCATAAAAATACTTGTAAATGACTAAAGCATTGGGCGCATATAATTTATATCATTATTTTAAGCTTGTTTTCTTCCTGGGATTTTGTGGAGGACGGCATTGATATGATTTAATTTAAAAGCTATTTACTTATTTTAAAAGCTGTATAAACCAAGTACATCATACTAAATCCATTATTTTTCTGGGCTACATGGTGTATTTTACTGAGCAAATTAAGTTTATCGACTAGATTCCTTCATCTAACGGTACCTTTTCCGCTTAAACCATAATAAACTGGCAAACGTTTAATATATTTAAGAAGTTAAGGGAGTAGAGTATAATTTTTACATGTAACTAAAATAATATGTCTACACCGAATCAAGTGTGATATAAGAGCAGATGGAAAGGACCAATGCCAAAAAAAAAACAGCTCGTTTACAGTAAATTGCATTTGTTTTTCCGCCAAATTAAATCGTATGACAAACTTTCAAAACAAAAATACATCGCGCTGACAAGCAGTGCACTCTTGGGAAGTTATTATAGTGTAAGTTAAGTCAGTCGACATCCCTACTCGGGGTGGGTTATTAAATGCACCCCGTCGCGAGTACCAGTGGCTTCCGCACGATGTGGAAATGGCCAAAATACCCACAGCTAGCCACACAAACGTTACAGAAATTAATGATCAAGCAAAATTGATCCGTATTTTATCATTTAATCCTATTAATTGTTCCTTTATGCTATAAGCTTTAAGGACTAAAATCGTTCACACATTTCAATCAAACGTATGAGAAAATTGTGATAGAAAATCCAATATTTTACGCCGAACACTTGACATTGAACACGATCTGTTTTTTGCGATCAATAAACAAAGATTACAGTTTGGCGTCTATAATCAAAATGACGCGCATCCTACACCGCCCATTCATATAAATTCCTCAACAAAGTATCCACTGAATCCTAGAGATCACAACAGTAAACTTTGAGCCTATCAAAACACGAACGAGATAAGTCATTGGACACAGCGCTGCGGTACACTCCCTCGCCATATTACACCCTATCACTACAGAACAAAGTACAATTTGTACTTCGGACCGTTTCTTGGCAACAACTCTGGGTATCAAATAAATTCTGTAATTGAAGTTTCATAATACTGTATCGTTTGTTTACTGTAACAAATTCTTCTTGTAACTAGTTGGGTAGAAGCCAGTGGTGATCGAAACATGACAATGTTAATAAGCGAATCGTTCGGTGATACGTATAAAATGCGTGTTAGCAGGTTTAAGTTGAAAAGTTATTTTAAGAACGTACAGCTAAGGTTAAGTTGTCACTTGTGAAATGAGATTTTCATGTCATAGCATGTGTATGGTATTAAATCTTGAAACTAAGTATGAAATGTTGTCTTTATGAATATTGGTTCATGCTTTTCTTATTATCGATATCTATAAAAACAACAATTGTATTATTATGTGATCTCTTACTTATTCCCCTTTCAAAGTTTGATCACAGTTTTGTTTTTCTTACGTACCTACCAAAACAATAAGTCCATTTCCGAAACAATACAGAAAGTAAAGGAATGCTGAGAGTTTATATATGCTCGTTTAACCACTAATTTTAGATACACTGATTTAAGTTTACCAATATATATATTGGTCATGCTGTGTAATCGCAAGAGCCTGGTCCGGCAATGAAACGAGCACTATTAGTAATTCTACTAGACTATGCCGATTTAATCAAGAATTCTAAGTATACTATATTCTGCTTAAATTATATCTCCCCAAGCGTCCGAAAAATGGTCTCTACAGAAATAGAGACGTCCCTACGTAATCACTTTTTAGTGAGAATTGTAACAAACCAAACGGCACTGTAAGTTTCAAAACTAAATGGAAATTAGTGGTCCGAAACATTGTGTACCTCACAGCACGTAAAACTGTGCGATCGCGGCCGGTGTAAAAAAGGTAAAGCTCGCTAAACTGTTTGCATGCGACGAGACAGGCGACAGCAACGTGCAGTAAAAGCATTGCAAAAACAGTAGAGAGCCACGCCGCTGGGCCGTTTTCACGTAAAATAAATAATGTTCCGTGCCAGCGGGCCTGTCGGCGATGCGTTTGATACACGGCTGTTCACGCATACACGCTAAAATGTTTTCCCATCTTATACTGGTTAGATAGGTATTTTACTATATATCACTCGGTGGTAGGTTTGGAAGACTGGGACCGATTTGTGTATTCCCGGTTTATAGCGATGTTGAAGAACCCTTTCGAATTAAAGGAGTTTTGCTAATTTGTAGGCCCTATGGTATATCAAAGTTGATGTTTTAGTATGTCGAGCATTATGGAATGTCATACAGTCTGTAATTAGAAGTGATAATTATAGGTAGTATTGCAACTTCGTTAGATTAGTTGTACATATGCGGATATACATCTCAATAATTTACCTCTAAAATTTCTGAAGAAATAAAAAATTCCTGACGGAGACCTTTGCTATTTAAGTAGTAAAGATACAATCAATTTCAACCCTTGCTATTTGTGTAATAAAGCTACAATTCATTTTAATAAATTAAAGACGCTGGGCAGAGCCGCGATAGCAATAATTAACTACCACCCAGAAACTCCGTTAAATGTTTCACATCATGACATAATGTCGATACAAAATTATCTGTGTATCGGGATCGATCGTCTAATTCCACGTCACGCAATACGATACCCGTTGTTCGGATCGGCAAATGAAATGTGTCAAGTGGTGTTTCACGGGCGATTGGCGCGACGTTCCGCCGGCCCAGGGAAGGAAAACTTCGCCGAAAACAGATTACTACGCAAAAACAAACGACGTTTCCTTTTTGTTGGTATTGATACGATTTTGTTTGGGGGAAATAAATACAACTAACAATAATTTGGTCTTGGTAAGTCTCAAGATTGACTTGCGGACAAAATTAACTTTTTGTTTTGTGTTCCACAAATTTTAGACCCGGAATGAATATAATTTGCCAATCACGTGAAAATTCGTCTTCGAGAGAGCTTCGGACTTGGGACCTTTCTTTTGAAATTCGGTGCTACAGTGTAGAGAAAATAACACTTAAACACCTACAGGTTACAAAATAGTGATTCGTTTTTTTAAATGACGAAACTACACACAAATCTTCGAATATAATTCATCTTGTTTAGATGAAGTCATTCTACACACTCTCGAAGTGAAGCATTTTAATAAAAGAACATAACATGTCGCAACCTACTGCTTCAGTAGATGACAAAAAAATGAAAAAGATTTTTTAAAACACAACATGTAAAATGTGATTTGATTTGACACGCGTAATTTGCACGGAAATACTTTAAAGTAAACATTTAAAACATGTTATATTTTATAAACGCTAATTGAGTCAATAAGCAGGCAATGACCCTAATGAGTTGGTAACAAAAATAATGTTCAACGATTTATCGATGCGCGAGCGCTCAGATTTATTGGATGGCGGGCTGCGCGGGCGCACGGCTAATCCCGCGCAGGGCTGCCGTAAATAGACACTGTATTAATAAGCACTAGTATACACCGACGTGTTTACTTGCCTTTATTTGTATTATTAAGGGCTAGTTCGTAAAAGTTTTGCAAGGGTAAAATCAGCTTTAATGAACATATTAAGTGAAAATAACAAAAGTTGTTTAAAGCTTTTTTGAATGTAATATCTTAATAAACAAATCCATGCATATCTAGTAGAGACGATAATATGCCAATCTCGTCTAGAGCAGGGATGGACAAAAAGAAAAAAAGTTTAAATGTAAAGATCGACGCTTTTGGCATACCCAGCAATCATGGAACATGGCGATCAATGCTCACTAGACAACTCATTTGATCAATTAGCGGCCTTGTAAATACGATGTGAGGTTACAAAATTCTCCAGAGGAAAAATAGAATTGAAATTCTTTCAATTTTACCCATAAAAGAAAGAAGATGTACTTTAAGTTTCATAATTTCATTTAAATCCACTTCAAAAGATTCACATTTTCATCACACAATAAAACAGGTTTACGTAATTTCGTCTGTAAGATACATGGTCATGTGATATAGTAAATAGTACAATACGAGTACTTCTAGTAAATTATTTCGAATATATAAGTGATAGTCAATTTCTATCTACTCAGATCTTATGCCAAGAAATTCATTGGCGCACTTTACAAACATTAAGATCAATAAATAGTACTCATTCGATAACTCACGCACAATCACAGAATTGGGTTGTATTTGAGATTTCAATAAAATCTATGCGTAAAGACTAAACAATATAGATGTACTAGTACATTAGTGCTATGAACTATAAATGTTATTTAAGACAAATTATTTTGCATAAACACGAAATTACGAAAACTAAAACTCGGATTTTAGAATCAATGATGTAAATTTCTGCCTATATAAAGGAACGGTGTCATATATAAAATCTTGAGTACATTAGGCATCTATACTATGATGTAAGCTGAAGAGTTTCTTTGTTTGAACATATTAAGTGTAAATAACAAAAGTTGTTTAAAGCTTTTTTGAATGTAATATCTTAATAAACAAATCCATGCATATCTAGTAGAGACGATAATATGCCAATCTCGTCTAGAGCAGGGATGGACAAAAAGAAAAAAAGTTTAAAAATTTAAATGACACATAAAAATCCGATTATTGAAATATTACATTTTACTAAGTTACAACCCTACAAATGATACAAATGGGAATGTTTTGAAGAACACACGCGGTGCCCGCAGTCGAGTGCAGACTGTACAACAAATGCCTCACACTTGAAATGAACTTGCATCGTGTTGCGCTCTGTACTAGTACAAGCTGCTTGAACGTATCGACTTACACATTACTGATCTGCTTTATGGTTAATTGAAACGGTCTGTTTATTAGACTCCTTTATATGAACATCGATGATAGAGCAATTATTCAAAAATACCGAAGTGTTTACTGTTATTTTAATACCTAGAAATTCCGATAATATTAATGAGTATACTTCAGAGCCGTTGAAAGATAATTCAAAATTTAAACTACGTATCTCGATAGCGAGTGTGGTATGCAATACCTCCACTAAATCAAATCTGACAATCAATAAAATATGATCTGTCAAATAATATTTCAACAAATTTTCGTTAAATACTTAAGAACAAAAAATATGTTCGCGTTTTATTTTTTACATATAGCCAAGATGCTACATTTAAAACTTCATAAATCACCGCGTCATGCGCTGACAGAGAAGAAATTACCACTGGAAATTTATAAAAAAGTTTCCATTTCTGTACCAAAACAAGAGTAAAGAATTTAAACGTAACACGTGTTCGAAGATTAAACGGAAGCCAATCCTGGCGCATACCGAAGAAACCAAAAACTATTCTATGAATTCCGGATAAGCTAAACAGTACAAATGCTCCAACCGCAGAATCTAGCGGGGGACCTTCCAAAACTATTGACAGTGAGTGTGGATGCGATCACACTTAAGCCGGGGATTATGAAGAGACCGAAATAGACGCATCAAATCCTTGTGGATTAAGGGATTCCGTGTTCCGACGGACGGCACGGCACGGCACAAAAATATCGAACGCGCGCCGGATGCGACGATTAGCCTAAACATCTACATCGTTAATATAGTAATGCACATTCACTGCTGTCAACCGGCTGTCGACTGTGTAAAAATGCTGCAATGGTTACTAGACAGTCAGTAAACTTCACAATGCAGGAAGGTCAATAATATACTGGCCTATGCGCGGTGTTATTTCATTTAACAACGAATGAGATTAGCCCGTAGCCTATTTTCACTCGTGTACCTATCTTATTGTTGTATTTATTGTATATGACAAATGTGAATAACACGTCATAATTATTAAACTATTATATGACAACACTTAATTATAATCGCGGTTTGTTTTATTTCTTTCGTGTCTATCTAAAAACTACTTGGGGCTATTTTCGAATGAAGTATTATTGCCGGGTATTGTATCTTGACAAGATATATATGAAAGTACATCTTATACGTAAATGATATTAATTGGAGTCGTATTTTATTATTGTCATCGTTTATTTAGGAATGGCTTTAAAATAGATACGAACCTAAATGTTATTTGTACAGGTCATCACTGCCCACTACATTATAAGGAGAAAAAGTATTATAAAATTATCCAATGGTATAGCTTAAAATGTTATATTATTACTGAATTAGTTCTATTACTTCCTATAAGAATTCAAATTACTTAAATCGTATTTTTTTTGTTACACTGTCGAATTTTTACAGGATTTGAGTTATTACCCCTAAAATTTTAAATATTTATAATCTTTATTCATATAGTTATTTTAAAATAAAGTTAACCTCATTTAGTTCGCAATCTCCTACTTCATAAAAGAAAGCTTTATTTACTTTACAAAACAATAAAAATAAATAATATCAAACTGCATTGTCATAAACTCAGAACAAATCGCAATTCTCCGCTCGCGCCAAAACCCTCAAGTTTATTCGTTCAAAGTGACAAAAGAAACTGCATCGTACAGCCAATTTTTCTCAACAGCCGGTGCTACATTTCAAAATACTTTTTTTAGAATGTTTATGTACCATTAAAACTCACCCGGACTCTTGCTTCCGTGAGATTAGTCCACATAGCGATTTCCTCACGCGTGGACATGTCTGGGTAGCGGTTCCTCGCGAATGTCGCTTCCAACTCTTGAAGTTGTTGGCTGGTAAAGTGCGTCCGCTGCCGTCGCTGCCGTTTGTTCTTCTTGTCTCCCTTGTCGTCCATGGACGGCTCGTCGGGTCCGACGCCTGGAGTCGTTGATTCTGTTTTTATCGTTGGCTCAGATGTTAGCGGACGATTACCTGACAAAAAATATTTTTTTAATTGGTGAGGATTTCATAAAATAAGGAAAAAAGCATATACGTATTTTCGAACTAAATTATAATTTTATAAAATTTATGCAAATTACGATATATTTACTAATTGATGAAAGTAGGTATGCTGCATTAATTTTAATATATGTCCCTTATAAGTACGGAAGTTATTGATCTGAGAATCTTAACAAAAGCACAGGCGAAATAATATATAATGTGATAAAATAATTTTATATCTTCACATAAATTGCGCTATACAATATACAATTCTCTTGTAAAACCACATCTTCTGTATTTAATTGAAATTTGGGGCAACGCGGCAAAAACAAAACTAGCTAATCTTCAGATTGTCCAAAATAAAATTATAAAACTACTGTTCGGTTACCACTATTTAACACCCACTGCCAAAATCTACAGCGAAACAAAATTAATGAACATAAAACAACTATATATTTACAATAGGTACTTGTATTCTTGTTAGAAAAATATTAAGCGACGCTCTCCATACTAACCTATCCTTTACACGCCTAAAGCAAATATCCCAACGAAGTTCACGCCGCGCAAGTTTTTTAGTTCTACCCAAAACAAGAACAAATTATGGAAATAAAATGTTTACTTATGAAGGTGCACAAACTTATAACAAAATATCGTCAAGTATAAAAAATGTAAACTATTTCAACACATTCAAAGTAAAACTTGCTCAATATGTTATAGACAAATACTGATGTTTTCAATACCAATAATACGATGATTGTGTTGGAAGAGCATCTTTGTGCGAATACCGATCAATATTGTATCTACTCCTAAGTAATTAGCAAGCATTCTCATGTAAGCGACTTGTATTGTCTTTTTTTGAGAATAAAATTCTTTAAACCCATATAGCTAGCTTCCTCTCAATCACGATTAATTATAAAATGAATAAGTGGATCATCAGATGGTAAATTTTCAATCATAAATGCTTTGTCAACTTATACGGAAAAGAATATGAATTTGTAATAATAAAACAATTATACAAACACAAATCTAAATATAAACACAGTCATGAATAAAAACAAAAAAATAACATTAATCGTAAAACTGAAACCCACAAAGCGTTTTCAAACAAAATAAAACTTATTAGATAATAAAATGTGGAATCAGGGCCGCGCTGCAAGTGCCAGTAGCAGCCCGGTATTACTATGGATTAAACCCAGGCACACTTAATACTTTTACGACAACGCTGTAAATTCGTTATTCTCGATGAACTACGTCACATACTACATAATTTATATCTCATTTTATATCTATTCTCGTCGATTTTAAGACTTTTTACAACGCTGTTGGGTTCGAAGTTGATTGTGACAGAACCGTGTAAGATGTTTCGTACCAAACACCTTGCCAATTGCGTAATTTCTAATTAAAAAATTAGTTGTCGACATTGAAAACTTTGAACCCTTTTTCAAAACTGTACGACCTCGAAAGTTTCTAACATTGATCCATGAACTGAACGGGCCTTAACAAATCGTGGAACATTTCGGGATAGCAAAAGTGTCCCGAAAACCGTATCGGGCACGGCTGGGGCAGGTGATATCGCGTTATTACCATCAATTCATTACTGATAGCGCGTCGATCGCAATCATGCCGCGCATATTGGCTTTGCACGAAATCCCCGTGTCAATGTACCTATTGTCTGTAGTGCAGCGTGTTATTGCTCTTGTTGATATACTGAAAAACTGCTTTAATTATTAAAATAATTCTTAATTACTTGTACTAAGTTTTATTTTTGTTTAATTTTGGATAGTTTGCAGCTATTAATAGCCAGAAATGGAAGCCGGAAAGTCTCTTAGGAAATGTCTGGAATATATAACTAGAATATAATCATATTATATATTATTTACGTATAGTGTGACCGAAGAAAACCCGTCCACTGTTTGGTATGTTTTTGGTATTTTTATGCTGTCGTTCGAAAACACTTCGATTTTTTATCAGTTCTTTTATTATAAAATTTTATAACATATTACAGTGATATGTCAATATTTTATCAAAGGTTACAGAATAAAGGGTCTTTCTCTTTCACAAAATCAAATAATAAGTTTCAACTACGAAATCTGTTGTAAACCAAAATACATCCAAGGCTTTCGATTATAATACATTCATTTATCGCTATCAACAAATAATTTCAATTTATTAAGGCGCATATATACGATTATCGTTTTATTGCGCTCTCTTATCTTGATTGAACACTATTAGGCATTAGGAACAGATAATATAAGAGATTCAGTTAATTCTATCCACACGAATATATATTTTATATTGTTCTAAATAAATAATATTACTTTAAATTTGTAAATAAGTAATATTATTCATTTAATCATAAGACGTTGTCTACCATATATGATAAGTTTGTCTGTTAATTCGTTTGCAAATCATATAAATTCCGCTTAACAGGTTTCGATGGCTACCTCAATGCACATGTAGGCTATATGAAAGTCACTTACATTATTTGAAGAGGGGGTAAATAATGTAAAATCACTTATGTGAAGAAATATATCTTTTCCCGAAAAAAAAAAATAGACGGACTGAGTTACTGGCACAGTTACTTAATAACTACAAAGTTATTAACTTCATTGTGTTAACTAAACCGCAAATATTAACACAGATCCACCGTTATCTTGACAATACAAGAAGCTACTTATATCAACCTCATACGCATTATACTCAGATGCAAAAGCAGAAATTAAAATGAATTTTAATATCTAAAGTATTATATAAAGCTGAAGAGTTTGTTTGTTTGTTTAATCGCAATAATCTCAGGAACTGCTGGTTCGAATTGAAAAATAATTTAGTGTTGTCTTTGCCTTTAGTTTTATTCTTTTCCTGTGTCTATAGGCTATATAACATCACGTTTTGACCAATTGAAGCGGAGCATCATTGAAAAATGTTATCAAAACGGGGAAAATGTCTGCTCTTTGGGACCTACCGTTGCGTGCGCTCCGTAAACGGTTAAAACAATTGTTCCTCTGAATTTCTTTAAATAAATATAAACATTTAAAAATGTTACAAAAACGGGGATTTTTTTATTTTGGGACCTTCCGTTTCTTATCCTACGTAAACGGCTAAAAGAATTGTTCCCTTTAAAAAGTTTTTAAAAATATATTATAAAAATGTCCCTCGCTGCATCCGTCTGCCTGTTTGAATGCAATACACTCAAAAACTACCCAACGGATTAAGATGAAAGTTGGTATGAAGATAGATTAAATTCCTGGAAAGGATATAGCTTTCTATATCAGTAAAATATATAGTGGAACATTTATCTCGGAAAATTCTCACGCGGGCGAAGCCGCTAGCAAAAGCTAGTATTTTATAAGTGCAATAGATAGATTTTACTTCTTTATGAAAAGAAAATTCTTTTTTTTATTTTTATAGTAGGTTGAAGTTGATTCTTTTTATTGAATAATTTTATTACTTTTTTTTTAAAACTAGAGCATAAGATATCAATATTTACGTTCTATGAAATAGTAACGTTTTCGTTTATCTGTGGCCGGCTTGTCTTTATAATGGCGATACCGTATCTTCGTGTAATGACACTAAACGAGGCTAGACAGCCGCAATACAAGACACATTACGAATAACATAGTTTATGTCCAACAAACTATTATATCACAGCGAATTAATATCTGTATCTGGGAATATAAGAACTATTTTCGGCAGTCATTTTAAAAGTAACAGGCATGCCGTTATATATTTTAATATTATTTAATTATTAAATAAGTAAGAACCTAGCCTACATATTAGTACATGTTATATTATGTTTAGGCGTTCAATTAAATAGTTTTTGTAAAAGAGGTTGTTATCTTCGTAGACTAATATACATAACTGGAAAGTTATCTTCGCCTAAAAAGACTAGGAAGCAATGAGGCAAAAAGAGCGTTAGTTTACTTACTCACATCACTTTAAAGAAATTCAGTTTCACAAGGGTTCAGTTTTTAATTGGTACCTATTCTCTTAAGAATCATAAACAAGGTTTTAGTAATAATAATAAGCATTTCGTAACCTCTTTTTTTATTTATTTGGGAAGTTAGAGACAGCAATAAATTAATCATGGGTGAGACTTTTTTAGGGTTATTTGAGTTGATATTTTACCTCACTTTTATTCCTTTTAACTTATTCCTCCCTCTAATGATAAATCTCCGTTTATTTCTCATATTACATTCTATATTTCAGTGGCAAAAGGTCCACGCAACCCGATTCCTCCCGGCTTCCTTTTAGTAATTTATATAATATCCAATTATTTTTAAACCATTTGCAGACCGCAGTTATGCATATAAGCAGTACCTGTATGTTGTGTCGGGTTCTGAAAATTTTATCTTTCGCCGCTGGTATACCTAGATAGATCACGGATTTTATGAGCAGGGAGATAATTTGATCGGGTGAAGAACCTTCCATCTTGAAAATTTACACAATTGATAATCAATGACTTTCTTATATAAGTAGATATAGATGGTAAATCTAATTATGTTCTTATAGAAATCATTAGTTATACAACACATTCAATTTTACTATTGTACGTATAATTCACGTAATATTTTACAAACCTTCATCCAAAAAAAGGCGTGGCACATTGTTCTTTAAAATATTTCAACACAACGGTTGTAATGTTAATTGGGCCAAGTTTATTAAAATCATCAATCTGTAGGAGCGGCCAATCTCACCGGTATAATGAACAAGGCGGGATTATGGTCTCGGGGCTTAGCCTACCGCTGTCCCCGTCGATTACATACCATCACTATGTCGTACACAGGGTTGCCTGTACAAAAATTGGGGGTAACAAAAAAATGGGTCATATTTGCACTTTTTTTTATATTTCTTGATTTATGAAAAAGTCATAATATATTTTTTTAATAATTCATTTAACAACGAGTCATAATAAATTTTAATTGAAAAATAAGGTTACTTTAAATAGATTAAAGTAGACACGATGTCTTTCAATGGTTTTCAGCAGTTGATTTTTGTTCCATTTGTTATCTTATCGCGAAATATTTTTTATTTAACAATTCTATTGGTATTACGAAGTTTTTATTGGCCAGCAACAAGTTTGCAAGTAAACTTATTCCTTATTATTTAGAAGACTTCAATGTGCATTGTGTTTTAAATGACAAAATAATCTGCTCTACTTAGAAGGTATATATTTGTATATTTATATATAGACTGTCCGATATATAAACAATTACATTCATAAAAAAATGTCTACCAAAAACATTTCGATAAATGAAACATCCAAAAATTCGCGTAACACCAACACTGGCAACCCTCGTACTAAAGATAGCTCGATAGGCTTCGATAAGACGAGATATCGTTTATCGACGATACGCTTTGAGCGCTCGCCGACCCATCCATCATCGAACTAAGGTCCACGTTAGTAGGTAACATGTTTAATCTATCCTTTGCGATCGGCCGACGCGACAAGAGTTAGTGGATAAACACACCAGTTACATGTGTTACCCGTATCAGTACATGTTGCCACTTCAAAACCCGACAATCGTTTTGATAAAACAGCCAGCGTTTCCTTTAATGTGTTTGCTAACTAGTTGCAACGAGTGTTCCTTCATAATGACACTTATCTATGGGCTTACTTAACTTGTAGGTAGCTCGTTGATAGCAACGATTTTTATGACCAAAATCAATATCTTGTGTTGCGTAAATACGTTTTTACATATCAGAGAACTCCTTGTTTGTACGTTCATGATTTTCCTACTTAGATAAAGTTTTTGGGAGGACACAGATTTTATGTGTGTTTTGGTTTTGCGGTGGATGAGACGGGTGGATTTTATGTAGATCAAAATCTATACTAAATATTTGGAAAACGTTTAACCTAAACGCTAAATAGCACAATATAAAACACCTTTTTCAATAAAAATATGATATACTGATAATATTTATTAACAGAAACCGGTGAAAAGTGAGTGAACATGAACGCTCTAGAATTAATTTTTTTTTAAATGTTACTTCAAATCCCAATTAACTTTATCTTCTGCTCAATTTAAATTCAATCCACCTCGTCTGAATATCAGTATGAAATCGAACGAACTTTCTACTTGTGTAGTCAAATCAAGCGCTATTCGTGAGGCAAATTCCGTTTTTTCCCCTTCCCTCGTAATACATTGCGTGCTGTGAAACGGCAATGATCTGCGAATCGTTAGCGCACCGCACAATGGACCGACTACAGGCAACATCGGCTCTCGTACCGCGCTGTTTGTGAAAGCATTAGAATAACACGCGCCTGTATTTGCCATAGATTTTCCAACGCTTTACTAGGTTTGCTTTCAGTTTTAAGCTTGTCACTTTGTGTGGTCTTGCATTTCAATTGATTTGTCCTTATTTCGCTCACTAAGTGAAGGTTGTAATTTGTTGATTCGTGGTGTAGTCACGTCTTCGTGCTAGTTACACAATGCTTTTATCAATGGAGATTTTGTTAAATAGACTAAACAAATAGTTAGATAAAAATATATAAAAACAGTAATGTATATTTCAATAGTACTTCTGGTTTAATTATGTCTGGATGGTAGGAACTCGCAAACGTTTTTATATTATTTGAGCCAAGTTCAAACCATTGGAGGAAATCATGAATCAAAAGGGTTACATAATATAAGTATTACGCAAATTAAATACACTTAAAACAGCTTAACTAATAACTATACACCATCCATCTATCACCGAATATTTTCCACCGAACCAAACGATTCCATAAACTTTGGATATAAAGCCGTATACTCACTGTCGTCGGTAAGTTTCCGATCTCGCCGCGGCCTCGCAGATCCGTACAGCGACGACTGCTCCACACCCGAGCCGCCGGACGCGAGAGATGAGTGCCCGCTGTCTCGGAACTCACCCGTCTCTGCCCACACTGTGAAATAATTAACTTGTTAGGGACATGATATGTCATAATACTAATAGTCATTGAGATAAGTATGTTTATAAGTGGTAGAGCCATGCTGCAGGTCTGGAGGCAGTTTGGCTAAAGCATGGATGGAACTGCTCACGGGTAATGGTATCACACATTCGTAAAAAAGGTGTTAATTTGCAGCTATTGGGTTTGAAATAGCCCTTAATATTAACTAATTATATTTTAATTAATCAGTTACTAAAGAGGAAATATGTTTTGGGAGTTCAATCTCTTCTTGGAAAACGTCAACGCTAGCAAAATTTGAGTGTAAATACTGAATTATATGGACAGTGATGGTAATATACCAGCTGTATCCAAACTCGTTCTCCAGACTTCTAAAAAGATATTAACCTCTTTAGTAAGTTAATTAGAGTCACTTAAATATATTTTATAAAAGTCATAACAATTCACCAAATAGCAAAAACACTGAAAAAGAAACCATTCTTGTCACATAAACTTAATCAGAAAATGGTATAAGGAAATAAAGCGCGCTTCACGCTGCGCATAAATCTTACTAAGTGCAGTAATAGGCGCATTATTTACAAGGATATCTTGACAAAGTAATGTATTCATCGAACGACGATGACGCCCCGCAGCTCAGCGCGTAATTAACTGTCCCCGAACACTTGTTAACAAATTAGTCACAGGAGAGCGTGTGAGCGCGCCCTTATTTATAGCGCCTGCATACGAACACCTTTTGTAAACTTTTTATTCGTACTTGATCAAGAGATTAACGTCTATTTACGTTGGAACGTGGTTGAAACTGCCAACATGGTTTGGATTTTTTTCTTTTTTATTGCTTTGAATGACGAGACGAGCACGCCGTTCGCCTGATGGTTAGCGATACGACCGCCCATAAGCAATAGAAACACAATCCAACACCTCGAATTACAAAGTATTGTCTGGAATTCTACTGCGCTCGCCATTCTGAGACATGAGATGTTAAGTCTTATTATGTTCAGTAGTTACATTGACCACAATGTTCTTCAAACCGGAACACAACAGTGACTAAACACTGCTGCTTGGCGGTAGAAATAGATATTGCGGTGGTACCTACCTAGGCGAACTCCCGCATATGAGAGACCTACCACCAATAAACATGGATACCTTATTTTGGTTGTTTGTAAAAGGATTTTAATAGCTATAGATGTAATAAGTTTATAGATATAATCAATTCAAATTAATCAAAAGACTGAGATGGAGACCGTGGGGTCAGTTCCAGCTCTCCAATTGAACATATCTCTTAAATATTGAAGTAACATGTATACTCGCAAAGAGATGCGGAAGAACTGATGAACGTAAAAAATATCTTCACAAGCGATAACATTGGAAAAATTCCACTAAACCTCCTTAACAACCGAAATAACGAATGCACGACGTCGCATGCAACCATTCTTCAATGCCAACATCTTTTAATTCTCATAACAATGCACGTTGTTTTCAATTGTTAATTTCATTTCAACACATTTTTATTGGTTGTTTATTTAAAATAACCGTCTTCGCTGTGACATGCACTGATCCTATTGTTTTGGGAAAAGTCACGAACCGTTACAATTGATGGCGATCTGTAATTACTACTTAAAAAATAACGCATTGCAATTGTTATTTTTTTATACCAGATAGTGAAAGTTTGTTTTGCAATAATGTGGTTGATTCGTATATTAAATGTTTGAAATAATTGTTAAATTATGCTATTTATGTTTTATTTGTTTTTACCGAGGTTTATTGCCTTTTAATCTTGAGATTTTAGACTGCGGTAGGATAAATTTTGCGATGGTCATTCCTTATTATTTAGTTTTAGAGATGAAAGTTATTTTGTACATATCATTTAGGGTTATTTTGTGTTATCTAACTTTATTGTACTTTTGTTTTTGGCTCTATTAGGAACGATTTACGATAAAGAAAGATAGGGGAATGAAAGTAACAGAGAGATTGCTATCAAAATATACCGTGTTTTCTGCTGACGACAGCCCTTTTGGGCCAAATTGATACCCTTCTAAATAATTAATGACTATAAAATAAGCGAAAAATGTTACTTCATAACAAACAATCTCCCCACACCATCTCTGCCTTATCAAACGTCATATACAAGTTCATGTATACAAATATTTATCATAAGAATACAGATTTTAAAAATGTGTCATGTATAGATACTCTGAACTATTAAACTAAATGTTGACGACTATTTAATATCCAGACCCACTTGGATTTGAATTTAAAGTAGTCTATAACATTAAGACACGTGTCGTGTTATTAGCTCTCGTGTTTTAGGCCCTGTATACTCAATTATACTAGCAGGTCCCCCGGTGTTGATTGCAGCATCGCCTACTAAAATTATATCAGTATGATATTACAACTTATTTTTATAAATTACATTGCAATAATAATTATCGATAAATTATCAGCTCGTCATTCCTCTAACCTCTGCTGCTATCCTCTTCTATTCGAAACACACTCACGCCTTTTATCTCCGAAGGGGCAGGCAGAGGCGCAACTGGTTTATCAATTTTGCCGCCGTTTATATTCCGTCCCATGATGTGATAGGGGGCGAGCCTATCGGCATATCAGGCATAAATTCCAAACTCCGGGCTGATACTAAGTAGAAAATCCTTATATTATTTTTTTCTCTCAGAGATCGCACCTGCGATCTCAGCACTGCAGTCATACCGTAATACAACTACGCCACCGAGGCATTCCAATCAACTTCTATGAGAAACATAACAGTAATTAACGCTGGTACCGCGAATATGCTTTCCGACATGTTAAAGTAAATATATATTAGATAATACGTAATCTACAAACACTATGCAAATAAACAAACACAAAATTGTTAGTTATACCTGTTTCAAACAGAATATAAAAGTTACAAAGTAAGATCAGTTATCAGGTTAAGATGTTGCTAATTTCCTAAAATAATAATTTTCAGGGACCATATTTTTTTCAGACAAGACAATTTTGCCGCTTGTATGCTAGGAATCAAGACTTCCTACTGTTTGTAAAAAGTTTTGTATCAAGAAAGTAAAAAAATAACAGCAAATTACTTTGTTTTATTTATCTAGGACATTAGACTTCTCATGGTAGAAATTAGACAACAAATTCAAATACAACTGCATGTTGCTTGATTCACTAAAACTGTTATACTCCGTTTGACAGCATAAATACACAGAGACCCACACGGTATAGCATACAAAGACCTCCTAGCTCAAACTTCCAACCAACCCAAATTGAATTATCATTTGTGAGTAAAATTAAAACAATGACACGGGCGTGTTATCGTGGCACTCGGCACTCGACGCAGAGCAAACGTCGGCCGACACAAATGCGACTACATTACAATTTACAAACGAACAACAAGTACAAATAAAATTTATGTTTGCTGCTTTGATAACGAGTGATAAGCGCTAACGTTTATTGTTTTATTGGAGGTTTTAAACATTCACTCCACTCTCGTTTTATGTGATGAGCTGTTCGTATTCATTTATCATGACAGTCCGACGTATAGCAGTATTTCTTTTTCCAACTGCATTAAGTACAGTACCGAAGATTACATCAAGAACCGGTGAAATAAAATTATTAGCATCACTATTGAAAAACTGTTTGATAAATATGATGTTACTTTTTTTTTTAATTTAAGTTCATATTCGATCTTCGAATACCGCAAGTCGTTATTCGAATAATAACCACTATTATTATAATTATATTGATGAAATCTTTACTACGTAATATACGGAACCAAAGACTTTTTCTTTATATTCTTCAGATACATATTCAACCATCAAAATTATTCGCTTTATTTTGTATGAAAATATCAAATAAAATTATTTTATGTTAGGTAATATACATCTTGGTAGGTTGTATGCTGCCTAGACAACGACCAATTCAAACTATAAAATCTTTTTGTCATTGTCAGCTATCTATTAAGTATTGAGCCCGCGATGACGCGCATTATTACTAGAAGGCAATCTACATCAAATTAGTGATTTTTGGAAAACCCTTTAAAATAGAAGCCAAGGTCGCGATTATATTTGAACACTCGTAACAGTTATATAACCCGAGTTATATCTAAACATTCGTTCAAGAAGGTAACGAAGGATTTAGTTTATCTACTTAACTTTTATTGATTTACAACCGAATGCCACGTGACGTAGCGATAGTAAATGATTTGTACTTTGAGCAGAAAATAGGATACTCGATTACGTTGTTATAACTAAAGTATATTGTGCAGGTTGCGGTTCACATATTAGCACTTTAAAAAAACTATCCCGTTGGCTTTATTGTGATTATATTTCGATTTTGTTTATACTCAAGATTTGCTGGTGTAGCTGGCATAGTTATAGCTAGGAAAGACAAGGGTGTTCTATATCTACCTTAGATATGTCTGCCCATCCTAGAAAAAATCTAGCAGTTACAGGGCCATAGCGTGGTACAGGCCTGTGGCTGCATTGGGCAAGATTTTTCGCTCCCGCCAGCTCTTTCCCCCCTCTAGAGAAAATTCGTAGCTACGGCAATGGCAACTGGCCATGTAAAATTTTTGCCATAAGTAATAAGCCAGAATGATCTAAAAATTTTGTAATCCTAACATATAATAATAAAAACAAATTGAAGACACGAAATTTTTTTGTACTACCTTTCAGGTAAATCTTTTCAACCGTTGCTTAAGGTAAAAATATTGAAATTAGTTCTTTATTAACAGGATTTAAGTTATCATGTACATGTGATAACGAGATTTACGACGTTTGATTTTACATTATCGACTTTAAATGTACGAAAATACTGCCACGATTTATTTATGATTAGCTTCCTACATAGTAGATTCAATACAGAAAGATTATTTTTAGTCAATGACAGTACCGTACTCCAGGTATTTATGTATTGTTTATTTTTAATAGGCTGACAAGTAGCTCTTACCATGACGAAGCGAAGCCCATGGACTATGGCGACTTATGCTTTCAGAGGCACAGCCAAGCCCCTGCCTACCAAGAGGAATGTAAATAATTTATAAATCTCTCGAAGGTACACGAAAATTATCATTCATCAGTCAGTTGATTATTGAGCGGATTAAAGATTATTTACAGAAATAAAAAAGAAACAAAGAACTATTAGTATACCAACACTTTGGCAATAATGATTGATTAAAAATATGAAATATGACGAAACCGTTGACGCGCTACATAAAAACGTCGCATATGACGTCAGCAGGAGCCTCTCCTACCGTTGCCATACCGCCCGAATACTGATATAAAGGCTACCTCAAATTAAAACAATTCCTACTTACATAAATGATGTAAATCGGCCTTCATAAGAACTTTGAAACACAAGCCGCAACAATCGAGATGTCAATATGATGAAACGATGTACACCACTACCTTAGTAACAGTTATTTTTCACGAAATACAATCAATTTAAACAATTTATCGTTGTTTTTGAGGGGCTAATCCCATGCTTGTTTATCGTGTTGATATTTTTAGACAAGTTATCACATGTGCGCGGCTTAGCATTACAAATCGGTAACATTCAAATCGCTTGTGGAATCGACCCATTTTAACTACTTTTCTTCTGATTTTTTAATCTTTTGATCGCCGATGTTGGATGATAGTTTGAGGATCAATCTGTTTGGAGATAATCTTAGATTGAAGTTGTTGGAAATGTATTAGCTCGGTGATGAGAATATCAAGGTATTTAGTGACGCAGAATGGCGTCCGCGACATGAGTCATGTTGTCTACATTGATGACTTTCATTAAAACCGATGCATATATACACACAGATACCTTTGTGTTTTGGTTGTAATTAAGTAATTTTTTGAATTCTCTTATTTTTAATTCCTTTTCTTAAATATAAGTATCTTAAAAATAACGCATATAAACATTTTATGTAAAAATAAATCACCCTCTAATGCTGAAGCTCAAGACCCAAACCACCGGTGGTGAGGAATTTAGTCAGAAAGTTCCTCACGATGCGTGCCGTATCCAGCAATACTGCCTTCTGGATCTGGGCCACATTATTATCACAAAAAATCACCACAAAGGCTTGTTAAGCTAAATAAGACATTTGGATTAATAAAAATATTATTAATAATAACACTTCAATGAATTATAACACTTTTATCCTTAATGTGTATTTTCTCTGTGTTTACATTAGGTTGTGGCTAGACAGGTGTACTACAGTTATAGAATCCTGCGCTTCTGGAAGGAGTTAAGCTGGCTAGACCTATGGCCGGAATCCCACGCACAACGGCCCGACCTACTACGGGCTAAGTGCGGAAAAAGTAGTCCCTCAACACACAGTTGAGAAAATATTTTACATTATACGGTATCACAATGGCTTTGAGATAACAGGAGGACCCTGCTGGATAGATAAATATATTGTAGTCGAATGCTATCATAAATAAATTTACTAGCATCACTATTGAAAGACTTTTTGATAAATATGTTCTGCTACTTTTTCTTTCTACTTTAGGTTCATATTCAACCTTCGAATATCGCAAATCGTTATTCAAATAATAACCATTATTAATTATAATTATATTGATGATCTCTTCTGAGAATCTTTACTACATAATATACGGAACAAAATACTTTTCTTTAGATTCTTCAGATACATATTCAACTATCAAAATTATTCGCTTTATTATTTTCATTTTGTATCAAAATATGTTAACTGTAACATGTATAGTCGTAAAGTTATAAATAACAGATTCATCACACGCCAAATTTTGGCCACTTTAATACTCATTAACCGTTATAAAAAATGAAAAATAGGACAATATAGTTTAACAAACCGCAGTATAACGAAATATGTTTTGATTAGAGCGCATGTAGGCACCGAATTTGTAAATCATAAATTTCAAAGGCTCTAAAAAATATAAAGAGAGAATTTTGTATTTACATTAAAGACAGACAGTCGCGCTGAGGCAAATATAGATAAGTGCACATAATTTACGACCCGGGCCACGGGGGAATTTGAAGGCAGTTTTATGTGTCGGACGACGCGCGCGCGTCATGTTTACGAACAAATGATTTGAACACACCTGGAGTTAATGCCATAATATAAAATACTCCATAAGGCTTTATTACATAACATACAACATTTTTATACAATCAAATGAAGAAATGAGCAAGTTATTCTTTGAATGATAAGTCCAACGAATGCCTATTACAGTAACACCACCCAGTACTTTGAATTAAGCTTTAACTGAACTGTTATCGTCTCTTTAACATTAGATAAGGCCCGTTTACCAATATTAGACAATTAATATCTATAGTACTCTATAAAGCGTACTCTATTAAGAGAAATCGACTTTTGAACTTGATATTGTTACAATTTATTTGAAGAGCCATATATTAAACGACAATGAAATAGGAGCTAAGTCTTATAACACTCAATAATTTCTTCGCTGAAAAAAGTTCCTACTATTAGAGAATATGCATTTCGACACAACGAGCTAAACTAAACACAGATAAGTGTGAGTAATTTACAATCGTCTTGCTTGAGTTTGAACACGTTTTTATATAACTTGCGTCGAATGCGGCACAAGTACTCTATTTGGGGACATGTTATTTACCCCTATTTTACCACATCGTGTTTCAAAATACGGTACTAGTACAATAAGAGTCCTTGAGTTTCTTGATTAAGCTATGCAAAGTATTTAATTTTTACGTAAAAATATAATTACTCCATATATATGAATGTTCTGACAGTTGACAATAAATACATAATCTACAAATACGATATAATTAATTGCAAAACCGCCATTTGTACCTGTTTCGATTAGAAAATGACAGCAAGACACATGAGCGACAAGCTGATCCCTTCCGCCGAATGAATTTGTGATTTTTATCTCGCGTGAAGTTCGCACAAGTGTCTTTTATGATCCTTTAATATGATAAATCACTGGTACACGTTATTTTAACAATATATCAGTTTCTAACCTTTGCATGCGGTTCCGGTATGTTTCCCCATAATATTAGTAAAAAAAATCCCTTCCGTGCCCCTTTGCAGTGTCAAAGAATGACAAACATATTTCGCATTTATGATAATATTTACAAATCATTGTGCTGTCATAAAGAAAAAAAAACTAAATTCTATTTCAATGTTGAGTTAAGCAAATGCATATTAATAATCATTAAATAAAACGATTATAACATGTTTTATTCTCCGTACAAAACTGTATGTAAAAACGTCCTTTTAGCGGTAGTATTGTTGACCAAATAATGTATTTATGTACCAATGGGTGGCCGAAAATAGGAATAGTTACGCTAATAATCCTATTACAATTGCAAACAGTATCAACATTATGTCTTTCTTATTACTACTCATTAAAAGACATTCAACTAAACATCAAACTTTATACAAAACAGCTAATACAAAATGATTAGTCGGTCAAGTGCAGTCAAATCGTTGCACAACAGCAATTAAGCAACACGATCACTTAATGGAATCAGTTGTTAATTCCAAACACTATTATTATCAACGGACCACCGTGGCTGAGCCGTCTGCTTAGTGTAATCCTGATAACGCAGCCGGAAGCAGCCGGTGAGTAGCCGCGTCCGGCGCGGGACTCCGACATCCCGGCACACGGGACTACGAGGCGCGGGACTCCGGCACTGCCGTGGACAGCGCGAGATGAATAGGATTATAATGTAGATAGTGTTGATTATTGAAGTGTTTGGTTTATACTTTCTTTGTTGTGTGGTCATTGGATAGGTTATCTTTGTATTTATTTTGTTCTTGTTTAATGTTTTTAGTCCGATTTCTTTAGAATCCAATATGTTTAGGTGAATATAAATATATTACGGCGGAATAAATATGCGGAATAAAATCGGGACTTTATTTTGATAGCTACTTGTTCAACACTTATTTTTTAGTCATGATATTTTCTTGTTCTTATTTTCAAAATTATTATATTTGCTGCATTATGACGCAATTTTTTATAAATATAAATAAATTTATATAAGTAAAGTAGCAAAATTAAAATAGAATTACAAACATCGTTGAAAGACACGTGTCAGCCGCAGTGGGTCAAACTGGGCGCAAGTCAAACAACGGCTTGCAATATATACGTAATCCACTGTTTACCACCGTGTGGACACGGATATTGTGCAAAGTAGATACCAACAATGACCACCGTGATGCAGATAACATTGTGTTTTGTAATACGACCAAATTTTTCTCACCAATCTTGTGTAGGAAAATTATGGTCATTTCAGCTTCACATCAAACAGATATTATTCTAACAAAACAAACAAAAGAAATTTAGAATTGTTTTGAATGTAAAATATTTTTAAATTCGATTTGTTTAATTGTGAATCATGTAAAGCAAATATAGTTTGATAACAGATGATGAAACAAAAAGAAAATTGAGAGATAGAACTGCAAATACGGAATGGCATAATCAATAGCGCCGAAAATATGGTATCAATAAGAAACAGGAAATGACACCCGGACTGTACACTCGCTGTAAACTTGATTAGATTACCCTCCCACCTGATGATAAGCGCATTGTGCCGCACAGTAGGCCGGCTACCGTACACCGCTGAACCCAATATCTCCGACCAATCGCGACGCCATTCATGAATTATCACTCAAATTAATGGCGTGTAAGTTATAAATGGCCGACGGATTAGGGCCCATCCATTTTATTCCTATTTTACCTACCGTAAAGAACCTTCATTGAAAACGTACACAAATTCACGAGAGCATCGGTTAATTTTCCCGCTTTTTATCCTTTTCGCGCGCTCATAGATAAGTGGCGTCCGTCTCGTTCTAACGACCCTTTTCTCAGGCACGATTCATCATCATTTCGCGGTTTGCTGGTTCACAATTCACGTCGTTGGTTGCCGTGGAAGGCGCCGGCTTGAATTAATGGACGGTATCTACCTGTTCTATTTTCGAATACCCTTTTAATCATTAGTCTTTATAAATTAAAAACGGGATCAAAATAGAAAATTCAGTTCTCATTCATTACGTTAAAATATTTTGTAGACAACGGACCCGAATGAATCCTTTAGATGGTGTTACGATAAAATAAACTCTCGGGTCGGAAAAAATGGGCATTTTCAGAAATCCGTACATGCTCAATTAGTATTCCAAATAGCCGCCAACATATCGTACACGTACATAAAATGTAAAGAGTGGACCGCTACGGAGGCACGAACGGCGCATAACTTTCGCGAGAATCACTCGGGTGCTTGCAACTTGGATCTTAAAATCAAAGACATAAGTGCCAAAGTTGTACGCACTCGGTAACAGACTCCGAGCCACACGCGGTTTCTATTTCACCCAAGCAATAACAGTCTTACAGCACTTGTAAGTAGGTTCAAAATGATGAAGTCACGCCAGCGTCGCGTCGAGTGCGGGACTTTGAGGCTTATGGTAATTGTAATAAAGCGGAGTGCAGCAGTTATGGGACGTGAGAGGTTCTAGACCAAATCCCAAGTAAGCTGTAACTTCCTTTTGGATTTTCGGAAGCCATTTATCAGTCTGATGTGGGCGTCTGGAAATTTTTCATGTTTCGTTATTGTAGCGGAGGAACATGACACGTACGCCGCGAGGATTCATCGTCTTTTGTTTATTGGCCACGTGTTATTGGTTTCAAGGTCGGACGGAGTTGGAATTTGGAGCTCTCTACATTGTTGTGAATGTATCTCGCGCAGTGGGAGTGAAATATTTGATAGAGAAAGCTACAGATGTGATAAATACAATTTATAAATAAAAACTACCTAATTTGCGGTTTGTGGATGAGTTAGTGTTTATAGTTGTATAGAAGCGCAGGGGGTAATAGTGCGTCCCAGGGGGCGCGTTACGAGCGAGATAAATCAAGTGTAACCCTTCCGCGGCGCAAGCAAATTACCGACCACCTGAGACTAACAAAAATTCCCCACAAAATTATGACTAGTCGGGACCGCAGCGGTTTCGGCCCGGGGGACTGCATTCGCTCGAATTAATTCACAAAAACGTAAATTGTATTAGTTTTTATTATACTAGAATGTCTCTATTGCTTTATTACTTCTTTAAATTAAGGAAATAGGGAATAATTCTACATATTCGATCTTTGATCCAATGCAATTAAAACATAGATTTCCGCAATAATATTTAGGTATTTCAAAAAAATACAATTTACTCTACCATAATATATTTTCACACTTTAATTATTTTATAACCATTTCCAATTTTCATACATGCCAGATTAAATCCCATTATAATAAACAAAAGTTATCTAAGATAAGCAGGGGTCGTGAAAATGGCCACCAAAAGACCATTCGAATCAGTCGAGGGTGTTCGGAAGGCAATCATGAGCCCCATATGGATACAAATTACTTTCCTGTTTGTAGATCTGTCGCGATGACAATCCGAATGGGGTGTTGTGATTCTACATTCGTTCTGCAAATGTGATGGGGTATGCCAGTATGCGTCTTCAATTTATGGATACTAAGGATTATAATAGAAAATGTAATGGCAAATGGAGAGACATTAACGTCAAACAAAAATACGAGTCTTAAAATATGGTTTTATGTTTGTCGTAAAATATTCGGCTAATGATTCTGGTTGCTGAGTGAATTTTTAATGTTATTCGCGATCTAAGAAAAATGATATAATAAGATTAAGAAACGAGAATATAGAGTAAGACTTCTTAGTTGTTTCTTGTACTTCTATGCCAAAACAAAGTATCATTAACCAGATTAAACTTTTAGTTTTACGAAACCTTAGAAAAACGAAGTATACAAATATTTAACATAACAGTAAAAAACAGATCAACAGATCAATATCTTTCCATGGCCGTAAGACTTTTAAGGTCGAAAATCCAGGTTCATAGCAAGCTTCAACTGCTACAAGCGTGATTTCATTTTATGCTGATAAGCAGTTGTGCTGGTCCATACCCTCTCTTTTATTCTGAGTCACCATTTCCCGATAAACTGGTATCCCAATTTTGTACAGAAAAAAAATATAACAACCTTTGGGGAAGAGGTTTTAGAGGCAAACCTTCTATTTTTATAGAGCACTGGCTAGTTTAAAAACGAATTCAAATATTTAAAATAATTTGTCAAAGCGTATCGAAAACTATCAATGTTTTTACATTCATATTTTATTCATAATACTTTCTGCAATTGTGTAAATGTTTTATTTAATAGGAATATCTCCCAAAGCTAACCTCGAAAACATTTTTGATAGATATTAAAATCCGACACTAGCAGGGCCATATGTCGATCCAGTCTCGGTACGCCCTGCATAGGGATTAGGGTAGCGTAAACGATGTCATTCGATACATTTTCAATTTGCATAAATATTAGTGGGAGCCGTAATGTCATAAATATATTAGTGGTGATACTGATTTTATGGAGATTACTGAATTATAGCGACCTATGCCGAGGGTGTAATGTGTTTTAGCCGCATTAATTTATAGCTGCTTTGTTTTTGATATTTACTAAGGAAATTTGTCTTCATATTATTATTTTTCTTTCGTAGAATCTCATTGGTAGTAAAAAACGTAAGAAAAAAGCTGTCAAACCTGTGAGGTCCAGTGGGATTCTCAATTAGAATAAGAGATTTTGGATATTGCGATTTGAAAAAACACTTTACTTAAGTCTGGATTTGTGTCTTATAAAATTTATCACATGACGACATACAAAAAACGTGAACTACTTTGGATATTCGTAGATAAAGCCATAAACTTATGAGAACAATTTACAATAAACACTAAGAAACATGCCTTCATATGTAAAAGCGTACGCATAAGTGCACCTATGGCACCTATAGGATGGTTCTCACATGGCGGAAAGCGATATGTGAGAACCATCCCATGATATAGTAGAGGAAGAGCATATATTCATATCGTATCACACGCGTCTGCAGTAGTCAACGTATTTGTAGTAAATTACATCTGTAATTTTACTTTTCTAGAATATAAAAAATATTCAAACACGTATCATATACTTCGAAACAGTGGCATAATTGTATCGACTGGCGAAGTATAATTATTTCTCCTCAGTCAATACTCTATCTGGAGGCTAATCCGCTTACTCAAATAAAAAAAAAATTACTCTGTGCTGTGCTCTGTTGAAGTCACTAATAGTATACACTAAACTAAACACCAGTGGCGAGGGCTGAAGTGTTCCGTAAAGTAACCTAACACAACGTACAGATGTACTAAAATGCATAAATGCCGTCTGCAAATCGTTCTAATGATAATAAGATTTTACATAAACTACGAAAGAGAAGCCTGCAGGAATCGACTTATATGAACCTTTTGCCACTGCTAAACACGATGTTTCTACGTCATATAATGTAGAGTTTATCTGATATCCCTTCTATACACATTATGCGAGGAATCCGTTGTGTGCTTCGTAACAGTGTGTATGTGTGTTTTTTTTCTTTTTATACATTTTTTGTTGAATTTATGTGTGTGTAGAGAAATAAATGGTTTAATAGAGAAAAAATCGTTAGAGAGGTGAATTTTGCTTTTTAAAGAATTATAATAATTTATAGGTATGTCCTATAGCGAAATGAAAGTTTGTCTTGAAATAGTCTGATATAATTATGTACCAAACAACAACAAAAAAATTGACTCTACGCGTATGAAATTATTTTTCTAGAATTAAAAATTCCTGTATAATGCTATATTTTATTTTAACTGCTATTATTGTAAAATAATGATTTCTCCAAGCCTTAAGTACCTACAAAATTAAACCTTAACTAGTTTTAAGTAAATATAAATTCAAACATTACAGTATAAAGTAATACGAGAATAAAATTAAAAGGTATAAATATCATACAGTATAATTATATTTAATGAATGAAATATCCTGGGTTTGACACGTGGAATAATGTGAAGTCATAATAATATAATTACGCTGACAGGGGCGGGGGGCGGCAGAGTCATAAAGCAGCGTCATTCGCTATTGTACATGCTCCATACATCACGTCCCGGAGCTTTGCAAACGCCTCATCACCATTTTGCATGTCTAACACATTTTAGATAGATTTCCTAGGTCGTTTTCGAAGAATTTAAGTGATAATAAAATGGAATTGTTATTGCGCATATAAACTTACTTTGGAAATAATAATTATTACTCTAGGGTCTATTGTAAGCGTGAAGTTGCTCTTCTTTAAGTTTAGGTACATATAAATACATATAATTTTTTACTTATATCTTATAATTCTGACAGTATAGTCTTGTAGTACATGTCTTTACCTGTGTTTGATTGCAATAATATGAATACTTTTTCATAATGTAGCATATACCTCGTACGCGTATTTAGAATTTGTTCCGATTTTCTTTTTACGTCAAACAATAATTTATACGTGAAATCTATCACACTGTCCGAACTATCTTAGCAATCTTTAATAGCCTATTTATATTTTTATAGGTAAACCCCAAAAGCAATAAATTAATACGCACACAATACAACATACAGAGAGCAACAGAAGGGCGTTACTGTTTACAAATGGTTCAATGTTGATATTTGGCCATACAATTATTTGTTCTAGACCATTGTACGAGGGTAGAGACAACAATTTGTCATAAAATGAAAAGATTTATTGCAATGTGTACAATATGAGCAGTATTTTAACAACCGCTATGCTTCCCTTTTATAGCAACAAATAAAATGAGAATAAACGGAAAGTAATATTATACAAAGATGAGAGTATTATATCAGATACGTATCGCTAACCTGTGACGCGTTGTAAAAAACTTTTTATAGGCTCGTTCACGTGCGAATACACCTTTATCTTTCCTAAATAAAGAATATGTTAGTCATTGGCGTTTTATTGCACTGAATATACCTACTTAAATGTGAAAACTATACAAGTTATTCAAAAATGTATGTAAAATTTTGGTATTCAAAGTTAACACTTTGTAGCAACTGACGTTGGAGTTTGTAAGTTTTAAATGGTCAAATATTCATATGTCTCTTGGACTGTTAGAATTTATTCTCAAATTATTACAACAGTAAATGTGTATTTTATTTAGGTCTCTTTATAATTTCAATTTATGTTTGCTTACTACCGAATACTTCTTCATGGTGAACTGTGACAAATTGTTAAATACAACAAAAAAACAGTTTTGTTTTGGCATTAATTTGTGTTGTTCGCGATGGTTTAACAAGTTTTTATTGTTTTAAGCTGTCCACCCACAATATAAAGGTTTCAAGCAAACGATCTTTATTAATCGATAAAGCTAAAATTTTCAACTGTTTTAAAATATATGACTATTCAATACCAGATTTATAAACCACAATTTCTCACATCAATCAATACCAACCCTCAACCAAAGCCAAGCTCATTACCAAAACTGACCCTAAACGTCGAAAAATCTAACCCGAAATATATTTATATGAATGAGGTGGCGGAAACGAAGTGACCACACTACTGACAGATGGATGTAGAGTGCAAGGGTTACCATCTGTCATGCACTATCAATCACTGTTGTAAACAGTGTGTGTTCCTATTGACTTATTGTTTACTGATACATCACGGATGCATGCTGTGTTGTGTCTCGTTGAAAAATGATTTCCGTAATAGTATTTCGTGATTGTTATAAATCGAAATTTTAGAGGTAATATTGTCATTTAATGTCTAAATGTAATGGATGAACTTAATTGTATGTGCCTACATTTGGATGTTATAGTTTTATATTATTTTTCAATTTTTTTATCTTTTTCCTCTAAAAACTAAGGCTAACAAAATGCCTAGATTTGGCAGACAATTAAAACAGTCCAAAATATATGGAAAATACAAATTAAACACACTTGGCACTATATACATAGCGGTAATGTAACAATTTCTGACGTTACATATTTATTTTGATAAATAACAAACATTTACTTGTACTTTGTGTAAATTCTCGCTATTTTTAGTTACACCACAGATACACACGTGCGCTGTCTGAATGGCGAACATCAAATTAATCCTACTGCGTACTACAAAGCGGCCGAAACAATAAAAAAAAAAACATATTTTTTTAAGTTTTCCCGTCGCGGGGCGTGACTACACAGCGCGACAGATGTCTGGGCATCCGCCCTCGTGGATTCAGAAAAAAACCCGTCGAGGAGGCGTGGTGGTAATAAATTTTGTCAAAATATGCTCGAAAACACTTCCCATACCGTGCCGTATAGAACAAATCGGCTTAATTTGTTAACAGCCGTTCAGAATGGGTGTCATATGTCTACGCGAGGTATGCATCGCTGTTAAATTTATTTAGCTTCGCCTCTAATTGCCGATGACACTGTTAATAGCCCGAGCATATGTTAATTGATGTTTTTCTTATAGGAATATGCTTGAGTGACAAATATGACTTTCGAGGGGAATATTCTTACTGAGATTATCTAAATTATTAGTTAATATGAGGGCTTGAGTTTAAAACGTAGATGGAGTGCGACCACGTTATTTGTTATATTACGTTTCAGTCAAAAACGTTTTTGCAAGGTATATAATAATATCAGCCCTGTATTATATACTGTACCACTGTTGGGCACGGGCCTCCTCTACTACTGAGAGGGATTAGGCCTTAGTCCACCACGCTGTCCTAGTGCGGATTGGTAGACTTCACACACCTTCGAAGTTGCAAGGTATGCTGTACTTAAAAGTGATATAAAATATTGTATTGTTTTAACACCTAATGTTATCATTATATATACAGTCGAAAAGTGGATCAGTCTGATTCTTATATATCAATTTGTAAAGCATAAATCACATAGTGAAGGTGCCGCTTCACTCATTACCATCAAGTGAAATTCTACACAAATAAACATCAAAATTGCTAACTTTTCTCATTAATGTTTTTACGATTCCCATAACATTGTTTTTAACATCAAACCTATGGCAAAAACTGCTAATAAATCTCCATGGGGTTCAAAGATTGCGCCACGCAGGCGTGTGGGCTCGTCGCAGGGGGACGCGATTTTTTGCAATACCTTTATAGCAACCCGAGGTCCGCCAGACAGTATGGCACCAATTTTTTCACATCACTTTTTGTCCTAACAAGAATCGACTAATATTTAATAACTGCCGTGGGATGATGTTTTTATCTAAATGTTTGCATTTTTGTGATATTTTCGTTGTTCAAATGTGTGCTTTAAATGTCATGCAGTAAAAATCACGTGGTCATGATTGCAAACATGGGTTTTTGTACGCTATACCTCTACTTTCCTCCTCTTTACCCTCTGCAAAAAATCCTCAATCTAGGTTTACCGAATATACTAAATATAAATTGGACTTAATTGGGTTAATTTCACCGGTATTCGGGCTGTCGCATTAAGTTTCTACAAGCGTTCTTTCACTAATCACTCCAAGTAGCCCAGGGCATCCTTCGACTTACACTACGCTTGCCACTTCAACTTACCAATGTTGTGTGCTATGCCGGTGACTTTAGTTCCCTGTCGGTAAATCTCGTTACGAATTTTATTCTATTAAGTCCATATTTGCTTGATAATGTGATTTTATATTATAATTAATAAAATGCGAGCAGAGTGACATTTTTTGATTTGCATATCTGTACAGCCGGAAATTCATTGAGGTTTACATGACCGAACGTATCTACTTAATTTGCTTTAATAATTTTCACCACCGAGGAAATTCGTCAAAATATGATTTTAACAACTTTATTCAACTCTGGTTGCCTGTAACTGGGGAGTAAGATTTCAGTGTTTATTTCCTTTTGTTCTTAATGTATTACTCTCTAATGATCCAATAAAAATAAATAAATAAAATAAAATCTCTTCTTTATATTTTAACAAAAACTCTAAATGTGATAATTATTTTTAAGTTCCATGCTGATACATTATTATAAAGGCCGGGCAAACAAATAGATAAATTAATTATGGTTGTACAAATATCAGACGCTTCAAACGCCCGACGACTTCACTTAGTTTAACTAAATTATGTTTATTCGAACTCCCTTTTTACTAAATTAGCGACAAATTAACAAGAGGGTCACTGGTGAGTGGCTACAATGCGCATGACCACTTATAACCTCAAAAGATGCGCGATTTGATTAAGGACTTATAAAGAACCAAATTTCCTGGATTATTTGGAGTCTAGACCCAAATCAAATATTTATGGATCATACATCCTTTCGATTTATTGCGGGAGTCTAATAGGCGACTTATTGTTTTAAAATCGGATCTCAAAGTCCTAGTACTTTAGCCAATAGGACGATAGCCTACTTCAGCTCAAGAGCCAAAGCTAGGTCAAGAATAAATACATAATACAAAATAAACTCCAAAACATAAACTAAACTATATATCACAGTAAGGTAACAACACTTCTCCATAAATTAATGCACTATGACTTAATCTGAACAACATTCCTATTTGTAAAATCCGGTAATAAAACTGTTGTAGCATGCGCCGCGCCGCGGTCAAATTTGGTTACATTCAGATAAGTAATCTGTATCACGAGACATGGACCGTGTACAAATATTTGCCTCGTCCCGGCCCTCACACCTCATGGGTACCTAACTTTCTATGCAACTCAGTAAACACTTTGGCTTGTTTCAAAAAGTTTTTAGGTAATGGTCGTACAAAGATTTTTTACGTGGTTAAGTATCTATAAGTAATAAGTATTTTTTTTTATTATATAACAAAAGGCATAAAGTATCTATATACTTATGGATATATTTATGAGATTTATTAATTTGAATAATGTATTTTTATGAATATAAATACACAGCAAATTTTATAAAATCTGCATTATGATATACTGATAAATAAATGTTTTTAAGATTTTATATCTAATGAGAAAGGCCGGTGAAATTTAAGCGCATTTATTCTAGGGTTCATTGATGGTTTCCAGTCGCAACACCCAGCCCATAATTAATCATTCTCTTATCACTCTCTAGTTATTACTTAGTACTTACTAAGAGGTGCAATTGAGTCACTTTAACTAGTATCAAAACCTGTTTACATATCTACGAACAATAAAATGCAACCTACTTCAATGCGAACAAACAACAAAAATATATTTATACAATGTTATTTTTGTCAAATTTTAACGGATATATTTATAACTCCGTGACCTTTACAAGATCACACAGCACGAAAATCTCATGTAATTAATTTTTCTCGCCAACAAAATAATGAGCGCAGATTTAACACGAGCGCGAAAGAAAAAAACGTTCACGAATAGACGGCTTTAGAAAAGATTCCGCAAAACCTGATCAATTTAAAATTAAAGCCACGAAACGTGTTTTTCGCCTATTTTATAAAAATCTCGGGATATGGGAACAATCTTCGAAGGATAAGCTCGCCGATGCCAATATCATACGCAGAACAGATGGGATTTTTTTACAGTATATGTTAAAAGAGGGAGATTACGTAATTTTTTTACAAATACCCTCGTGCGATCCAATTATCGAAAGCTGAATGAAGGATTACGTAAGGACGTAAAGAATGCGTCTCAAGTGTAAAACGTCGATAATATTAATATATTCTCATTTTCCAATTATGTACTATACTCAAAGTTGTTCATGTAACCGCATACCAATATTTTACAGCTATTATTAATTCTATTTTAATTTTAGTTATAATCGTAACATTTTGTAATAGAATTTAAATATATTATTTTATATCAGAACCAAATCCATCCAGTCAGATACTTAAACTCATTAACCTAGCATAGGCCTGAACTCTGAACCCAAAACTTAGACATCGAATCTAAAAGTTCACCGATTTTAGAGACATAATACATTACGACTAAACTTATTAAATGGGTTAAACATGACAATTACTCTATTTTTATTTATTTTATTAATAAAACTTCAAAATAAATCGATTGCAACATTAACTCTTCTCAAAATCGAAATACAGTTACAAGAAATAAAAAAGAGATAATTTTTCAAAAGCCAACAATAGCCGATCGACGACAGTAATCGCTAATGAACTAAAACACAATAGCTTTAATATAATACGCAGTATCATTTTAATCCCCCATTTAAATTCAATGGCGAAGCAAGTGCAAGCCTAATCATCGCAATATAATGCCTCACTGAGTTTAGGGGTTGTTTTTTAATGTTAGAACGGGACGGAAAACGTCTAGCTATGAAAAGTGTCCAAGCGAGACAGGGACGCATTGATCACGATTCGAATTGACTTTAAATGATTGCCTCTGTTGCCCTTTTTTGTACTCGGTGATGGATTGCAAATCGTTGCTTTTACGTCAGTTGGGTGTTTGTGAACGATACATGTGCAGATGTATGCAGTGTGTACAAATAAATATTTGTATTTTTTACTACAGCTGTTATGATTCAAGTGACTATAGTTGATGAGTTGTTATCTCCGTCAATCGTAGTAAGTATTACTAAATTATATAATATAATGTTTGTATTCATAATAAAATGTTCAATTGACATGTAATATTCGAAATGAAAAAACAATTAATACAATCTGAATACGTTTACTGGCTTTTTATATATTTTTTTTCTCAAAACATAATTTATGACAATATCTTATAAAAATGGTATGTCCTCTAAGTAACAAAATTCCATGAATTTTGCAAAACGATTAACAAAAGCATGCTGTGAAACAAATAAAATTATAAAACAGATAATCTACTCGCGTAAACTTTAATACATGTCCCTTTGGGCATGACTAATTGCGTAACAAAACATCTAGGGGACAAGTAATCCGATATTGATGTGTTTGTAAAAACTATCCGATTAGCCAGGGGTCCCGGACACCGCTACACCACCCTAAGCAGGGACTGGCAATTTGCAATTCTAAATGAATATATTACAGTTTAAAGTGCAGGTGTTTTTAGACTACAAAAATTACTTATTTTAATGCAGCAAGCAGGAAAATAATAAATTTCAGAGAGTGTTATCTTTTCTGTACTAAAAATGCAATGAAGGAAAGATAGCTTGGCAAAATGATTGACAACAATTTTATCCAACTTTTACTAATATACTGAGTTCTGGCTGTCGGTCCCACCACTCTATATTAATCAAGATGTTTGGTTATGGGTCTAAAAGTAAGTGTTAAAAAAAATGTCCAACTGTAAAGCATTGAGGCAAAAAAAGATCCAGTTATAATAAATACATATTTTTCAGAATTTTATGAATAACTTAGCAAATAAATGATTCAACGATTTCGAATGAAAACTCATCAGTTTCCAAGTAAATCTAACCAACCTGAGTAAAGTTTAACGTGCTTGCTCAGTTTCATCTGAGCTAGATTCTTATCTGTTTTTTAAATGATTAACGTGTAAGCGATGTTGCAATGTATATTTGATTTAGATTGAATCAGGCGGATTGTTAAAAATAAGCCACAAATCCTTTCATTGGCAACGTCTACTGCAATTTTAGTCGATTATCTCACGACGCTTCGCCGAGTCGCGCGACTCCGCGGTGCACGGTCGATTCGAAATTTTGACTTACATCCATTACATGTAAGTATTGCATCATTGAGCGACCACACTGCCCTATGTGTCATCCGCCTTGATATTTGGTGATTTTTTTTACATATTGGTGTTATTAAAATAACTTTTTTTTAATCTACACGATCAATCTCTAACTATTTTGTCGTTATTAAAAGTGTCAAAAAAGTCATCAAATACGAATGTATAGTTCCCATTCAATTGGCGTGCTATCACTATGAAATTGATAAATTTCCATTTCATATCAAAACATTTTTCATTTTTTATAGATAATTGATTAGGGAAAAATATATCGTAATGCATTCTTAAAAAGGACTAAAATCCCGCTGCAACCATATAAGTTGCAAAAGAAAGTTCCTGTAATATTATTTTAGTTTTTTCCCAAACGCGACTAAAACAGCAACGTGTTATACAAAACAGCGATACACCCATTCTAAACAAACAAGTGTCATAGAGACATCATCGCGAACAAAAGTGCAAAATTGCGTATCACGAGGGCCGATGTGAATAATGCCTAATTTTATAAAGTCGTGCCCACACCGTCACGCCAGATCCGCGGGTTCACGCTCGATGCCACCGTATTATGACGTTCGACGTTATCGCACGTGCATGCACAAAGGACAGTTAATTTTTGTATTGGTGATTTCGATATTTGGGATATGTTTTTCGTTTATAGTCAAAAGATTTTTTTTTATGCTAAATGGACTCGCGTTTGACCGCTTTCTGCCTGATGATAAGCGATGATGCGGTCTAAGGCTAGGTATGCTTGCTCAGAAGGAACTGATTGACTCACGACTTGAAGAGCTCCAAATTCTATCTATTCGGAAATAGACACGACGATAGCGAATTTCAGTTGCTTAATGCTGCATCCTGTTCTACATTTAATTAAATCAGAACCCAAAAGACCGGCTGCCAGACTTCAAGACACTGAACTCAATCGATATAGATCGGATTACCAACAACAATTTTTTTTTTAACAGAAAGTTATAATTTAAAATCGTGATAAAATCTGAAAAATAGTATTATTTTAATGTCTAACATTCTCGTAGACATAAGAAATCATTATGGGAATATGAGATAATTGTCAAAGTCATAAGATCACCCTTACTGTTGAAATGCCTCCCATACACGCACTGCTAGTCATGCTTAGCCTATGCCCAATCTGTTTGCCTGGCCTGAGGTGCGTATACCTCAGGCTTTACACCCCAGTCAGTCTTATCTTTGAAAACAATAGCCGACCTGCTCACGTATCTTCAGTCCGCTTCAACAACTAGGAATGTACTCGTACAGGAACAACTTTCCTATAATTTTTTGACTTATGCAATGATAAATAATAAATTTATCGAGCAAACGTGTCTATTTATTCATCCGCACATAAGCCTCCATCAAGATCCTATCAATGAAGCCGGGAGCAACATATCTTCATGAAAATAAAACTGGCAAAGGAATGACTTCATTGTACGCGGGCACGGCTCGCCAATGAAATGAAACACGAAAAGTCCCTTTTATTTTATTTACCAGCCCGATGGAGTTTAAAACGGGATTTATTTGCCAATATAAAAGATCCTCGTTGGCGTTTCGTGAAAACGAATCAATATGGAACACACTGATTTTACGTCCCATGTGGAATTGAGAGAAATAATGAAGGACGAATTTATTGGCCTACAAAAATTAAGGAATTCGTCCGGTGTAATTATGATGCTACTTACTGAAGTATAATAAAAAAAAATAATAGTAGCGATCGTACGTGTTTTTTGACTTTTAAAAATCATGCGTCTTCGCGGTATTAGATTGCTATGAAGGGAATAATACAACGCCTAAGATTCAAAAAAGAGTTTCTCCAATGCAGGGCAAAATTGTGGCTTAGGTATAGACACCATCATGCGAAGCAAGATTTAGAAGTTCTTCTCCTCTTTTTATCAAATATAAGTAGAACTGCTCTGGCATGACATCGCATGTTATGCCAGAGTATACGTTGAGTTGATTCTTCTATCATACGTTCTATTAATAGGATCATAGATCTAATTTTCATATCATATACAGCTTCTAATTTCAACTTGGTTTATCATACGTTATCTTCTTAATATTAGGATTGCCCTAACATCAATATAAATCAACTAGACTTACATTTGAGCTTCTCAAGCGGTTCGTGGTGCAACGGCGGCGCGTGGTGCAGCGGCGCGTGCTGGGGCTCGTGGTGCAGCGGCGCCATCAGGCTGGAGATTGCCGAGCCCACGGACGCAGCCACCGACTCATGCAGGTGACTGCCGCCGTGCAGCTCCAGCTCCGAGAGACAGAGCCCGTTCTCGCTTAGCGGCTCCATGCCGGCCGCCAGCGCCTCCTTGTACACCCTGAGGTGAATGTTGAAGCCGTTCGATACCGTCTTGCTGAACACTCGCTGTCGCGACTGCGTGCACTGTACACGTTCACGCTTGTTGCATTCTCAAACGCTGTGGACAAGAGTATGAAATATTACAAATTAATCCGGGAGCTATATTAGAAACAAATTCTTATTAATGGTGATCATCTTAGATCACGGGGCATTTTCGAAATAATTTAGTTTAGGATTATTCAGAGAGATGCACTATCAAATTCTATGATAAGAAAATGTCAGTTCGGGTTTATTGATTGCTCTTTATCTACAACTAAAAAAATTAATACCTTTATTACCTCATACACTTTTTTAATGGATTTGTTTTTAATTCAAAAATACATTTTTACACGGCAATCACACGTCCGGTTGCAATAAAACGGTATTCACTAATGATAAATACACTAAAGTACAGGAAAATGAATCTAATGATAATGATTGATTTATATTAATTGCTTTTCGTGTTGTTATTTTTAAGTAATTAGAAAGATAAAACATAAATCTGACAAGTTAGTACATGTTGTACATGTTCGTAATCCGATTATCTTGCATAATAAAATTATTTTTTACAAAACTCATTCAATGCAATATTATCAGCGAATTAAAACCTATATAGAATATAACATTTTTAGTTTCAAATGTTCGATATTTTGAACGCTGCATTACGGGCGTAAAATAATAGCGTCAATACTTTTTTAAAACACGTTACCGAAGTGCTTTTTTAGTACCATAGCAGTTGTCATATTATGACTGTATTGTTTTTTATACCAGACCAAATCTGCGATGTTATTATTTGAGAGACCCGTAAGAGTATGTTATTAAAAATAGATTAACAAATTTTATTTATTTAATTTATATTAGGAAGATTGACAAATAAATACCTTCAGTAGAGATTAAACACATGCTATGCTAATTACAAATCTTAACCAATATATTTTTTTTAAATCTTTATAAAAATATATTACACGAAACTTGAATTAATCATGATCTGACTTTGTCATCCCTGCATTTTATTGGCCTGGGGACACACGTATTAAATATATTACATAAAAACAACCTGATAATAAAAAACTTCCAAATCACCAAAGTATCCAAACATGGTCAAATTGATAAGGCTCTATAAATACTATACAGTTTAAGAGCGTTTATTAACGGTATTCCTAGCATACAATATTCATTTACTATGTACAAACATTCGCTATTTCTGCCTAGAAGTTTCCAAAGAGAAAATAAATCAATTCTGAAAATATCCAAGAGATTTAAGGCGAGCACACACAACGTTGTTTGAGCTGTTGAAAAAAAAATAAAACGCCATAAAAAATCTCTCTGATGGAAATATATAGCTTTACAACTTTCATATTTCAAATAGCCGTGTCAGTGGGCACCGGTGTAAGGTAACGGGCATGGAGGGAAGCGACCGCGGGCCAATTAATGTTTTCGACGATTTTTTTTTTCAGTATATTATTATTTTGGTTCGGGATTAGTAAATTTGATTCAGAGTCTATTGGTCTTGAGTCGTTAGATTGGTGTTATGTCACAATTAAAATTAAATTACAAATTAAAGAATATGATGACCAATTATATCAGTCGAAAATTAATTTAAAACGTTAATATAAAAATAATTGTGAATTTATCGTTCGCTCTAACGGTGAAGGAAAACATCGTGAGGAAACCTTGCACATCTGAGAAGTTCTCTATAGGAATTTCGAAGGTGCGTGAAGTCTACCAACCCGCACTAGGCCAGCGTGGTGGATTAAGGCCTAATCCCTCTCAGTAGTAGAGGAGGCCCGTGCTCAGCAGTGGACAAGTATTATAATACAGGACTGATATTATTATTATTATTTATAATATAAAAATAAAATTATATTTTCTATTTTATCATTTATTTAAAAACTGATTATATTAATGACTTTATTATAATTTAAACGAGGCAATAATTCACAATTAGCCAATGAAAATAATATGATCAGAAACACGGTTTTACCAGTACGCGCATACTTCACACAGAACTAAGCCCTCATGTGCACATAAAAAACGGTATAATGGAGATGAGAAGTGGAATAAAGTCGCGCATATATGTGATTTATCGTTTTAATTGCCTTTTCTACATGTCAGTACTTGCGAGCGCTCGAGATATTCAATATTCAGCAAAAGGACAAAGAGTTGTCGAAGCGATTCCATTTTTTGCCGACCGCCGCCATTGCATTACTATTGCCGTATGATTTTTATTACCTAGCTTCCGATATGAAGTTTAAAATGATTTTTCTTTTTGGAATAAAGGCTCTTTGTTTATCCTTTCATTTATTTGCCAATAACAATATCAGGAAGTATTTTTTTTTTTTACTTAGCTAACGCATCTTAAATCCGTCCACTAAAAAATAAAAGAATGTCACTAATTTTTAAATAAATGGAATTGTTATAAAAAACTAGTTCGATATTTAAATAATCATCCGTTTACCATGGATAAAATTAATTTATGGCAGATGCGCAAACCGCGCCTTGCCAGAGAGAGAGAAAAAAAAAATTAATTTAAATTGATTCGATCACAATACCAACCTAACGAAACAAAAGAGTTAATTAAAACACTGGCAGCAAAGACAAGCCAAACCTCCTTACATATTAATCACTTGTTTACACTCATTAAAAAGTTGCAAAATCAAAAGTTAGCCGCAGTTGTTCCTTACACAATGAGATATTAATCTTGAGTCTGAGTAATTGGGCAAAGCCAAAGGCATCGATCGCGCTTGAGCCACCGCTATCCCTTTAAACCAATGCAAAGCCTTTTTTAAGCCGAAAGATTTAAGTTGGTGAAACTGCTTGGCTCTATTAAAACGCTATCTCATTGGAATTTTAGTCGGAACTCGGGCTGGGTTCGATCTCCTGAAGGTTAACTCTGTTTTGGAAACTTTGTAATGTTTCATGTTCACTCGAACGTTAAACAAACGTGACAAATGTCTTTTGTTGGTTTAAATATATATACTCCTAGTTTCGCTGTCTGTCGTGTAGCGACGTAGCTTATAATTTTATATGGGCATAATATATTTCTTTTTATTATAATTATGACTATGTAGAGCCTTAATAATTTTTTGCTTATTAATATTCTGTACAATAAAAACACTTCAATTTTATGTGCTATTTTTCTCTCATCGTTACTTTAAAAATAATAAGTAATAAATAATACACAGCGTCAATATAAATTCTATACTTTAGAGTCTATGCCCAGTAAAATGAACCCAATTACTGCATTATGCTCATTATCTCAAACCATTTGTTGAATTTAGTTGCCAAAAACATCTGCAAAGTCATAAACAATTCAAATGTACGTATCACGCACATCGAGAGATTTACAAGCAACGTCAGTAGACGCTTATCACGCTTTGAAGACGCCGCGCCGTATGTTTCACACGAATAGACAATCGTCAAAATACTGGCTAAGTACAAGCCGGTCTTACGCACCAAGGGTTCCGTATAATGTGCGAGGTAAAGTCTTTAGATTCAAATTCAATCGCGTTTGATTACATTCGCTGTCAATGTTGATAAAAAATGCATCACAAAGACAATATGGTTATTTACGTTATTAATATTTGATCAAACAATCCCAATATTTGTGCCTTTGGATATGCCCCATAACGTCTGATATTCCGGGACAATGGCCTGTTGAGTATAGCGGTAATACAGTTTAAAAGACGCACTCACACATCACGCATTTATCCCTGAAGGGATATGCAAAGACACAACCAAGTCACCCACTTTTCGTCAAGAGTATTCCCTCCCATGATGTGATAGGGGGCGAGCCTATCGCCATATCGGGCACAAATTCCAGACTTCGGGTTGATATTGACCAGAAAAACCCAAATATTACTTTGCCCGACCAGGATTGGAACCCAGGACCTCAGACCGCTGCCGTGCCGCGCATGCAATACAACTACGCCACCGAGGCAGTCAAGTTTAAAAAACGCACAGGTGACATAAGCCCAATAATAGGGTTTCGTTAGCTTTGATAAGGAACCCAAAAAATATCGCATTAGACATGTAACGACGCATGTTGAACGACACAAACATCGATGTTTAAATAGAGATAACATGTGCCATTGTCGATAGCTGATACTGTCATCTGTCGAGACTCGAGATGCGCACTCGATTACGACCTTAGGAAGCATGCCGATTGCGTATTCTTGTGTTTGAGTAATACAGGTAATTCGCTTGTTTCAGTAGTAAACTTGTTGGTAACTTACCCCATCACTAGTGATGTATCGATTCCTAGATTAGGATCTTTATGTTGTCAAAGATTTGCGAATTTTGGTATTTTAAAATTATATCTTTAAGATCCGAAATTTTGTAAAATTATAACACCTCTGTTTGCTCTTTGAGGATTCAACATGTACTTATTAATCATGTGTTTCCAAATTTATTGGTATATGAAGACTCAGTTTTCATTTAAGTAATGAAAGTAACAGAAGACCCATATTACATGTTATTGTGGAAATGTTTCTGTTTGAAGTTCCAATTCTTTTATGTCTGCCTATCACTTTACCAATACAGGTGCAGTAATATACCTAAGAACTGGTGAAAGTGTCTAACGTGTCATACAATAGGAATTTAAAACATTTATATTTAGATATCTTAATGTTATCTGAACAATGGTTTAGTCAAAAATATTCGCATTCTTTATCTATCTATTTCTGCTGCTTATCGTGTTATAAATATTTAAATAAATATATTATACTGAAAGCAAAATATTACCGGATATATAAAGTGAATCTAAAAATAAATAATGTAACCTAATTAATAGTAAATGAAATATGTAGCATAAAAAATAGATCTACAATAAATACTAGTACTTAAATTAAAACTAAACAAAATCTACTTAGATAAAAATTGACAAAAAAAGTATTTTACTTTTTTATACAAATTGTATTTTAATATTTACCACTTACTTAGCAATATGAGATTTATCATCTTGATAATATTCTTGTTTTAACTGTTATGAATGATCAAAACACATATAATTCATATAGGGTCATTTTGACATTGCGTTAATAAATGAAACCACGTTCTCATTTTTTCCCTGCTAGCATTGTGCCAAAAGTTATTTATGAATAACGAATATTTTATCCAAAAATCTTCCTTTTAATTTTCTGATTTTTTTTCATTTTAAAGTGGGAATATGACGTGTAGGTGAGTGTATTTCTGACTGAAAGTGTGATATTGGCCGTGGGACGAATGCGCTTGGAATAATATTATTAATGAACGAAAACTTAAAATATTTTTATTTTCGTTTGTAACTTATATTTTTTATTTGACATCTACGGTTCGAGTAACTTATTTTAGAGAGTTATTTTTAATAAAAGTTTATTCTTTAATTTAGTAATATAACGCAATGTCTAAATATGTATATGTTGTAATTTAAAGGAAATAAACAAAGAATAATATTATTACATTACAGTAATAACATAGTGATGATTAATGCAAAGATAAATACGGTATTATAAAATAACATCAGCTTGTAAAAATTATGATTTCACTGTATCATAAATAGAATTACCCTAGAATTTATTTACGATATTATAT
Organism: Manduca sexta; assembly: GCF_014839805.1. Classification (NCBI taxonomy): domain Eukaryota; kingdom Metazoa; phylum Arthropoda; class Insecta; order Lepidoptera; family Sphingidae; genus Manduca; species Manduca sexta. Next base: position 3,656,140 of record NC_051138.1, read on the forward strand.
AGGTTTCAAACAAGCACCAGGCGGTATAAAATAATATGTAGTTCCAAAGCAATCAATACTCAGTATGCCTGTAAAATGACTTACAGAATTAGAATTACGGTTCTCCTATCTAGCCCGCATTTGAAATCCTTAAATAAGTTGAATAAAACTGTTAAATAATAATCAATTTAATGCTTGTAATATGAAGATAATAAACCTCTGAAGACCTGTTAAATGTATTAGGTAACTATTTTTATTCAAAAAGAACCATAGCAAGTAGATATTTTTTTACAGACTTCATAAGAGTCTATAAATTATAATACCACAAGAGTTTATAACATGTGTTTTTTTTTATAATTGACGAACTTCTCGCTCACCCGATGGTAGGTCCCATGGCCGTTTATAAAAAATATACCCAAATAAATTCATATTACAAAAGGTTTCATGGCACTATACTACGCACATTGCCATAATACCAAGTCTATACTAGGAGTTTATTGCAATGTGTTGCACAATAGTTTACATTGGCGGCAATATTCCAATGATTCTATGTCATGCATGTCCGGCAAGCTCCTAAATGAACAAAAGTCAGCTCAGGTTGCTATAATTATTAACAAATTACTCGGCAAAAATCGCTTATGGAAACTAACCTCTGCAAGTTTTCTTGCTAATCTAAACCTCGCTTAAGATTTTAGATTTTACACACACACACATACACACACATTTCACAGTAATAATAATTACAGCGACTACAATCCTTCAAATTAGAATACAACAATCCAACTACTGCTAATCTATACAGAGTCTCACAACGAGATAGTAAAAACTTACATCCAAAGTTAAAACACACTAAGCCATATAACTCAACGGCAAAAATATGACATCATTAAATTAGTCATCGGAAGTATTCCATAAGACATGTACTGATATACCAACCAATATAAAAAACGGAAGCCTACCTGTGTTTATAACCTCAAATTTTCCTGATCTCATGGCGTTTGTTGACAAAATACTGTTACAAAACTTTACGTTTTCTTCTCGGCACACACTTTATTACATAAACATAAATCACAGCTTAAGGACTCAAATTTTAACACTTGACCAATTATCTTTGAACATAACATTCAAATGAGTACTACTTTCTATATGAAATTCATAAAGGCAGTTCCCGTATAAAGTTGAATCGTCGGGTGTACCGCGAAGCGCGGTGGTACGGCGACGTCATGCCCAATTTATCACCGCGCTGTTATCAATTTAACACGTAGATAAAAATATCATTCGCCAGATACGAAACGTGGCTCACAAACAATTTTCGGTATTTTTAGGCGTTTTCAAACGTTCTGGGGCATGTTTGCATCGTAATGCCCACGCCCTGATTTGTAAGACGGTGTCCGTACAAGGAGGTAAGTGCAAAGGAATAGTTGTTGAATCAGTAATGTTCTAATAATATTATCATGCCTTAATCCGTGCATTCAACCCTATAAGCGTTCAGATAAAAAGTCGTCGCTAATATAATTTGTACCTATTTATAAAAAGAGTGTGAAAATTGTGCACAAGTACATCTTTTCTGACTATTAATTAGATTTTTTTTCTATCTCCGAACACTAACATAAACTTTCATCTATTTCAAGTAATGAAAGACTACTGCGCAAGCGTCCCACAGCGGACGTAAAATAACGCGGGTCTGCCTTAATATTTTTTCGCTTAAACTTGTTAATATCATTGTTACATAACGTTTTAAGGATATGCAAATAATAGTGCAATAACCTCCACTTATAGATTATCTGGATTTTTAATACAGTCAAGATTTTTTTGTTCATAAAGCTAACTAAAGGCTGAATAAAAAGATCGTGTAGTATATAATTATTAAATATAATAACAGCCCTTGGAACAAGTAGGGTTAATAACTTTAAATTTTTATGAAAACGCATATAAAATAGTTGCTTCGACGGAGTCGGTTTAAAAGAAAAAAGTTTTCAAGAATTATTAATTATCAAATGACGCTTGTAACTTCATACCAATATATTAATTATATATGTATAACTGATATATGTATGTATACTATGTATTACATATGTTATGTATGTATACTATACGTATATTTATGTATAGATTATTGGTTAAAAAATAAAATAATTTTAATTATATATTCTTAAAGCCCTACCGGCTTTCATTTATTTTTATCGAAATATTTTTTACTTAAACAGTTAAATGTAATACCAATGAATAATGTTATTTTTTCAATTTGTAAAAAATGTGTATAATGTAATGACTAAAATACTTTTACTCCTTATTTAGTCAGTTCTTTTAAAATGTCATGTAAAAAGCACATAATGTTGGGTAATGGCCGATACGGAAAATTATGAACATTAACTCATAGTTTTTTAACAAAATTGTACAGAAACGTTAATAAAATTATAGAATATTTATAACCGCACTGTTATGTTACTTAAATTTTGATTCTCGTGGTAATTAACTTGTTTATAAATTTAAAAGAAATACCAAATTACCTCGGCTTATAAATAAAAAATAATATTATTTTCTGAAAGCATTGAGGATTGTTGTTTGTCGATAGAAAAAAACATAATATGATTAATGTTTTTATTTTATATTCTTTTAAGAAATTAGGTAGTGAAAATGATTTATTAATTATTTTTATTTTATCAAGATTTGCTCTGTGTGCCTTCGAAAATCTAATAAGAGAGTAAATAGGCGTATTAGTAATTTTATTATGAATTGTTTATGATTTGTGAATTGAATATTATTATATTAAATAATCGACTTTCATAGATTTTAACATTTTTCATAGAATGGTCTCTTAGTAAAATAATGTTGATCTTGTATCTTCAAAAATAACTTATCATTTTCCTCTTTTTGGAGTTTAGACTTGTTAACGATTTATAAAATATTTTGCAAGAATTTTAATGCGTTATTAATTATTATTTTATTGGTGATTTCACATATAAGATTCAAATGATTTTAATATCTTATTTGTGTTAAAAATAATACCATCAGACGCCTCTTAGTTATACAGTTATATTTCTAACAAGATATATTTTTAGTTTCTATGTTTATAGATTATAAAAATTAAATGCCATGAAAATCTTTAGAAAACAGTGATACCATTAATATTATTAATTATTTTATATCATCATGGGGGATATTATTTTATTAAATATAGATATTATTTAATTTTGGTATTGTGGACTTTTATGACCGTTTTTGAATTTTTTTAATAATAAAAATATTCAAGCGCAAGATAAAATAGATAATTAGACTTTAGACTAAATTAGACTTTAATTCGGTATTATACAAAACCAAGACTATTATTAGTATTATAAATATTGTAGGTAAATCTATAGTATAGTCAATATTTTAGCTCTCAATATTCCAGTACTTTTCATGCGTTAACATCAGAGGAAATTATTTACATTCCATGGGACTAAATTAGGATTTTAGATTTTGACAATTAGGTAGTTTTGATTTTGCGAAAATTTTGCTTTTATTTATTCTTGAACAATTTATACTTATTAGATGAAAATATTCATTAGATTTATTACTAAAATAGAATCGAAGTTCTTGGTATATTACCTACGTTAGTCGGTCGCTAACTGAGAATTCTCTACATTATTTATATATTAATTCGTGAAGCAAAAAATTTGTATTTCTTTTCACGAAAATTACTCGACTTGAAGCGTATTTGGCACAGTTAAAATTTATATGGAGAAGGAGTGCTGAAAATTTTTATTTTATAATACTTATGTAATATGCATTAGAATCACGTTAAATTAGTAAAAAAAATATAACACACACTGCCACGCGTTTGGCACACGTGGATACTCTTTTATTTATTTTTAAAGTTGGTACTCTAACTGAGAGGAGATTAATATTTTTTTGTCTTCAGTATCTTACTGAATATGAAACATAATCATAATTTTTTACATACATTAACAAGTGATTGTGAAAAGGAAACTTTGTACCTGTTTTTAAGCTTATTGCGTGCTCGGAGGAACACTGCCCTCCGAGCACGCAATAAGCTTTGGCATAATTTAAGTTTATGTAGAGAGGGGGATCAATAATATTTATGTACCTATAATATGTGTACAAATATATTATTTGCCGGTCGAATTTCCGCAGGTGGTCGACATCTAATATAATTAATTATTTAATTAAGTAAATAATTATTACCTACTGCTGCAAAGTGTACCCCGATTAAACGAGATTGCGGACAATTATTGAAAAAAAAAACTAAGGACTAATTAACATATTTGTAGTTGAACTTGAAACTGTCTTTGCACCTATTAACATACTCTTCTAAATCGTTTTTTGACAGCAGGAAGACTATTAAGAATTTTTATGATCTAATTTTCTTAATAAATATGATAGAAATTTGAAACAAACCAAAATACTAACCGAATAAATAATAAATATATGATGAATCTAGAAATAAGTAAGTTGGATGGGAGTCAAGAAATCGTAGTTTGAGAGTTCAGTTACCGCGACAATTTATGCTTGATCCGCGCAGTCTAACCATGCGGTCTATACTCGACGCATGTTGATACATAAGCTATACAGACGACATATACTTGTAGCCATTATTTTCGTCTGCAATATTTAATGCAATTTTATTACACAGACGGGGCACAATTAATATATCAAATCCAAGCGTAATCGTCTTCACCTGTTCAATATAAAGATGACTTCTGAATGAGTACATTATATGGATACTAACGAACCTAGCCATGAGCGACACATAAATTAGATAAAAAATTGTCTTATAAATATTCCAGAGTAATTTGGCCGGCGACGCAGCCTCGGCCGCAGACCATTACTATGACATACGGCCTGATATAAACAAACCGTGTGGCGATTGGTAATGTCAACATACTCACAATTAGATAAAGGCGGACAGACGCCGGCGTATTCGACTCCGCGGATATTCACAGCGTGCGTACACGAAATCCGCAGATATCCGTCATAATCTGGCGCAAGCCCTGGATTACAGCTCTCCGGCGGCCGTCACCCACTAACGTAAACACAAGAACGGCGCTCACCGATACCGATAAATCAAAGCGCACGATCGCGACGTCGTTTATCCGCTAAATCCTGTCGGGATCGCGTAAAAAATACTAGTATTAAAAACAGTCTTAAGTGGGCTTACGTACGCGGCGCGGCCGGCCCGCGCTCGCTCTAATCTCGGCCACTTCCCGGACCAATTTGAACCTAACTCCACCACTCTATACATCACGCGGCCGCCCGCCCACCGCGCCTCCGAGCGCTCTCCGCGCTAGCCGTCTCTCTCACTCCCGCCTCACACCGCCTATCACCGTCTTTGTCGCGCTGCAATCTCGCTCTCTGAAACTTCAGTGCGTGCGAGTGAGCGACGTGGTGGCGCGGGGTGAGCGGTGGCCGGCGGAGCGGAGAAGTGCGCGGCGGAGCGGAGCGGGGGTGCGGGGGCACCGGCAGTCAGCTGGCCGAACTTGTGCGAATAAAATCGACTTTTTATCGGCTCGATGACGTCGCGTGACGTCACTGTTTACTCTTGAGTAGTGTAAGCGGCGGTCCTCGCCGATGCCGTCCACGCGCACCTTAAGAGAATAATACAGGTTTCTTCCGCTATCGTGTATATGAAGACTCTATGTAAATTTCTCAACAAGTTTTAAAGTAGTATATTAGTAGTGTTCAGCATTGTGTGTCTGGAAACAACGCTGCATATCAATGTTAAAGTCAACTCGCGCTCCTGCGCTCGGCGAACTCTATCAGCAAAAACTCATTTAAATGGTGCAATATGTTTTCCTTAAACCGTAAAATAATTGCAGTTTAAATCGCTCGGCGTGCAGTTGAGTCGCCGCAATAAATAAGCGCCGAGCGGGCTCGCAACGTAAACAGATCGGGCGCATTAACCGCGCGTCGGCGTACATAAAGAGAGCGGTATAAATATAAAGTTCCCACTCGCCGCCGCGCAAACTTAGCTAAACAACGCCATAATTGCCTTCATTACTTAAATTACTCAAATTATTTATTCAAAAAGCTGGCAACATTTAGGCAACGGCGGCCCCTCCCTGGGGCGAGGCGGGGCCAATGGCAAAGGGAACCGCGGGTGGGCGGGGCCGCGGCAACATGGCGGCGCCGTCCCGCCAGCCGACGGCCCGCATGCTGTTTCAGTCTGTTTTTCACGCGCTGAGTTTCGCGCGTTGGCGTGTGTAGGTAATTAGTTGCATTGTTAATGAGTGCGTAGCGGCTGCGTAGCCGAATGTGATGCTACGCGAGGCCTGTGCGTGCTACGCGGCTACGACGGCGTCGCTACGAAATTGTGTCCCGACGGGAATGAGCCGACGCGACGCGACGTCGGCGGCACCGCGGCGGCACCAATATGTGAACTATATCGTCGGTGATACTGTAATTCTTTATCTAATAATTGCACTGAATTACCTTTAATTTTTTCATTAATTAAGCATCGCGCCATTTATATCTTTCGTAATACACGAGTTTATATTATTACTTTTATACTTACCTTCTATAAAAGAACCAAAGGCACCTAAAATGTGTTGCACTATCACCGATTGATATAATTATTAGCCTAACAATTTAACTTATTTTGTGATTGGATCGTTGTATATTTCGTCTGTTCCACAATATTGTATTTAAACATTTCCTCTATTTATAAACTAATAGATATTACAAATCACAACTTACGTATTATCATGCGCAAAAATCCAAATAATTAGATTTTTCTAATACCTATTTAGTATAAAATATAATTTATATTTGTCCATCAGAAGTTATTACAATTTACAACAGAACCCAATACAAGATACATAGCCGCGGTAATAGTAAAATATATTATAAATAAAGATTTTTGCAGACTGTACTGTGTATTATATTACTGTAATTTTATACATTTTACAGATAATTAATTATTATTGATAATTTGAATGTAAATAATAAATGTACATATGTATATTGTCCAGTGGCGAAGGGTCCTTATAAACAGATTCCTGACAGCTTCCCTTTTTGAGTTTATATACCTAAAATCTAATTAATTATCATAACAACGATTTGCAGACTGCAATCTATCGGCAAATTTCACCCTTCGCCTCTGATATTGTCTTAAATCTGAACTAATTGTAAATTTTAAGATAACATCTCTATTTGTTAGATAGTAAATAGATAATCTAATTTACCTTACAAGTTCAACTGTGATGATAGTTGAAAATAAAAATTAAATTATATTTTACCAATATTTGTTACTAAAAAGTTTGAAACGTTTGACACACAAAACGAAAATGTATTTATTAATATTAATTAAAAATCCTTGATAGATACTTGGAAAACGATTAATTATTTTAAGCGAAGATTATGGATTATTAAAAACTGTATAAACGAACCGACGTTTCATTTTTATTTGATAAATGACATACATCATAATCCCGATCATACCATGATTATAAGTTGGATTAAAACGCGATAATAGTATTAAATAAGTTGTTATCTTCTAGATTTTTTTAAGAATTAGCTCTTGTAATGATTGAGTGGATGGGCGTCTATGTGTCTGAACGAGGTGTGTTGCTTCAAAATAACACCCAATAGTACTCAAATCCTTCATGCATAATTAAAAAAAATTGCTGTCTTAATTTATTGCGAAAGTTAGTTTATTTGCTTAAAACAACCCAGAAACAACTAAACGGATTTGAATGAATTTTGCCGCACGGGTAGACCTAGATCAACACATAGGCTTTGTATCCCGGTAATTTGCTCCAATGGGAAATAATAGAGTTATTTAATCTGAATATTTAAATGACGCGTTCGTGGTTTTAGCAACTTTTTAGCGGGAAAGTTGTATCACGCGGGATAAGCCGTACTCACTAAGCGAGATTATAGTATGAGCGTATATAAAATATGGATCAAGAAGCCTCAGTTAAATACCCAATCCTTTTAGATTCTACCATAATTTACCTAGGAAAGGGTCTTCTAGAAGAAATTGAATTAAACATAAGGTTATAATCTAAATCATACAGTGCAACATGTATAAAATATTAAATTGCGTTGAAGCTGATTCGAGTGTAGCTAAAACGAGGCAAAACATACTATAATTATAAAATAGTGGGTCTATATCGATGGTATATCTTGTAAAGTAACTTTTCTTATTGTTGAATCTTAGATTTGAATATAAAAAGTTATATGAAAATATATTTTTGAAGCTGTATTGAAATTTACTGTTACAATATCCAACTCCAATACTTATTATACTCATGTTTTAACCTTTGATATAAATGCATTTAGTAATATAAACCAGAACCTATTGTACATATTTTTTATTTCTAATACAAAATTATATAATTAACTTTCAATTATATTGTGATGTGTGTATCAATGTAACTTGATATTAAAAGAAAACTTTGCACTTTTAGGCAAATTGCGCGCACGGAGGAGTATGAGATTTGGTGTAATTAAAGTTCATAATATAGAGGATAACCGCAGAAAAATATAATATATGATAATATGTATTGAAAATATGTTACATTTATCAGTCGAATTTTAGCCACAAGACAACTACAAGTATGAAGTAATATCTGAATCTTCTAGGAGTTGACTACAGTACTTTATTAATTCATGATTAAAAGCTCTGTGCTTAAAATACGGCTAAAAACACGACGCGACTCCGTGTCGTGTTATTATGATTGGTTGACAGACCAACAAATGACCGACGCATTCGTCTCTAGATAATTCATAAAATTATTATTATTAATAAAGTTGTAAAAATATTAAGTTTATTTGTAGAGAGCTAAATAATGCTTTAAATCTTTTTCTATTTAATACCTCACGGTCTTCGGGTACCATATGTTTATGATTTGATTTTAATTCGGTACTGTTGTTATATTTTTACAGCCGCGAACAAAAACTATTAAAAATATGCTTACTGGGAAAAAGCAAAAGCGATAATTTTGATTATTTATATATTTATTAGTACCGCCACATTGTACATATAATAACAGTAGAGTAGTCTTAAACATATTATTATAGTCACTAATATATACAACAAGTTCGGCGTACATAACATTTGCCACAGTACTCAGCAAGTAGCAGATTTTTATGAAACCTCAAGATGGTAATGCTATATGTACAGCTATAAGTATATTATATGTCTAAATATTTAATCTTGGCACATGAGATTACTGACATGTGGGATGTGGACTCTACAATTATTGTCCCGATTGTCGTTTCTGCGCATGGGTTAATAGCAACGAGCTTCGACCAACATCTTCAGAAGCTCTCAATTGGCCGTTGGGTCGGAGGCCAGATGCAGAAGGCAGTATTGCTGGACACGGCGCGCATTGTGAGATTCCTCATTTTGAATCCCTAACCGCCGGTGGCTTGGGTCTTGAGCTTCATTCATTCATTTTTTTATATGCATGCTTTTTATTATAGAATATATTTATAAAAGTGTAAAAAAAACTTTAAAATATAGAGAATGAGGATATTAATGAAAATACACATTTTTTTACCACAGATAAAAAAATACTTGAAAATACTTTATGTAAATAGATATTATTGAGACTCAATCATATCTAAAATCTTAAGAATTTTGAAACTTTTTGACTGCACAAACGATTTAAACAGTACATATAACAAACTAGCTTCTATATAGGGCTCTAAGTAGAAGCTCGTAGTAGCGATAAAAATCCTACAAGGCATAGTTTAACTATGTAGGTACCTATCGATGACGAAGGACACAAAATACAGGTACTTATACTAATTATAGTTAGATTTTAGCCCAATTTGCTATAATTATTAATTATTTATTTATTAATAATATATTTATTAATAGTTTGCTTACTTACATAATGGAAGCCAACAGGAATCGGGTAATACTGATCCTCCGCTACTGGTACCTACCTACTACTAAAAAAGTATGCAGAACCAGATTTCTATTAGAGAATATTACCTTTTACGTACTAATTTAAATATTGGCTTATTAGGTGAGGGATTAGGGATGTCCCATTATTTATTTTACCGGGATAAAAAATAACATACCTATACCTACATCAAATACATCGTCTATCTATACGCCAAATTTCAACCAAATCTGTTAAACAATTTTTGCATGGCTTATTAGGTGAAGGATTAGGGAAGTCCCATTGTATGTTTTTTCCGGAAAAAAAATTATATACCTACATTAATCAAAGACATGATCTATCTATATGCCAAATATATCCGTTAAGCGGTTTTTGAGTTTACTAACAAATATCCAGACAAACAAACTTCGCCTTTATAATATTGGTAAGAAAGATTATTACCCTGAAATATCCTTAACAATATTTTCCCTATTGGTAAAATCGACGCCTTACTCTCTATCTCCAAGTATTCAATCAATTTAATCTGGTATTAAAATATAATAGCCTACATGATAAAGTTGGAACTCCGCCTACATATAAAAATATATAACCGGAAAATATATAATCCCAATACCTTAGTGTTGCTATTTATATTACGGAAGTCCTAGAAAAAAAAGTAATAATATGATTGTAACCATCAACGACAAAAGTAAATATTGCTACTTCTATCATTATTTGTTATCGTACATAAATATTTTGAGTAATATAATTGTAATAAGTTTAAACTAGAAGCGTCATGCTGCTTCGTTCGTTCTTCATTTTATATCTGTTCATAATATAATTCTAAAATAATGCTTATTATTGTTTGTTTTTGCGGCTTCGCCCGTTTGAAAGAGATTTTCCGGGATAAAAGTCCCGTTAAATATTATCCCGATAAAAAGAATAGCCTACGTCCTTTCCACTGTCAAAAACTATTTCCATAGAAAATTCCATCGAAATACGTTCAGTAGTTTCGTGTTTATCGCATTTTGACAGGCAGTGGCGGCGGGGACCTTTATTTTGTAATATGTGTAAGGATATTATATGATGTAACCTAACCTAAGAGTTGGAAGTTGAACGCATTGAAAGCCAAGTTCAATGTTCACGTCTAGCTTACCTCCAACTCAAACAATTTAAGTGGGGAAAAGTTCAAATGAAACAGCTCTGTGTTCGTAAACCAAAATGAACTGCGTAGATGCTTCAAATAAATCTGGGGATATAGAAAAGAAAGCTACATCAGAAATGTGCAGAAAATCGCGTTTGAGTATGATTTGAGAAGTGAGAAAGAGATATTGAATGCGCGATGATAAGTTGATGATCATTTTCAATTTAGAAATAAGTAAGCATATCTGTTGAATAGAACGTCTGAACGAAATCGTAATAAATATCATATTTTTTTATTATATAGCCGTCACAACAGATCATGCGTACTTTCCTATGTTGCAACTGATGTCTAACCACCACGGAAACTCCAAGAAACTACTCTTAATGTACGCAATACTCTACACAGAAGGACACAATAATATGTTCAAAAGATATTAAAAGCTTTTAACAATCATATTTAAACAAAATCCGATATAAAATTAGGGGTAAAAGTGACAGGAGAACTGGTTTATAATTAGAGTATAGGACTGATACTTACTTATATATTTCTCTATATATAGTATATTACCGTACACGTTCGGTAACAAAAATGCCAGTGACGCAAATCAGGCGTTATGTGGCAGACGACAGCGGGCGCTGCGATTACCAACAGATTAACTGTAAGAACATAATCCCGCGTGTGCCATCAACACGTGAACTTGACCCCGCAAGCCCACATACGTTTGTACTTGGTACTTGCAATCGTTTATTGTAATTGCTGTAAGAAAGGTAGATTTCAGATTTAGGCCAAATTGTTAAAATTACTGTTTTTTTACACGGAGAATTAGCAATTACCTGGTTGCTTTACGGGTAAAATAAACAGATGTTAGGTCAAAAGATGTATGTAAAATTATTCTACCAGATTTAACGGGCTGATCAAAATTACGGTAAGTACTAAATTATGCTAAGTATGTCCAATATAGAGTAAAAGGATTTTTTCATTTTGAAGCAAATCAACTTCTAACAGAAGAAATAAGGATTTATTATTGTCTCCTCACTTTTACTACATCGTACAACATAACGAATAGGTATTTAATTGTTTGATTAACGACCGTACAGAAAATCTTGCCTAATGCTAATGATAATTTTTTGAATATGTATCACTGCCCAATATTGTTAAAACAGAGTACGAGTAAACCTATTTGTAATCTTCTGAGATACCTACTATTATTTGTAACATACATTATTACTTATCTGTGAAGACTTTTAATTACCTTTTTGTTATAGAAAATTTGTACGAAATACAACTGTGCTAATTGTTACTTTTCTGTAAACAAATAGAATAATTTAATAATCAATTACATCGATTTTACTTGTAAGCAATTACATCTAAATAAAATCAATGAAACCGGTAAATTTTTGCGTTACGTGAACACGCGCTAGTTTCATAATGCTTCAACCTATCCCAATAATGTCTAATAAGTCTTACAATCTTAACAGAATCAGTTTGAAAGTTCAATTGTGTAGTTCACAAGTTTACAGTCTTGCGTCGACATAGGCTTGAATCGGGCAGTCGCGTATTATACAATTATACTTAGATATCCCAAAAATAATTCAAAAGTAGTATCCAAATTATACCTTATTCGTGATCTAACTAATAAAGTATAATACTAATACTACATACAATACGTTATGAAGTTTAAACCTCCAACAAATAATTAAAATAAAGCAATTTTCTGCACGATTTAAGTCGTTTATTTCATCCGTTCTATTTTCGGTCTATTTTTATAGTTAGTTTTAATCCCTTTAATGTTTTTGTACGTCACATGTCTTATAATAAATTGGTCGGCTTGAAACTCATATGGTTTGGTTTGAGGGCAATAAACTAATAATGTATGTTATAATAATGAGTCTAATGTATAAGTCAAACGTGGCTAAATATTGGCACGTGACGAAAATACAGCTCAGAATTAAGAGAGAAAATGTTTTATTTATATTTCTTCACTACTACTAAAGCGTAATAATTATGGTTTTAAACATATTCGTAACTAGAAAAATTTAATCAATTTCTATTAATAAGAAATGCAACTTTCGATTGACACACACATTTTTAATTACACATGTAGACGTCCATTACAGCTATTTATTACTGCCAGGTATTAAGAATATATTTCGCTTTAAACTTCTATTCTTGTGAGCAGAATTTCGGCCACGGCGGTCAATCTCAACGAAGATCAGCCCCAGGTAAGTATGTACGCAAAACACACGTGCACTCTCTGTTCCTTCACTTTAATAGTCCGATGAGACCGCAATCCGACATGACCAGAGAGACATTAGGCGCAGGACCAACGGCTTTAATACATTGTGAAGTAATAATATTAAGATGGCGGCATTATATCCTCAGCCAGCAACGAAATCTCACGTAAAATTGTTGAAATAAAATTGTCAATCATTTTGTAAAGTTATCAAAACGACACCCATTCACGTAACAAGCTTTTAAATACAGATGTAAATATCCGATAAGTACCAAAATCATCTGTTGAAAACTATCTAGGTTCTATTTATTTATTTATTTAGTATTTGAAAAACACAATATTATAACCCAAACTCAAATATAATACGGTTTACAATAAAAAAAATGTAGTTTAATTCTTATATGCTCTTCATATATACTTTAACAACTATATTCGTATCAAAAGTGCACTAAATAAAATGGGTTTAGTTTATTCTAGGACACAGCCTCAGTTAAAAACACGTTTGATGATTTATTTCCAACAAAAATACAGTCGCAAAAATTAGAATATCTAAATCTATCGATAGTACATAAAATCAATAAAATTGATTGTTTTAACGTTAAAATAAACTATTATAATAATTTATAACAAAGTATAAATTCTCTTCTTCATAATAAATGGTCAGTAAAATTGACTAATTCACAATATTTAAACTGCGGACGCCTACGTATGGACTGGTAAATATATCATTAACAATTTATTAGGGATATAAATATGGTTTGAATGAAGATAAAGATGTTTCAATGTTTATCTATTTGAGATATATTATCAATCTGTTATCGAATAAAAATAGTAAACAAAATTCTTACATTTATAAATTGATTTGTTGAACACTAAATTAGCATTATAGGCATTGAGTACTTATACTTATAATTATAAGTGTCCAACGTGTACCAGTGCCGGATTTATATTTTTTATGAGTGTAGGCCATTTTTTTTTCGCCACCCCATGTATGTAAGTTTATGTATGTAGATTTCTAAAATACTTAATAATTTACCATTTGATTGTATTATGGAAGGCACTAAAGTTAAATAAACGAATGATTAATTAGATCGAGTGTGCGTCCTCTGAAATCTGATGCCTCGAGTCTGCCGCCCATAGGCCGAGGCCTATACGGCCTAAAAAGTAAGTGCTCTTTGTAACACTAAGTAAGCTCTGGGGCCTTATTCTCTATCACGCACATTATTTAAACAGTGTGTAACAAGCACGTAACACAACGCATCATGTTTAGGACTATAGAAATTTGGCTTACAGAATACCATTCCACGCACATATCTCGAAGATAACATGACACGGCCGCGTTACGCGTTTACACTATCATACAGAATAAGGGCCCTGTACAGTACACAAGTGAGAGTTGAAAATAGTTTCATAGTTCATTTCCTTAAAACTTCATCTCTAAAATAACTATGGCTTCATGATGATTCTGTAAAGTTACATTCGGGGTAGCCATTCCGAAAAATTAAAAGGAAATGCAAAGGATGATGTCGTATCGGACTAATTATATAATTAAACTTTAAGTAGTCATTAATTTTAAATAATCAATAATTCATTGTTTAAGGTTTTATAAGTTACGCACTCTTAATTGGTGAGTGAAGAGCTCTATACTGTTATTACTGTTGAGGTTTTACAAGTCAACGGTTTTCTTTACAAAAATAAAGCGCTGATTTCCTACAACTTCACGCTACATTGTGCAAAATATTAAATTACTTTGTATGACCAAGCAGGTGTGGTAAGTGCCGCAACATTATGCTAATGACCAACTAACTCTCAGTTTTATAAAGTAACTATCTATTAAGCGAACGGTTGCTACTATCAGAAAGTACAGCCCCAGTAAAGCAACATTTTTTTTAAAAACGTCAAGCGTGATAGAGCCTCCAGAAGTTTGTAGAGGTAACTTATTTGGCAAAGTAACATTTTTTTTTGTACCGAGTTTGCCGCTTGTTTGTTCTAGTAGTGCTGTAAATATGCTTTGATTTGCTCGAGATTGGTTCGTCCTTGCAAACCTCAGGGAGCTCGTAAAAAATTGCCAAATCGTTTTCCAACATTTTTAAAAGAAATATACGATGTTAATCCCACGTTTGAATGGAATATGGACATCTTAAAAATAACCTGCCCGAAGACAGCCATATTACTTCGATAAACTGCTGGTTATAGGGAAAGAAAACCAGCGGGTAGGTGAACACCTACCACCTGGAACTAACTAAACTCTCACATTTTTTTTGTATCGGTTAAGGACTTTCGTATATTAGCGGATACGAAAACACACCTTTTTAACACCTTGTGTACAGTAGTCACTATCTGGACGGACATAAAATATATCCTGCCTCCAGCAAAATTTTTCATACAAATCTTATCCTAACGAACATAACAAAAAGGAAGATTCTAAATCAGTCGAACCGTTCACAAGTGATGCTCTTAAACACATGGTGCTATATTTATTTACAAAGATTTATATGTTTGATATAAAACTAATAAAAAAACATTCACATCAGATTGATAACCTCCTCCTTTTTTTGAAGTCGGTTAAAAATAATGTGACGATGTTCAAAATCGAGAAATTCAAAATCAGAATGGTGTTGCCATTGTTTAAGCGATCTTAGCACTTACCTATAAACACGCCAATTATCGTCGCCTTAGAATAAATACTATAATAGCATATCGATAAAATAGGTACGATGATACAATAATATATTAAAATTACAACAATAGTTGATTGCATAACAGATATCAAAGGGCATTTACATAGTAGCAAGTTCACCAAAACCAAGAGGATTATGGCAGCATGCGTTATCAAAGTCATAAATAACTGTAAATCTAAAACCTTATCAGTGTCCGATCGAACTGATATCATTGGCAAAATACTTTTGGGCGCTGCTTGCTTAATAATACCTACATGTTGATAAATGAAAAAATATTTATTCGAATGGGGATGTATTTTTTATTTTTCTGGTACTGTATTATAATTAAACCGCCGCGCCGGATGTGGTCTTGTTTATGGTATGGTGTTTCTTAATTATGGAAGTATCAATGAATCTATTAACCGACGTAAACGTTTCATATGTCAATTTTTCCGCTTTTACATCGGCCACTACAACTCTTATATTATAAAACAGAATCGACTGCATTTAAAAATCGTTTATGTTTTCTCCTAGCTAGTTATTGATAGCAGTAACCTCTCTTCAACCCTAAGGAAGCAATAATCACTATTTTTATGATCATTGAGTTGGCCGAAGCCCAACAAATCTCTAGCCAATAATAGCTTATTTTAAAAATGTAATTTTCAGATTTTATTTGTGTATTTAAATGACAAAACAAACAATCCCTAGCCTAGATATAGTAAAATTGACCCTAAATATTAAAACCATCTAAACCTATATTACAAATCACCGTTCCAGCACTACTCTATAATCGACAGTATTCGATCAGCCGATCGTTTCGCTGTGTCCATCTTCCTGTAATATTACTAGGATTTAATACACCTACGTATGGTTAATCGGATCGTAAACCTTTATGGGCATTATAAACTAATGCTCGCAGGTTTGAATAGTTAATGAAGCATGAAATTACTAATCATTATGACAAACTCAATATTAATGGAACAGGTTACGGCTTAAATAAGTGTTGCATGTTATGTGGGTTTATCGTGTGCTGGTCTTTCTGGGTTTTTACTACTGTTCCGTCTATTTCTGACACTAAGCAGGAGTGTGTTAATGATATAGTTTAATTTTTAGGATATTGATGCCAATTAGGTACATTACTAAGGCTAATAAGTCTTAACATATGACTACATTGAGTGGCGTAGTTGTAATACGGTGCGACTGCAGTGTTGAGGTTTCAGGTTCGATCCCTAGGTTAGGTAAATTAATTTTGGGGTTTTTTAATCAGTATGATATGCCGATAGGCTCGCCCCCTATCACACTATGGGATGGAATACACAAGGCGGAAAGTGGGTGCGCCAGTTGCACCTCTGTCTACATGATAAAAAAAGTGTGTGTGTACAATGTACCCAGTTAATGAGACTTGCCTTTACACGGCATACATAGCTATGTTAATAAAAAATGTGGGATGTATTGCTATTCATTTATCTACCATAGCCGAATCAGTTACATAAGTACTTTGATTATTTAAAAAAAAAAAAATAAAAAAAAATCAAAGTACTTATGTACGTGATTCGGCTATGGTAGATAAATGAATAGCAATATATATCCCACATTACTTTGTTGTAATGCCAGTTGATACCTGGGAAAATACTTTTCTTGCAATCGAAAGCACATAATCCTCTAGTATAGTGCTCATACGCCGTTTTGGTTACATACCAATAAGCGACCTAATTCGACCGTTACGCAATAAAAAATAAAATAAACTCGAAAGTAATAGCAAATTAAAACTCATTGCAATAATATTCACGTAAAATATAGCCCTTTATTACAACGTAAGGCAAACAATTTGTTTTGACTGTTTTGTTTAGCGTCGCCTCACTGCGCATAATTTATTCGATTTGAATATTCAAAGCGTTAGCTCGATCGTTTCATTTTCTAATATGGGCAATACAAACTCGCAAGATAATATTTTGCTAAAATCAGAAATGTAACGCCTCGGTGTAGGGGTGATATGGTTTTGGGAAACAATGGATTAATCATAACACAACATTAAAAAAAAATAGTTTATTACAAATCAGACTTACATAAAAGCGTAAATTATACAAAAATAAATAAAAATTCAGGAAATTATTATAAACAACAATATACATAACTATTCCTATATTAGAATGTATAATGTTAAGTGAACAACATGACATTTTATTTCATACGTGCAAGGCAAAGTGACTTCACTACACCTGATGGTAAGTGGAGTGGGGTCCAATATGGCGACTGACGAGAGATGATTACCCCTCGGCAGTCGACACAATTATGCCGGCCTGTTGGAACAGGATATACACAGGCCGATTCTGAAACGCGACGCTCTTCCGTGGATCACTATGGTGGGTTTTAACACCTGTACAGTGATCGCTATCCCGTCGGATATAAAATATATCCTTCCACCAGCAAATACATATGTAGGTATACAACCTCTGTAGTGCAATAGGCGATGAATTGGCTTTGAAATCAAATACCCTTATCATAAATATTCACGTAATCAGTAAATATGTGTTTCGGAATATGATCTTGTACAACTGAATGATATTCACACAAAACTTACTTACGTTTTCCTAAGATACCTACGTACAAAAGTATATTAGAGGTCAAGAAAACTAAAGAATGTATAATTACATCTAGTATGTGTAAGTACTAGGTGTGTTTTAATTTTAACAATAGCAATAATATCCCATAAATACATCAACTGATGGCCATACTAGCCCATCGAGTTGCCTGTTATTAATCATTTCATTGCTTAATGAATGTAAATTATGCAGATTCAGAGTTCGCGTCACAATGGAGACCATCTTTGTCGTAACGCTTCAGATAAAGGCTTTTGTCTAATTCAAAAATGAGGCGGACGTTACACCGACATTTAATTCTAATGAATATAATGTCGTATATATTACGGGGTTAAAATGTTCAATTTATTATATAAAATGTCCCAGAGTGACGTGATCCACATTAGATTAGGAATATTAAGATAACGCCATGTGGAAAGCATGAAAAAATATTGTGAAAACATATAAATTATTGTGTGGTATATAGTAAATATATTATCAATGTTATCAATATTATAACATTACATAATATTATGAGGAATTGTATATTGTATATAATTATATGTATTTTTGTGAAATCCGCAGAAAAAATCTGCAATAGGTACTTTAGCATCTGGTCGTACTCAACATGTACTCGGATCGATGAATTATACGATGAAATATATGGTATCATTGTTTAAACTGTCATTTACTACAATTACATCTTACACAATATAGAAAAGTAAAACAATTTCGACCCTATTAAATGCCCGTTAATGTTTATTTTAATAAAAATACATCGAACATCTAGATTCTAGAGTTCTGAAAAAGCCATCACATCAGCGGGCAAATTCATTTAACCGTAGTTTCTCTTCCGCAGTACAACTCCGCAAATTGTGATCTTATCTTTTAATTCGGTTTCCACTAACACCGAAGTACTTTCTTTGCTTACCTTAAAATGTACGCTGATTACGATTCCGTATTCTTTGTTTATCAGAAAGTAAACATGGTTTCATAGTAAGTGATAACCACCAACACCCAGGAATTGGTTGCACCGCTCTGTCGCCCCCACGAAGGCTGGGAGGTAGGAATAAGGTACTTTCACCGCGAAACCAAAAAAAGGTAAACAATGCCAAAGTAAGCATGATACTTCAAAAGTGCTCACGAGCGTTTTGGGTGTTGCCAGGATAGAAATCGGATGCCATTTTATGGAACCTTCGGCATTCTTTATTTAGATTCATTATTCTTCGGTAACAGTCACGTCAAATGGTAACCGATATAACCGATAGAACATTGAATTACAAAACTCTGTGTGACACGCTGAGCTCCTAACTTTACAACTAAAACTAATATTTAAGTATTGATAAAAATGTAAACTTTAATTCCTATTCCAGCTTCAATTATATTATTAAAGCAACCAAAACTCTATAATGTTTTTTTTTTTTATGTTTCCAGACTCAAGGAAGTGCCTAGAACAGTTGTAGTAAACTTATACCTAGAAAATTAAGTTAGAATTGTACTGCTTATTAGTCTTATAGACTAGATTGTAATAGGGTACCGGACTCATTTTTGTTCTTTACTTTTATCAAATATTTACGCTATATAAATTATAACACAGAAGGAATTTTTAAAATCCGGTAAAAAATCAACAAGTTATAAGTCTTTGAATTTCGGTGGAAGGGGTAATTAACAAGAAGCAGAAAAGAGACGAAATATCCACATGTGACGTCATCGGGAATTACGACGCGTGCTAAAGAAAGAGATGTAGCGATATCCCCACATCACGCCCACTTCTGCACATTACAATATTTTAAATATGAATTACTCGCTCATTTTTTAACCAATTTTTATGCAGTTTTCGCAGGAGTACTTCTTTTTCATATTATTAACCATTATATATAGAATAATGGACAAAATCAAGCATAGGCCGGTCGCCTATTAACTGCGAAGAACCTGGTTCTCACAAAAAGGAAAAAAAAAATGTTTGCGCGAATGTTAGACATCGAAATATAAATATAAATATTCCAGTTTTTATCGCAGTTTTTCTATTAAGTATGATTTTTTTCCGAGGTTTCTAAAAGTTTTGCAGCCTTCATGATCACGAGGCAGAATGCAGTGTAGGTAGTCTGACAAGTCAACATTGCAACATCTACCCACATTTTACAATAATACAAAAATAAAAAGAATTAGTTAAATTAGAATAAGAATTAGTTTAATTAGTACAAAATTAAAATAAAAAAAAACACAATCCCAAAATCTATATTTATTTCGACAACCAAGAACTCTCTCAACTAGAAAAACATTTTCAAATTGATTAACATTAAACACGGGGCGACAAATGAGATTGGTCAGTGAGGAGTGAGCAATGCTAATCGGCTCGAGGCACGCGTGCGGCCCCGCGGGACTTGCAAGCGAGGTGACGGATTACCCCGGAATTGGCGGCGACGCGGACGATATTGCCCCAATTGTCAAATGTCACTATCGCTCCACGTTCCCTGGCTGATAAAACGTTTGATCTCGACTCGTGCACTTACTCCGAAGCTAAAAAGAAGTTTTTGACGATTGGATTGTTTGTGGTGGGTTTTGGTAATAAGTATTAGTAAAAATCTAAATAAAAATGGTTGCCATGTTCACTAGGTTCCGATCCTATAAAAATGTTACAGGTTGTGAATATTTTTGCTTAAATTACCACGCGAAGAATTCGTATCAAATTTGGTAAATAGATCAAGTGTTTCTTTAATAGGGGAAAGTGCACAAAGGGTCTTTATTCTAGAAACCGCGAGCAAAACCTAGCATGTGTTGATCTCTACGTCACGTATTATGGTATAAACCGCTAATTAATACCAACCCCTGTAAAAAGTTACTTTTTCTTTAAATATTACCTCCACTATTATTTAATGATAGAGAAGGACGGTTTGGTTTTTACTTGACTCTGTTTCAGGCCAGTTGGGAGTATTATCGGTAGAAACTGCAAAATACGAGGTGCCTATTGTACTTACTGGCAAGTACGGAAAAAGTGATTTACGTAAAATTTGTGTGCCAAGATTTATTAAATAATTGGTTTATTTAAATGGTCGCTTTATTTGAAATTAGAATGATATCCACCTATCCATTACTATACTATTAACATTATTAAAAATAACAACTAATTCACTACACTAGATTCCTTTTTTAAATTTCATTACAATATTGCGAATGCATTAGTTAATCGCACAATAATTATTTGCATAAAATCCCCATAGATCGTTAGAGAGAACCGCCCACCGCCAGATGTAGGTCTTGTAAATACTTTAATATGGATTCCGTATGCTAATACCGTTTTTTCATAAATTGTATAAAGCCAGTTACATTGTAAACTAGTTTTTATAAATGGTTAAAAAAATGTGGGCACGCGCCCGTTAATCTCGGGGTGTTGGTGCATTTTTTGTGTAGAATTAAAGAGTTAATCAATGTGATTTTTTTGTAGCAGTTATTGTAACTGTTTGTGTAATTTATAATAGTGTGGAAATGATTTAACCGTATTTATATTAGGGTTGTTCTCATACGTTTCAAGTAAAGTTTATATGTCAGTTGCCATATTAAAAAGCCACTGTCGATAGTCCTCATTCAATGCCGTTTATTTGAGAAAATAAATTACAGAATGACTATTGTATTTAGCTGGCTTATAAATTAATGTGACGAGGTGAAACATATACGCTATCTGTTTTTAGTTATATTTTGTTTATAGACTCAACCGACGAACATAATTCTACAACTAAAACATAACTTATAAAAAATGTTATAATTTGTTTGCAACTTAAACGTTAAATCATTTTTATTGACCAACAAATTAGATAAAATAACTAATTTTCTTGGCAGTGTTATCAAATAACTCATAATTTGAACGTCAGGGTAACGTGTACCGCTACATATTATAATAAACAAAGGACGTATCGTAGGTATTCGAGGGAGGTGCGCGAGTAATGATTAATCGTGGCACATGAATATGCATGAGAATTAGAGCTGTCAGCCAGCGCGGGCTCCGACGCCTTTAAATAATATCAAATTAAACATGTACGCTACCTGAGCAACATATATAAGAAATCGTAGATTACATTTTGAGGAAGAATTTAATAGTTTAGACGCTTTACCGTTCGATTATATTATTAACATCATAAAGACTTCCGTTTTTTAAATATTGTCTTAAAAGCCCCTATGCTTATTCATTAAATAAAGATTATAGAAAAAAAAATCGTTGTCGAAATATATCAAGAATAAAAATTAATTTACTTCCTATAAAAATACGTTTGTAGTAAGCGTTGAGGAAAATTCTACTCTGATTTAATAAAAATAATAAATCAATTATCAGTGTAAATACGAAAGGCACGTAATTAAAAAATAAAGCCCGTCTATTCATCGTCGTAATATAGCGACGAAACAAATACATCTACAGCTATACTTTGATAAAAAAATAACGCAACGAGACTTAGAGCAAATGTATTATGGATAACATGTATAAAAATAGTCAGATTGAATGGCCAGAAGTGAGACCCGCGGTGCGCGAACTATTGTTGTCATAGCAGGCAATCCAAGCCCCAACAATATGACAAAGCATGTTTTACACAAAATTATGAAATCGTGTTTACATTTTTTCCTGCTATTGAATACAGTTGCCGTTTTACGTTTTTTGTCACGTGCTTGCGTGATAGTACACTATCAATGAAATACAAATACAGATTATATTGACATACAGTTTAAAATAATTCAGTTTAAAGAACTGTTCCACTAGCTCGTCCTTTTAGGCACCGACCGTAATTCATCAACTGATTACTTTAAGACAAAAACATAAATCACAAAGAAATAAAAATCAAATTTCAATAACACAAACGCGTCGCCGCATCGCGACCGTAGAATAAACACGGGATAATTTCATGCGCACCGTTATTATTTCTCTCGGGGCATTATCATCTAAATCGCATCGCGCCGCCATTTACGGTGTTTAGGTATTTGCACACTATTGTTAGTGGCGTTGTGTATAAAATAAACATTTGTTATAGCTGAAGGGACGGCCACAATATCGGCGAGCGGATCCCGCATTAACATTAGAATGAAACAGGCTGATATATGGGCAGCGGCGGCAGAGAGCCGCAGGTTGCGCTACGGCCACCAAGACTATCGTGTGAATTGTTTTGTTTGAAATGTCTACGTCATTATCATGATTTTCTGTTTTTAGAGGGTACAACTACTGATTAAAAAAATAATCATAATTGAAGGGTCTAAAGTGTCTGAATATTTTGTGTCGAAATCAAAGATATACTCACTCACTTATCTGTAATCTGTATCTGTATTGAACTGAATCTTGTTAGTGTTAAAATTTTATTTCTATTTTTTTGTAGTAACCACTAAATTTTCAATCAGTTAATGTTGATCAGAAGAATATCTAACTTTGATATTTTGTCAACATTTAGAATTATTCATCCGATTCAATTAATTCGCCGATATTAAATTTAAAAATTATATTTATTAATAATGTATTAAGATACCGTCAACAAATCGTAAAATGGTGGTTGGCATTTATATAACACATATCAACTAATGCTACGCGCATGTACATTTGGAAATTGTAATGTCATATCTAATAAGTTTTTACAATATAACATGTACCATTTTACCCCAAAACTATGTTTACCTACAATCTCCACTACGTCCAAACATTCAATCACATGTACCACGTGACATAATACCCCATTCAAACGTCTCAAAATTCCCATCCGAATAATGCAATCTGAAAAATTATATTTGTTTAGAAACGAGGGGGCTAATGAAATCTAAACTGAATTTACACGAGGCGTTCAGATGACACAATGAGAGGACAGTAGAATAAATACTATGAGAGGGATTGAAGGTGTAGACGCGCGTGGCGGTGGCGTGGCGGTCACGTGGCGCGCGCGTGCCACTAAACCGACGCTTCCGTGCCCCCGCGCATGTTTTGCAAAGACGAAGGGCGCTTTATAATTCGAATAGGAAATATTACACGCTAATTTCGTCGCGTTTGGTGTGGAGATTGATATTCGGTTTATAGCTGGTGTGGTAATATATGTTTGATTTTGATTAATTGAATTCTCTACACATGGACATTGTAGTTTCGGAGTTTTGGTTTGTACTTTTCTGAATTCAGATTGATGATTTTTTCAGTCTTTACCGGACTCTCCTTTTAAAAGGTTAAGTGTAATGTACTACATAATTTAACTTTCTAATTTTAATAAGTAATATTGTCAAATATTAAATAATAATTACACAGTTAAAATAAATGCATGTATTATCACATCAATTTCATCATTTCATAGAAGATACATTATTAATAAACACTTTGACACGAAACCCAATGCACGCTACATTTCGTATGAGAGTAATAGTTTAATCAGAACGCGCCATAAGCCATAAATTCAATTGTAATTATATGTAGTGGAAGTAACTACCGGCGGGAACGTACATCGGCTTTACGAGCCATGTGATTGAGTCTCTCCAACTATTCCATTAAGTGGAGACAGTCTCAAAGTTGCGTGCTTTATGCCATGCCGTAATTAAACGCTCAACCCGTTTGTCTGCCAACTTAAGTCTTGGATCAATTGTTTTAGCTAAGGAGAAAGAGTTTGATCATATTTTTGTGTAAAATTTATACGGATCAAGCAGAGTTGGAATGTTGTTTTAATTCGATGGTACCTAAATGAATAAATTTCGTTTATATTTTGTGTTTTTTAAATAAATTTATTTATTTTGTAAACTAAATACATAATAATAATAAATAAAAACTGAATAGTTTTGAGTAAATAATGTAGTATTTACATGATTATTTTCGCATCGGATTTGGGGAAAATTATCAGAATCTGGGGTTTTACTGCTGAGCTCTTTATCTAAGTAATTTATAAATTATATAATCAACAACATTACGCTGCACAACGCCTTGTTTATTAACATATTGGTCGTATATATACCATTTTATATTGTTCTGTAAAATGCAATTAAACAAAACAATTTAAAATTTCATTGTCCCTGTGCACAAACTATTTACGTGAACTTATCCGCCGATAAACACAAATGATTAAAGGAACCTTTATCGTCCTACGTAAACATAATTAAATCAACACCGGACACATCTCGCCGTATTAATCCATAAATCTTTTTAAACATCACTCATCCAGACAGATTACCTCTGGTACAACGGGGCAAAAAAATATCGCAGCCTCCGATTATCTCCCGGTACGTTGAATCAACACGCGAACCCATTCATCGGTGCAATGAAAATATTGACCGTTTATCTTTTGTTTTTCCATTTCGCAAACCTTTCGGTTTACTCGGTGTTTGAGCGCGAATGTGTGAGCTGACAGAATTCATTTATGCAACAACTAAAAGGATCCGCGCGCGCTGATGTGTGAAATCACTATTTTGTTTGATGGTATTAAGCCCTTTCAATTTTATTTTTTCAGTTACAAATTCATATCGTGTTGTAGGCTCTCAGCAGGATATAATTTAAAGTTTAGACACTTTCATATTGTTTACGTTTATATGTAAAAAAATAACTTTATTTGATTAGTTGTTAATACAAATCTAACATCCAGGCATTAATTAGGTAATCTATTTAATGTAGGTAAATTGACATTGGATTACGAAGGAAACATCCTTATCTAATATTAACATCGTTCGAATATCTTAAAATATGCTCTCTACCGACCCAGGTACATTTCCTCGCCCACTCACTATTCTCTAACCGCTCAGCCACATACGTAAGTCGATTTTCCAAGTACCTACCTGCTCTAGGAAAATTTATATTGAAATTACGTCGTCCCAGGTATTTAAAGCTAGAAGATACCGGAATTTAGTAAATAAACGAAATACAAAATTAGACAATTACCTGGCACATTTGGAATGCCTATGGCATTAAGTCCGCCTGTATATACATTTGTATATGAAGTGCTAAATAAACAAATAAATAAATTACGTACTATAATGTATGTTATAATATGTAGGTACTTAGGTATATTACAAAATGTGTTGAATTAATAATGCAATAAAAAAATGCTTGTCAACTCCGTTGCACGACTGGAGTTTTGGTACTCCTTAGTAAGATTGTATTTGAAAATGCAATAAGCAAATGGGGTAAGTAAACACAACTCCTATATACTAAAAGCGTGTACGTATTTACTTGTGTGTCTAATAATGTCCAATCCAATTCCATTTTTTTATGATTGGCCATATCATTTTTACAACAATGCCGCCAATATCAAGTTTGAAAAGTAGAAGGCGCATATTATATTTAATGGGCAATTTTAATAGGCACTGACTCCAAAAAAGTGTTATATATGCATACCCTTAAACATAAAAACATGAATTGGAAAGAATATTAAAAGTATTACATGTGTGTGTATGGTTTTGATTATTTTTTGGATTATAGTAGTTCTACGGAAGTAGTTTTTCTTTTGTACATTTTTTTATCACCAATTCTCTGCTTTGTTTATACTGTAGAGTGGCTAAGTAACCATTAATGCTATTTGCGACTTAAGAATCTTAACAGATATTCGATTCCGCATTTTTTGTGTTACATAATTATTGTATAACAATACAATTATAACTAATTACTAAACTCGTACGACTTAACTTTAAAGTTAAGAACTTACAAGTTTTGACGGATATTTTATACGCCAAGTTTTCTTACTCAGCCAACTGCCTCGAGCTCAAGAAACTTGCATGCTAACACGTGTAGCGACATCTATGTTCATAAAACTCAACCAAATTGTCAAAACTTATCAAATGGTTATAATCTTGCTACTCGACAACAGATGACGCTATGTATGCTAAATTAATTTGTAAAAAGTTTACGTTATTTAAATACAACCCTATATTTTAAATATTATGCCACATTTTTTTAAACGCTTATAACATAAATTGTTTAGCAGTATCTATTATGTCAATAATTAAATATCAAATATTTCATTTAATTAAATTACAAGAGATGGCGCTACACTACCTTAACAGCAAAAATTACATTATAATTTACTACGAAGCGCAGTTTTCACGTTCGTTGTTTACTTGCTCTATAATTTATAGCTCATTTATGAATCTATAGCAGAGATTCGAGGCTTATTTACTAAAATCAATAAGTCGCATCATTTCAATAAAAGTAACAATGACTTTCAAAAAGCAATATTGCAACTATTTACTTACTTAATAATACGCCAAATGGCAGTTTCGGGTCAAATTAGAGTAGTCCGATTTAGATTCTATTTTACTATATTCCATTTCTACCGTATCTAAAATATCAGTCACCGATGTACTGATCGGGCCACCAGTTATCAAGTTACATTTGTGACAACCGTAGCTGAAACCCTCCTTTCGGGCCACCAGTAATCGTTACATTTATGATAACCGTGCCTAAGACCTTCCTGTTTTGTTTGCGAAAGTAGCCGGTAGTAAATACTAATAATGACTATGGAAATGAAAATAAACCACAAATACGTAAAAAAATACTTTTATTATCATCACAATAACCCAACTCCAAAACCATTAACTTTTCCATATAAACCATTTGTAACAGAAATAAATACTTTTTTGAAAATAAAAATACAAAAATATCTGAATAAATCACAGATCTGAACTAAGTTCTCATTTTTCAACAAAAAAAAAATGATACGATGATTGATTAAAGTATTATTTGAGCAACCCTCTACTTACAATATAAAATTGGTCTTTAAGACTTACAATATAATCCTTAAACCTATTAAAACTTCTGTATAGAAGTCATTATTTGTCATATTATTATTTGTCTAACTATACTGAATTCTTTACAGTCATTGATGACGACACATCGCTTTTAATTCATCTTATCGTTACAAAACGATATAACTAAACATTTTAATTTATGTGTTGTGTGGTTCGGACTGTAACCGAAGTGAAGAAAATCAAACGTTCAAATAAGTACCTTAATTAATATCAACAAAATTTTGAACTTCATATTTATTCAATTACGTATATATAAAGGAATATATATATTTTTTTACTATTTACTTGGTTCTTTGACTAATTTAAGTAATTCTTGTATTGATAAACCAAAATCATGCCATAGTTGCTAACAATATCGAGAAATGGTATTAATATTGGGTTCTTGAACTTTTTTTAAACAATTATAAAATTCCATCAAATATATTTAGTACTGTTCAGATCTAAAATAAAATTGTACATATTTTTCTCATTAGAAATTAACTTAAAGTAAGATACATCACAATAGCTGCCAAAGAAAAAAATTTACCACATAAAAAATTGTGAAAACACTCATGTCATGGTTTTTGAGATTTATTTACCAGATCTTTGAATAATAACATCGATTAAAGTTTAACCATAACAAGTCTATGAGTACACACGCAAAGAAATGTTAAAAATAATGTATATAAATAAATAACAAGAAATAAATGCAAGGTAAAAACAAAACATAACTAACAGACCATGTAAATACATACAATATTTGTATTTTGTCTCTCGTAAAAAAATATACAAAATACTATCACTTATATTAACCATAGTATGTTGCACTCCGTTTCCTGCGCCTTAAAAAACAGTTTTGGGATTCGAAAACAGCTACACGTCATGAACAATAATTTCTTGACGACTATTGTCATCACCATAATTATCATTACCATCATCATGATCATTACCATCACCGCGCATTAGAATATCCGCATGGTGTTGGCACAGCCGTGGTTCATCCGGTATTGCACGTACATCATGCCGGAGTTGTGCCAGTAGTACAACGCGCCCAGCACCAACACGTGCCACCACTGATGCGAGTGGCCGAGGTAGTCCATCTGTCCCGGGAACCAGCGCTCCGGGATCTGTGGGTATTGTTTAGTTTTAAAATTACAGGTGGAATAGTTATATTGTTTAATATATATTATTATGTGCATGTTGAGTTTTCCTAACTTGGGCTTACATTATAGCTATAAGTTATAATATTTAAAATATTGTTATCGTAGTGTTAAGTCTGCTGGAAAACCTAATAAATAAATAAATAAATAAATATCTACATGTCTGCCGTCTGACAATTTGTATGAAGAAATTCAAGTTTTTACAATTGTTTACAAAAAGGGCGGTAGTCTAATTTTAAAATTGTTTTTCAGCCTATAAAAGGACTGCTTGTCGTCAGGGGCATTGTATCAACAGAGCTTGACCTGTGATCATCTCTGCCGCCTGGTATTTCGTAAAATCTGTAGCATTAAATTTGTTGCTGTTTATTTGTTAAATTTATTAGTATTTTGATTTGGCAATAATAGTTTAATATTCTATTGTTGTATAACTTCTTAATATCTCTTAATAAAAATGACTGATGAATCACGGATGGATGATGGTGGTTTTATTAAATTTATTGTCATTGTCTTTTATTGACAAAGTGCCCTCTTCTTACAAATATACCACTATAATACTAAAGGGTCTTCCCTAGACGGTAATAGAAGAGCCTAATTCCCATTATTGATAAGGATAAAGCTCATCCAATATTTATAAAGGCAAAGATTTATAAGGCCAGTAAATGTTCTAACCATTTATCATTCATTCCAATATAGGGAAAATAAATAATATAATACATGTTTGAAATATGCTGCTTATTTAAAAAAAGAAACAACATAGAAAATCAGTATTATGTCAAGCTTAATGATGCTATTATAACACAAATATTCTTGCAAAAAGGCTACAGTCATGCATGTAAAATAATATATCCAACTCACCTTAAATGCATAAATAATGAAAGCCGTCCCACTAATGATGTACATCCCTATCACTCTAGGGAAGAACATCTGGAAAAAAAGAAAACATATAAATTAACAAAAATCATATGCTACAACACAAGCCTATTAGTTTTGTTTATCCTCAAGTTCATTGCGTTTCAAAGTGGACACGCATACCTAGCAAAGCTTGACAACATGTGAAAGGGAGACGTTCCTATACATTTTTTAAATATTACTATCTATCGTGAACAGCACTTTTTTCTGGATGAAACGTAATGATAAATGTAATGATTTCTTGTGTTTACGCGAATGTTAGACATTAAAATTAAACTATTTTTCGGATTTTATCGCGGTTTTACATATGTCCATATGTCCTTTTGTACCCCTGACAACGTGTACGCAAAATTTCGTGTCCATCACTTCGAGTTATAAAAGTGCGAAGATGGAACAAATCAACAAACTCATATTCACATTTTTTTATATTTTTAACGGAGCTCAATAAAGTTACCTCGCTTCACCTGATGTTAAGCGAAGTGAATCCCAAAAAAGTGTCGACCGCCAAAAGATACAAGCATACCCGGACGGCCGGCACAATCATGCCGGCCAAATTTATTTCTCCCCTCCCCATATCCCACAAATCCCTATCCCACTTCCCTAAGGAACGCCATGGATGCTAAGCTGGGGGATCGCCTGTACACCATTAGCAGGGTACCCCCGGTGATAACCATGGTGTTCCCAAAAAAAACATGCCGGCCTGATTACTTAGGATACTCGGAGGGCTTTATCTTTCTTGGAATGAAGAGAAGGAGGCCTCTCCTTCTGAGCAGGAGAGGGCGTGGGCAGTTTTATTTTAGGCAGCAGGATGTCGTGGCTATACTTTGGGAACCTTCAATCTAGTTCATTATTGCCTTCATTTTTCCTATTATTCTTTCTTTCTTTGTTTAAATAGATTAACCTTAATAATGTCTGATTCAATGAATTAAACAATTGTTCTATAGTTTCAAAGACAGAGATTAAACCAAAGGTCAACTTAGCAAATGAGAATTTCCTGTAAATTTCCCACTTCTATAATTATTGCGTTTTGTTACAACAAGAGATATATATTGACTATCATATAATATCGATAGTATTTTCTAGAACCTCAACGCTCCTACGAAGAACAAAATAAACTAAAACGGCGGAAATATAATGACATTTCAAATGACTAACATCCGATACAACCAAGAACAGCGTACTGTTTTTAAAAACGTTATAAATTATCGCAACATTGAGATTTAAATATTCGGTAATAAGGAAGTAAGGTCGTCTATTCTCAAGATCAATATTTGCAAATAAATTGTTGATATATTAATAAAATTAATTTATTATTGTAAAATATATTGGGTCACGGTTGATTAATACGGTAATAATAATGCCGGTCTTAGGTAGAATAAAAATTAGTGCCCAATCTTAGGTGAGGTATTTTTCAAGTATTTTTGTTATGAGTTTGTAAAGGCTTTCTCCCGTGACGCTACCTTTGGGCCTTTGTACCCCCCTAGAGCTGACGCCCCAAACAAACCCTTGCCCTAA
Source organism: Manduca sexta (assembly GCF_014839805.1). Lineage (NCBI taxonomy): Eukaryota > Metazoa > Arthropoda > Insecta > Lepidoptera > Sphingidae > Manduca > Manduca sexta. The sequence goes on from NC_051138.1 coordinate 3,687,869, forward strand.
AGCCGGCACTGTGAGCCGTAATAAAAAAAATGGATGCCTTATTTGCTCTGGCATAGATTATCCACGTTATTTACCCTCTAACAATAAGTACAGTCGGCCACAAAACTAGCTGAACTAATTCAAAATATATAATCACCTTTATACTTTTGTGTCCGTATCAACATTAGTCTTTTCCACCAAAATAAACTACAAATATTTTTCTTTATTTTTAAGAAATAAAAGCATATTCCGATTAAAGTTAATCTGTAAAAGTTTTTTGTAATATTGAATTAGTTCAGCTACGTTTATAGCTGGCTATATAAACATAAAAAAAATATTCTCTCTTCGCCCAGTTAAAGACCACGAATGCCACATTTCTTCGTTCGTAAAGACCACTGTAACTGTCACCCACCTGCACCATGGGGTTGTCGAAGCCGCCCATCGCGTAGGTCCAGTGCAGCGTGGGCAGCACGCCGTACGCCGCCCAGCCGATGAACACGCACATCTTCACCGCGTACGGCACGCCCAGCCGTGGGATCTGAAGCGCCATCGCTACTACGAATATCACCGTCACCGACGTCATGTAGAACATGCGCAGCTCCTGGAATCCACATGATGGTTGTTACGTTTATTATACAATATTATGGGTGTTTTTATTTTTAGTTTTTAAACAACAAATAAGTTGTGATAGATTAGCTGGGAGTGGAACGGACTAAAGGGACGATAGTTTGCAGGTTCATAAGTTATATGTGTATTCTTTGTGAATAACCGCTTGGTTTTACAGTGAACTAAAACATTGTGAGGAAATCTGCATACCTGAGAAGTTCTCTACGAAAATATTAAGGGAATTGTGAAGTCTGCCAATCTGTACTAGGCCAGCATGGTGGACTAAGGCCTAACCCTCTCAGTAGTAGAAGAGCTCCAGTGGGACAGTATACAGGGCTGATATTATTATTATATAGCAGAAACTATTTACAAACAAAGAAGTGTGTCGTCAAATTATTATTATTACTCAGACATAAACGACGAAAGATCAGTATCTATTGGTGGAACAATAGGGCTCAAAATAGTAATCATTGGTAATCTATATAGTACCTGCAACAGGTGACACTCGACCTCAGAAAGAAAAGGTATGGGTTCAATTCCTATACAAATATTATTACAGACATCATCATTGGTGTTATAGGACAACATGTTCTCCGATACCCATAAATCATGATCTAGGTACGCCTTTGCAACTCGAACGCTCAGGGCATTTTGTAGGTCTCAATCTTATAGTTCCTGACAAGATATTTTATATTGATAGTGACTGATTGATGTTCCAGTAAAAGTAAACGCATCAGGCCTGTGATGCCTTCTCTGGACTCTAACACCAACCAGAGAGCCAATACCGCCACAACACAAGACTTAAACTATTGAAATATTTATTAACTGAATAATTTATCAAAACAAAAGACGCAGTTCCCTAAGGCCCTCGACAAAGATACACAAAACCCAGGAAACCGATCTAACAATATAGTATTCACTGACCACGTGCCTGAAGGTCAATGGCTGTTTGTTTCGCAACACGTAAGTCATTACGCAAACGCGATCAATTGCCGATACCGCATCGAGACCTGCGTATCAATATGGTGGTATTGACCTGGCGACCGTTGCGACAATTCGCGTCGTGGTGGATGGTAATTCGATGGAACGTGGTCAATTTGAATGTGACATTGACAGCATAGAGGTTGTTGTTTATAAGGTGATGTGGGTCGAGATGTATATGGCAGGGGGATTATCTATACTGGTATGTAAAGCTGAAGTTTGTTCGAACACGCTAATCTCAGGAACTATTGAACCGATATAGATTTCTTTAAGTAATAGGAAGTTACATTACTTCTGAGTGCTCTAGGCTACTTTTTGACCCGGGAAAATATTTATCCCGTAAATATTTTTTCACGCAGGCGGATCAGCCCACACGTCTCAGGAAATACTAAACGGATTTTGATTTTTTTTTAACTAGTAAGTAGTTACATTACTTCTGTGTGCCCTAGGCTTCTTTTTATTCCGGGAAAAATTTTATCCCGGAAAAGATATCACGAAGGCAGGGCCGCGAGTGAAAACTATGTTTCTTTATAAAAGTATATACAGGCAATAAAGGCAATAAAACAGATGGTGATCTCTATCGGTAATGTAAGGTTCCGAAGTGGTAGATCAAAACAATTTAAATAAAGATACGTATTGTGTTTAATTTGTAAGTAATGAAAATGCTGCAATTTAACCGTGATTTTAAAATCCTTATTTTAAAATAATACATAGAAACGAGAAATTTCACATGTGTGAGTGAATCCCGTATAATCGCTTAACGATTCTGAATTATTTACATGTATTATGGTCCTTGACCCTGTCGATTCAACCAATATGCACCTTAACGATCAGTGAACTGGTTTATGAATTAGGGCTGCCACCTAGTTCTCTAAAATTGATTTTTTTGAACACACGAGAAAAGTCCCATATAAACTTTTGGATATGTCGGAATAACAAAAAGATTTTTTCACGATCCCAGGAACCACAATCTATACAATTATTATAAAGAAGTGTATAGATATGTAGGGGCAAGCCTTTGGAACTACTGTACCGATTTTGAAAATTCTTTCACTAATAGGAAGCTCCTGAGTTCTATAGCCCATTTTTTATCCTGAGAATATATTTATCCCGGAAAAACTTTTTCAAGCGGGCGGAAACGCGGTTAAAAGATAGTTTTTAATAAATGAAAAAAAAAATATATAAAGAACACAAATATACCTATATGTCAGAGTAAAACATACATTTTCACTTGGGTATGAATATATTTAGGTGGGTTTGGTCGGCATCAAAACTTGAAGTGTCAACCCTACGATTAGAGTTATTGACCGCGTCGAGACAGGCTTTCCTTCATACTTCATACTGTTATTGTTGCGAATAATGTGAATTTATAATGACCGGCCCGTGGACATACGGTCCAGTATGCAATCGCCTTTTGACATACAATTCATTTTCATGTATGCTTTAAATTACAAGTTATTGACCGACTACACTGAATTAATAGAGGTAAATACATGAGATCGCGGAAGAAATGAAGTAAAAAGACAATGATGAATAATTTTGATACCTTATTACAAAGCAATTAAGAATATTTTGGTTTATTTTTTAAGATGCGACCATATGTCGCCTCTCGAAGCGATTGACAAAAGAGTTAACTTTTTTGTACTGTGATATGTTCAAGCAAGGATTGCACAAAAAGTTTGTTTGAATGAACTTCGTCAAACATTCTGACTATAGATTTGGTTGTACTAATAATAAATGCAAAAGTTCTGATGTTTGTTACTCAATCACGCCAGAACTGCTGAACGAATTTGGATGAAATTTGACATAGAGATAGACTATAGGCTGAAAAACGATATGGTTTACCTTTTATCCCGGAAAACCATTGCACGCGGGCGCAGGCGAGCCGCGAGCAAAAAGTAATAAGTTATAAATCATAGGTGTGAAAATAATTTTAATAAAATTATGCTAATTTTCGACCGTGGCATGACGTAAATTAGATAAGTCATCGGTAAATTTCGTTTGTACTTTATAAAACTATTTGTATCTTCTTTGTTAAAGATATATATTGTGATAAGTGTACCAAATGAAAGATAGTTAATATTTACATTACTTGTTTGCGTTCGGTCTTGATTCTTTTTGAAGGTAGGAAGTACCTAGGTATTATTTATATTTGTAGGCTCGCAAAATATCAAACAAGTCTCTTGATAGTAAGTAAGTACTTGACTCACGTAGGATTTTTGTTTATTTAAAATTACTTGGAAAACTTACAGCCTAACATAAATACTCTAAATTATTATAAATATACACCAGAGCCGACAAGTTTTCACCGGTTAATACAATATTCCGAAAAAGGCTACGAGTGTCCAAAATCCAGTCAACAGTAATTTCCTATAGCAAGTAAGTAATATAAGGTCGGCCACGTAAGTAAATTCAAATTTTCAAATCCCCTACGCGCGTTAATATTTAATTGAATCGTTTTATCCTTTGCGCGAATTCAAGTAAATGCTTTTTATTTTATTTTTGTGAAGAATTTTTTAGTAGGAATAAAGCAGTGTTCAAACGATTTGCAGCTTTGAATTTGTTCACTTAGTAGCGAAAATACCATGTGTAACCAGTATTCCACGACCAGCAAATGCACTTGTCTAGTTTATAATAACAGTGTCATTATGCGGAGTGAAAGCAATCATACCTGTGAGACCTAACACACGGTTGTTAGACAAAGTGCCTACGAGATAACGTAAAAATGCGCGCTGACTTTCACTTTCGCAAAATGAAAAATGTTGATGAATTAAATTAACTTAGGAAGAAAAATTTAAGGTTTGTGAGGAAACTCGTAAACCTTATCGTTTACGTAAAAATATTTCAAATCATATGCTAGTTTTTATGGTCAAACAACCTTGATATGTTTTCATACTCAAAGCGGAACAAACTTAAAAATCGTTTTTAAAAACTACGCCGTTTTATTTTTAGTTTATCATTTACTCAGCTTACTTAATAGCTCATTCAAACAAACAAACAAACGAACTCTTCAAGATTATATATTAGTATAGATAACTTCAGCGGAGTCTAGTATTGGGTTCGAGATTTGAAAGATCTCGTAATTATTTAAAAATGTAGTTCACAACATATTTCACAATATTTTCATTTATAGTAAAAGCTATATTAATTTGCAGAATCAACATTTGACTGCAGTTTGTACTCCTACAAACATAATTTCATTTGCGAAACGTAAAATACGTGGTATATCGCGAGAGTACTTACATAATGACACCAGAATGCGTAATACACGCCCGAGGTGTATATGGCGAGCAATGAGAGCGCTATGCCGAACAGATCGTACATCAGGAACGTGTTGTAGTCGCACTCGGAGCGGCACGAGAACGTGTGGTACAGGGCTGATAGCAGCATACATATCTGGAATGGAATGGGACATTATACAATACGTAGAATTTATATTTATAAATTACTAGCTTTTGCGCGCTTTTTTTCCGACTTCCTTGATATGTATCGTTATATTATGATCAAATTACACAAAATGATTATAAATTGTAGCCTATATGTTATTCTGATGTATAACCAATATTACTGTAGAGTTTCATCCAAATCAGTTCAGTAGTTTTTTCGTTACAGCGGAACAAACATACATCCATGGATCATGAACTTTTGTATTTATAATATTAGTAGGATATTAGCCTTTTTTAACCTTACTTTAAAAAAGGAGAAGGTTCTCAAATCGACTGTATTTTTTTTCATGTTTGTTACCTCAGAACTGACTGGTTAAACCGTTTTTTAGTCATCGACTTCAAAATTGGAAACCAGTATAAAGGTAACGTTAAATTATTTTTTGTTTTTAGTGGTTTTCGAAGGCGGTATAATTTTTTGTTAAAAAGTTGTTTTTTTGTTAATTTTCTGTCCACTACCTCCGCTCGTTGCATGCACCTTCTTTAGTTTCTGCAACACCTAAACGTTGACTAGTAGAAAATGCCTTCGGCATTTTACTCTTTATACTCTTTGTATACAAATGTAATAAAAAATGTATATAGTTACAACTAAAAACATTTTACGATGTAACAGTCTTTAAAAGTTAGATGATAGAGTTCCAATTTCGATGTCACTTCGATGTAAGGTGCAATGACGTAGAACTGACCAGGTCCAAACGCACATAAACTGGTCAAAACAAATACGCGCTACTATGATTTTTTCGTGTCGTAATTTTTCTTTATATGTTTTTGTCACTGGATATGTTTAGTTCATCCTGTAAATCTTACATCATTATCAAATCCCAACTCCTGTTTCAACTCTCAACTACAATTTATAAAGTCCATAATAATATAATATCAGCCCTGTATTATTTACTGTCCCACTGTTGGGCACGGGCCTCCTCTACTACTGAGAGGGATTAGGCCTTACTCCACCACGCTGGCCTAGTGCGGATTGGTAGACTTCACACGCCCTCGAAAATTCCTATAGAGAATTTCTCAGGTATGCAGGTTTCCTCACGCTGTTTTCCTTCACCGCTAAAGCAATATAATTCACAAAGAATACACAGATATTTTTTTTATAAAACGTCCATGCTAATTGGAAATTGAAATGACTTCGATATTAAAAAAAAAGCCAATTTTATATGTCATTACAAGCTATTATTAAGTTTCATTGATCCAAGTTAATATGCCAGTTTAATACGTAAGGTAACCTTAGGGCATATTTAATTTTTCCGCATCGGCAAATAACAGGTTTTTAAAATACCAGGGCCCTTATTCTGTATGATAGTGTAAACGCGTAACGCGGCCGTGTCATGTTATCTTCGAGAAATGTGTGTGGAATGGTATTCTGTAAGCCAAATTTCTATAGTCCTAAACATGATGCGTTGTGTTACGTGCTTGTTACACACTGTCAAAATAACGTGCGGGATAGAGAATAAGGCCCCTGCACGACTCAACTTTACATTCTGCTATCAGTAACGCATTAACAAATGAAATTCTTTAATTGAACTTCCAAATCGGAAGCATATAATATTATTATTGCTACGATTTAATTATATAATTGTAAATGATATTCTATGACATTAAACGTCTTTATTTTCAACTACGGTAAATAGCTTACAAATAAATAACATACAAATGAACCCATATCTTAGTTGTTATTTCGATTAAATATAGGCAATGACTGTTTTAATAAATCCATAATACCAGTAATTTCTTGCACTAAATTGAATTCCATGTATATCATATAGATATTAAAAGCATTAGAGAGGAGTCTAAATAAATTTCTAAATATATCATCAATTCTTCAAAGCTACAGATATGTTGTCATCATTGACGTATGTACGTAGTATATATGTATATCGAAGGTTGACATATAAAAAATACATGTCTGCAGTCACTAGGGTACTCTATGAAAGAAACAGTAACCATTTACCGCACTACGTCATTAGACACACGCCCAACCAAAATTACTAAAATTATTAGTGCCGTTATCTCGCCAATGAACTTGGCTAACGGAAAACTAATTTGACGTGTATTTTAAAACTTTAGTTTGAATACGTAGGTCTATAACTAGAACGACATGGAATATAAATTATACAGCTTTTGTGTCTGTTTATGATAAATAGAATGCAAAAGTAAAAATTGTTAATAGGATGCCTATCTTTGAGGTTTGGTATTTGATAAACCGTCCATTATCTCGACTATAGCAAAGTTAAAACTTTTCCATAGCTAAATGAAGCAACAAAACTCAAATGTAGATCAGCAATTATGTAATTGCCTTTTGGGATGCGACTTTTTTCTTAATTTTTGAATATTCTTTTTGAACATCCCTTTTCAAATACACAGGAACACTTTTCAAACTAAACGTACTCAGGGAAACGCGGAGGTTGACAACCCTAGTTACGATAGTCTCACTTCTGACGTCACAAAGGTCGCTACTCGCCGGTGTCATCAACTACGCGTCGCGGACTCATATTATTTTGTCATAAATAACGCTGCACAATGGGGGCAACGATTTCAACAACTACACTGTTTTATTCATAGGTTTGGAATACCAAAACATTCTAATATTCCAAATTAAAGTATAAAGTAAAAGCGGCGATAGCCTAGTTGGGTGTGGAACGGACTGCCAGACGAATATCCGCAAGTTCAAATCCCAAGGGCACACACCTCTGACTTTTCTAAAAAAAAAACATGTGTGTATTCTTTGTGAATTTATCGTTCGCTTTAACGATGAAGGAAAACATCGTGAGGAAACCAGCACATCTGAGAAGTTCTCTATAGGAATTTCGAAGATGTGTGAAGTCTACCAATCCGCACTAGGCCAGCGTGGTGGACTAAGGCCTAATCCCTCTCAGTAGTAGAGGAGGCCCGTGCTCAGCAGTGGACACCAAACCACCACTTTACACCAAAGCCCAATCAGATATACTTATCAGTCAAGTGCAGATTTCAAGCATCGCCTTTATAATTGTTTAATTAGAGTACATTGTTTGTTTATTATACTTTGATCAATCTTGAATATTTTTAACCAACACAACATATTTTTGTCATTAAATCCATGAAAGATTTACCGCTTTTGGTACTTTAACCTTTGGTTATTAAACAACCATATTAGGAATGGTTAAGAACTCGCGCTCACAATATCTTATATGTAAGTACCTACCTACTTGTTTTTTAAAGCTGTCCGAACATTATATTACACGACACCGTCGCAGTTTCTATAAACAGGTACTTTAAAACCGAGAAGAAAAAACACTTCCGAAATATACAGTTATTTATGATACATACTTTATTATGAGTTTAAACTCCTCACATTTTGTAGTTATCCACTTAACAAGTTTTCTAATGTGAGCGTAGGTTAAAAAATACCTCCTTATTCATAGACGTTATTTATCTAAGGACGGAGCATTGCTGTGATAACAAGTCTGTTTTTTAGTGCTGACGGCATGGCAGCCTTCGCAGTGCGTAGACATAGGGCCGTTGTGATTGGCTAATATTGAGATACAACTTTAATCTAGTTGGCTGTAAGCTGACCAGCAAGCTGTCAGATAAACAAAGCTGAGAAACAGACTTGTTATCACAGCAATGCTTTGTCCTTAGATAAATAACGTTTATGAATACGACGGTCCCTACGTATAGTATCGAATCTGCAAAATTGCGAAGATGCAATACTTTGCAGAGGAACTGTCGACATTTAAACGGTCCTTATTAAAATGAACTGCATTTATTTAAGACAATAAGGATCGAAGTGCTTATCGCCATGGCAATAAACACTAAACAGGCGATTCCAAAGTCCCTACGCAAAGTATTGCATCTTCGCAATTTTGCAGATTGTTTGCAGTATTTTATGCCCTGTCTGGTTTTGTATCAAGAGAAAATAATTAAACAAGACTCAATCCACATGTACAATTAAAAATAATTTTCTCGATGTTTAAGCGCTGAAGTTAAAAAAAATTATTGATCCTGTTATTCAAACTAATTTTTTGTACATAATAAAACCTACTTTTAGCAATGCTGTTCGATACCCGGCCACATACAAAAATATTGGGATTAAAAAGAATTATCGCAGCTAAAAAAATCAACAATCTAAGAATATTTAAAGTTCCGAATTTAAACTTCGTGGCCAAAGACTATAAATTGATTATTTGGAGCGAATCACAAGAGACTTGTTCAGTCACTATGCCACATTTCATCGAAATCGGTTCAGTAGAGAGATTAACACCTACAAAATTACAAACAGATAAACTTTACCTCTTCATATTAGTATATATTTAATATTATAGTCCACAGTGGCGAAATGTGAAATTTTTCGAAAAGGAACCCAACGCAACATAATACGGGTACTAATATGCATAAATACGATCTGCAAATTGTTCTAATCACAAATAGATTCTACACAAATTCTATATAAAGGGAAGCCGGCAAGAATAGGATTATATGGAGCCTTCGCCATTGTTGTCCACCAATATTAAATATTAGTGACATCAAATTATATTCTGCTTAGAACGAGAACCGTCGTGCGATTATAGGTCACTACTGTCCTTATTTACCTCTTTTGTTTAGTTTCTGTATGTTTCTATACATAAATCGTTAAAAAGAACACGCAAGAACATTTATAACAAAGCAATACGGAATGACAATGATTTGAACATTTACCAAATGGCGGGGAAGTGTTACTATGTAAAATTCGAAAGTTAGTTCACTTTTCGGCCACGACGGTTCTCTTTCCGAACAGACTATAAAAGACCTGGTTGCATCAAATGCCGATGTTATAGTGGAGTTGGCAGATTATCCTTGTCACCCATATTAGCGGTAGAGCGATGTTTAAAGATAGTCATTGAAGCATCGATTACCGACACTGATGAAAAAGCCCGAGATGAATTTATTCGATCTAAAAGTAAATCGTGCGCAATTATGAAACGAAAAAGCTTTTCATATTTTTATGTTTTTCCTCAATAAAGATTACAGTTATTATTAATACCTAAAAGGGTATTTACTTTTAACTTTTAAAGAGTTTTAACTTTCCGCTAAAATATAATAGTATTTTGATTTTGGTGTTATTTTGCACAGATTTAAAAAATACCTAATTTAATAATTTTCTTAAACATTGAGCTAAAACTAAAAATATATTTACATATAATTTCGCCATAATATACAACTTCCCGCAGGTGTTTAAAATTGATTTGATGATTTTTTTATCCATACATTGACGCTCTACTCTACCGCTCTCTTTTACAAGGGGCCTAATATAGCATGCAAAATTTGGGTGTGTTACCCCTCTGCCTACCACTGAAACGGGAATAAAGCATCATGCTATGCTATGATAATTTAGCACGCAGTGACTGAAAATAATGCAAAGCAATAAAAAGAAATACTCGAAGGCAAATTCATTCCATCACATCATACTTCATACCAATGATGACGGCAAAAACCAACGATAGGTAGGTGTAGAAATTACAAGTGAAAGTCAACGTCAAGATGCAATTATCATCACCGAGACTAATGTCGATGTTCAACATTTGTTTGATATAAACATTTATTAAGCTTCATAAGTTTTGACGGCCAAGGTGAGGTGGGGCGGCTTGACTTTTCAAAATATGATAAAATTGATGTTCTATATCATTTCTTTCTATTCATTAATCAACAGTTAATAATAATTGAACTCTTAATAAAAATTAAAGTTATAGGTAAGATTATTTCTTATTGGCAACTTACAAGCAACTGGCGATAGCACGAGAAACAAAGAAAAAAAAATTAGAACTCTCCTTCACTACGTCTAAGCTGTATATACCAAAACGTGGTCTAGCGTTAACAATTCAACGCTTTCGTAACCACGGAACCCTCGACATTTTTTACTGAAAATCTGTAATATATGAGCATGATACCATAACAGGCTCTAAAATACAAAACTGTAGTTCAACATCAGTATTTCTATTATTACCGACAAAAAAGCAATCGATAGAGATAATATCATAGAACCAAATTCAATCGTAAATAATTTACAGTATACAGGCACTGAACTTCGTTCGTAAAGATTTTTTTTCTGTTTTGATACTTTCACTAGCCAGAGAGAAACGGGTCGAACATCCGAGACGCAAACTTTCGACACAACGACCAATGGCGTACGGCTCATATTTCGTAACAACTGCGTCATGTCATGGAAATATTGAACGTAACCCGCGTACAACATAATCAATTATAACAAAACGTTGTGCATCGTGAGATTATAACACCTGCGCATGTGGTCTATAACAGCCGTTTGCAATAAACGATTCAAAAATCAATCTTCGATCCAATCCCGGAAATAAACCAATCAAAATAAAGTATTTGTAAGCGTGTAAAAATACTTACTTCTGATTGGTCCATTTTTGTGACAGATTGACTAATTCGATTGGAATCGTTTATTAAAAATGGCGGTATAACAATTTTATTTATAAGATTTTTAACCAGCCATCTATATTAATTATATAACAACCTATCATGTAACAAGAATGTTGATATGTGCAAATTAAATTATGTATAACTTGATCCGTAATGACATATGGAATTTTAAAAAAAAGCGAAGAGATTTTCGACCACTGCATATACAATATACTGTTGTCACGTAAAGCTACACTGGTTTAGTTGACATTTATTTCAAGCTCAAAGAAATAGAAGTCGTCATAGATATTTTTCCAATCATGCGATAATATAGTTAGGTAGGTATCTATTACTGCTCATGAAATACTCAATTCCAAATTCAAAATTGATTGTTAAACTTAAAAATAATCTCTCCAATGACAGACTGCTTTACATAACAAGATTTGGCTAAACGCTTACATATGCGGTAATTAGAAGCCAACATAGCAAAAAAATACTTCAACCTCAACAAAGCCAATATGGTACTCACCATAAAACACGAGAACAGTATTCCGGCCACCACCTTATCAGTAACCGTCGCGTGTATGTTAATGATCACCAGGTCGTTGATAGTCAGGAACAATAAGAGAAAGAAACCGAAGATGTGCGTCCAAATGTTCATCGTCTCATTGGTCCACCAGAATATGCTGAAATAAATATCTAAATCAATACGTTTTATGGTTCTATCTTAATCGAGTAAAAAGATCATTTTATGCTATAATTTTTTACTTTCGAGTATGGCAGGTGCAAATAGAGGTTAATTTTTTCAGTGTGTATGTACCTATGAGGGTCCAAAAGTTAGGTACGTTCATTCATTTCCTCATACCTTCTAGATTATTCAAAGATTTGCTTTCAAATTTTATGCTTAGTAGCACCTTCGAGAAGATAATGTATTATTAATAGGCACGTACTCACTACCTACTCATTATCTTGACGTATGTAAAAAAAAATCGAGAAATTACTCGACCTTGTGCTTCGACAATAATTATTTAAAATGTATACCAATTTATGATCAAACCTCAGTCGTAGTACGGACTAGTTTAAAATTGGTGTGTGACTTTACACTAATGCGATTTTTATTAGCTTAAATAATTTACGTGAATCGAACATTGTTTTTATCTCATCATTTATGATAAATTGTGAACATAACACGGTCTTTTTCAGTAAAACCTTGTCAATATCCCATAAAAAAATGGTAATTTCTGGAGTACTTGTCTATAGTATAAAAGGACCGACACGATCTGGGTAGCATCACTGTCCCACAAATAACCACCACGGTATCAATCACGAAGTGCTGAGTGTAGTTCTTATGGCTTGTAAGATATCCGCAGACCGAAACTACCACGTAACTATTTGAAGTTAACTTTCCCTCAATGTGATTTTCACAAAAGGCCGTACTTAAAGGCTAAAATATGTGACTGAATATCTGTATATTTCCTTTGTTTACGGTTCATAATTGTACGTTATTGGAGATTCACTTGGAGAACTTTGTCCAAATATTTGCGTTTTTGGCCAAAGCAATATCGACTTTGTGTAGATTATGTGCAAAATTTACGTTGGATAAGCCAAAATAAAAATATATTAAATAAGCCATTCTTCCATTATGGCGTTATAATATTTATATTGTGTTTACTGGAAATTACGAGGGAAATTACGTCAATCCAACACTGTTTTTATGATGCAGCAAAATAATTAGCCGTGTAATGGTTTATTTGGTAAATGAATATTAATAACTATAATTTTTCCTCACTATTTATAAAAAGCAATAGTACCACAAACAAAATATACATATAACCATACGAAAATATAATATACTAGTGCATAAGTATATAACAGCATACGTAACAACAATTAGAATAATAAACCAGAGCATGTGTATCGAGTCTCCCAATTTCGTAAATCAAATCCTAATTAGTATTTCAAAGTTAAACAACAAACGATCCAAATTCCTCTTTAATTGGATGGTAATTGAAATCAGTGGTTTGAATTAAATCCATACCTACATGCAATAGTGACCTAACCAACATTTTATATAAAAATGTGGTACTAAATACTCGGAAGCTACTACTTAGCATGTAAATTAATTTTTGCGGTTGCCAATGTCTTGTGGTCTATTGTTTTAAATATTATTTTCAAGCAGTCAGTGGACATGCTTACTGATGTTTTTCCGAGATTACGTTCGAGATCATAACTTAGGCACAAGTTTGGGGTAAAATATTTCATCATCGGCCGCAAGATGTCCACTGCTGAACATGGGCCTCCACCAAGATTTCCAGATCGATCTATTGGAAGCGGCCCACATCCAGCGATCTCTTGCGACTTTTATGACGTCATCTGTCCACCTCGTGGGTGGACGTGAAATATTCCATAAATGGACATTATTTAAGAGCTAATAAAAGAACATTATTTATCTTTTACATTCTTTTTCTACTAAACCCGACTCCATTTTCCATTACACATATTTGCTTTACCGTGTCAGATTCATATTGCTATCAAATCACCTTGGCAGTAAGTGATTAAATAAAATTTGCACTTAGACGTTTCGATCTCGCCGCATTAATTTCTAATTTGCAAGTGTGTTGCGTCTGTTTTACATGTCTGCAACCTCTATTATCGTTCAAGGTGTTTTGTCTTCCGATATCAGATTTAAACGACAGTTGTATAAAAAAAAATTAATCCTCCTTTTTTATTAGGCCGCGGCATATTTTAAATGGGGGCGGCACAAATAGGGCTCACTTTTTAAAATTGAGTGCGGGACATATTGTGTATTTGTTTTATTAGGTCACCAAACTGTTAATAACAAAGCATGATACCTACGAATTTTGTTGCAATCAGAGACTTTTTTTGGTTCACGCAAAAATCTGAGGGGCCACGGGTAGCCTATACTTAAAGAAGGTATAAATCCTGCACTGCTCCGTGGCCTAGTTATACTAAGACACGACTGTCGTACTGAGATTTCGGGTGCGATCCACAGATAAGATATAGTGATATCGAGTTTTTCTGCTCATCATCACGGATTTCGCTAATTTTTTACGGAACGGCGACAGGATCATCCCCTTTCACATCATGGGATAGAATGTACGTAAAAGTCGGCTCACGCTTTTGCCTATCCCTTCGAAGGCAAAAGCAGCAACTCTATGTAACATTTTTTAAAGTTACAAAATTAAGGTCGAGGTTGAGCTATATTTAGCAGGAGTTTGAGGTGACATTGAACTGAAGTAGGTCAACTTTAAGTACCAAGTTACATTAATAATTGATGGCTAGTCTGTATTCAATGTATGACTATTCACCCTCATTAATACCAAAAAAAAAAAATTCTGATGCAATCCAAGTGTTACTAAAAAAAAAAAATTATATAAACAAAATCATACCTTTCCCAACACAATTTTGTTGGCAATAATTTTCTATATCCATCTCTGATGTAAGGATTGTGCTGTAAATAAATCGGTGCCTCTTCATATTTCAACAGCTTTCTATAGTTCATATATTCTTCATCCTCTTTGGTCAAGTTATTGTTGTCTTCCAACTTCTTGCCTCTGCGCAGCAGTGTGGTGCCCGGACAGTATTTTGTGTGACACTCATCTGTTACCTAGGTATTAAATAAAAAATGTGTTGGAGAAGAAATCTAGATTATTCATTCCTAATAGTTGGCCATACAGCTGTTATTTTTTTAGTTGTGTGTTGGCATCTCTAATTTCCAAAGTAAGTAAGATACACATTTTGTTGAATAAATGTTTTCACATGTTAAATAATTATAACATTATTCAACTGTTCAACTTTGTATAATGCTTTCAAAAGTTGAATAGTTGAATAATATTGTAATATTTAAATGCTTATATAGTTTAAATATTTAGTCACTAATATAGTTCTGTAAAATTATACCACTTAGCTAGGAAGCATCATTAATAATCTAATTATCTCACTATTTTGTTTTCCAATTAGACAATGTGGTTGCATGGCAAGAAAGCCCTTTTTGACAACAAAAATAAATAAATTATCAGCCTTTGTATAATATGTTATATTGTCCCATGATCTTAACTTTGGAATTAAATGAAAATAATATTTTTCTGTTTTATAATAGTGATTGTTCTGTAAACCAACTTATTTTATTCATTATAATTGTAATAAAAGAGGACAAGAAACTTTAACCTTATAAAACAAAATTTCGTTCATTAATCATGCCACACGAAATAAAATTAACATGTATGGACCTAACGAGTGTATGTTGGCCCGAATAATATCTAACAAATGCAATAATAATAATTGTGGCAATGATTTTATAAATTAAACCTAAAATTAATTTAGTAAACCAACCATAACATATTAATTTAATATAGGCGGCTGTTATTTTCCGGTAATTATTAATTAGAAATAATGATAAAACGATGTTAGTTGAGTAAAGCCTTCACTTTCCATGATATCGTAAACTTTTAACGAAGTGAAAAGTACACTGTAACCGTAAGTATGAATTAATTACAAGGAAGTTAGTTAAAATATCTTTGGCACAAAAGATCAAGTTTTACTTACTTTTTCTATGGACATAAATTGTACAGTTTCTGCCTGACATTCACATTTACTCGTCATAATCAAAGTCATGCTGAATATTTTACAATAATAATAATTATTATAAACAAAAACTTCACATAATATAAATCACTTTTTAAAGCATTACAATAATTTTATTGGTGTTAATTCAACAATAACGTCGGACGCAATAAACGTAACTACAAATAAGTAACACCCAAAACACCTCTCCTTCTCGTAATTATTGGCAAACTGTTTTTTTTTCTTCTTGAATCCTGAGTTTGACATTCGTATCTCGAGTTGCCAACTAAGGGGAACCTGCCAAGTTGGAATTGATATTAATTGATACTGTGGTTAGTTATTCATTCATAATTTTGTAAAAAGTTCCTAATTTTGCATACCTACTTATCGCTTTTGCCAAGTACACATACTTGGTAAACGTTCAAGTTTCAGCCTACTTTTAGAAGAAATTCAGAAACGGAATTCAGATCTGAAAAACGAATGATTGCCTCACATATTTCTTTTCAGTAATGTTGCCACTTTCCGACTCAGCGTGATAAACAAAGCTAGAGTTAAAAAAACATTATGAAAAAGTTAACTATTTGAAAAATTAATTCAAACAATTGCATTATCAAAAATATATTGTTTTCTTTACAAAAATTTCACTCATTAATAATAATTCAGAGACTTGATATGATATGATATGATATGAAAAGGAGAACTAGAACATAAATAAAAACAACAATATATGTCAAATCTTTGATATACATCCAATTATTATTTTATTTTAAACTAGGTAAAATGGACTTGATTCTAGACCAAATTTCTTTATGTAGATTATGGACTATAGTATTGCTAGTGTTGTCACTTGTCGTGGTCCCGCTTAAAGGAAGAATTTTATAGGCTAGACCTACAAGTTATAAAGAGCTTCAACTATTTAATGATGAATTATTTTATCACCAATACTTAATTCAAATTGTTTCGCAAAGCTTTCAATATTGAAACTAGTTCATCTAAGTACTTCGAATATTAATCCAAACTATAAAGTACAAAAAATATTTAAGCATCGTGTAAATTAAGTACCTATTGTAGTTTATAGCTATATAACAAAATTATATTGAAACTACTATTCATATATTTTTTAAAAATAACTGCCTGTCTATTAAACGTTTACGTCTAAATCACTCACCAGAATTTTATACATTTTGGTACTGGATTTGCCTCAGAGATTAAACTTGAACCATACTAAAGAAATTACCATGATTATTTTTTATCCCGGCACAGTATATAAAGGGTCTTTCATACCGGAAAATAAATGTCACGTGGGTAAAGCTGCTATAATATATAATTTTTCGAAGGAATATACTCATCGTTTAACTACCGCTGGGTTTCAAGCAATTTTCTTATGTTTTTAAAGCGAACATCGCAAATGTGCGTTTGTGATTGTGTGTGGGTCTGTGATCTAATATTGCAGAAAAATAAGCTAGTTAAAAAAATATATATGTATGTATGTTTATAAGTAATTAGCAAAGGAACATTTGATATTGCATTGCGAAAACGCCTCGAGTATGCGGGTCGTGCGGAGTGGCATCGAAAAACCGCCATCGGAAAATTTCTTGGTTGGCCCCTAAGGCTAATACGCGATTACCGCGCGACAACCGCAAGAATCTTTTCACATCGTCTAACTATAACATAATTTCGATAAAATTATATCAACTTCCATAAATCGGATCATAAAAATTACCGACAGATCCTTCAATTTTATGCTGATAAATCGACTATAAATAATATTTGCATACTTAAATGTGTTTTCAATTAGTTACCTATCGAAGACATAATTTTATTATCATAATATAGTAAGTTTATTATCATAATATAGTAAGAAAAATTTGATTGTCGTAATTGTCGTCTCTTGCGGTAATTCACGTAATATTATACTATTTAAAGGTATAGAAAATAGTACACCAGTTTTTTTATTCTATCGCTTGGTTAATTTTATAAATGAATGAAATTTTCATGCCCACGTGCCTTCTTCCTGGTATTTACACCTGGAAGTTTCAAATTGCAAATATGTGTTTTAAATAGCTAGCGTGTCAGTAATGAATATCCACAAAATTTTCCAAAAATAGCGCTTTGGGCATTCCTCATTCCTCGAAAGGTGATGACGTCATATCCCATTTCGAACAGTATTGCTATATGAAAAAATAATTTACTTATCGATAATAAATAGACAGTAATATTTTTCAAAAATAATGACAATAATTATTTTCTAAAATAGCATTGGAACCATAATAATTTTGTAATTTCTTATCTTGTAATCAGGCACTAACTGAAATCCATAAATTTACAACAGAGGATAAATTAAAAAACATATGTTTGAAAATACTGCTCGGACATAACAGATGAGTAATTCTGATTTCTGAACGCTCTTTGTGAATGGTCGATTTTCCTGTTTGCTGTTCTCCATTTGCTGAAAGTGTTTAATTTGTTACAACCCGTGCTCTGTTCCAATTCTTATTATTTCGTATTATAAGTTATGATTATTTTTTATTTAAGCGTTTAAAGTTCGATCATAATAGTTGAATTTTGATAATTACTACGACTTGGGTGGTACTTTTGCGTTTAGACGGGAGCCATCTTGCAATCTCTAATCAAAGGTCCTTGGCTCACAGTTTCGTTGTCTAGCTGAAAGTCAGTTTATTCCATCATAAAATAATCAAATGGCGTTAAAACGAATTAATAGGGTACGTATATAATGGTTATATTCTTTATTTTAATAATCAAAGAGCAAGTGATCCGAGTGTTGTAAAAATGTATTATAGTTCGTAGTGAATGTTTCGTCATTGTGAATACCTATTATCGAAATTTCTTCTGGATAATTCCGTGTGTGCGATGATTTTACATAAATATTTTAATACTTCGTTAAATTTGCTTTTGTAATTTGTTTTATTGGATGTAACGGTGTTTTACTGGTATAATGTAGGTGACAATTTTGTGCACACGGCGTACATAAAATGTCGGAATTATGTGCCAATTTTGAGGTTTTCTTCCTGCGAAAGCCATCTGTGAGGTGATAAAACGTTATCCGAGGGGTTGTGTTAGTGTTTTACGGCATAGGGGTGGTATGCGGAGTGGCCACGGAGCCGTTTCGGGCAATATGTTGGGGCCTCGTTTATTTTCTTATTGATGATGTGACAGTGTCGCACTCCTGAGTATTGTTTCTCGTGCCGTTCCGTACACATGTATTGTTTCTGTTCAGGAATTACAAGATCTGGGCAGAGATCCACCAGCACAATGTTCTGCAGGCCCACACGGTGAAGATCGTAAGTGCTTATTGATTTGTTACCTATTTATTTTTTCTGACTCATTGTGTTGTATAATAATAGTGGAGTGAAACAATGTCGCGATGGGGACATTATTGAATGGCAGTGCATGTATTGATTGATTCACATTGTGCTGTACATTATATTGTATAGATGTCCAGCAATGCATATCTAAAAGCAAACCTGTCTTATTTTTGTTCTTACTAACCTTATTGGAAATTCAATATGCATGTCATGTTAGTGTGTGGATTTATATTTGTTAATGGTATTTTGTGATAATAAATAAGTTTCAATTTTTAAGAATTAACATACTGATACTACAAAAGTATTACAAGCATATCATTTTGTAATTAATGTTATTTGAATCTTTATGATTCATAACATATTTTTGTAATGTGAGTCAAAGTATTGCCATTGAGGTAATCTATATACCTATGTGGCAATGGCATAAAACAATTAGAAATAAAACCAATTAAAATCATAAACAAAAATCAACAAAGTGAATAGTTTAAAATGGGTGAATTATTACTCTATACATGGTTATTGACTCTGCATGTGTCAACGACCTTGTCAGTAGTCAGAGACAGATGTATTTTTGTGCATCTTACTCAAACTGATAAATTAGGTTTGATTAACAACACTAGTTGTGTATTTTTGTAATTTTCGATATATTTTTGTTTTTGTTATATTTCATATAATAATATATGTCTTTTTTTGTTTACAGTGTTCCATTGGCAAGCCACAATTATGGGTCCAGTGAGTACTTATAAATGTTATTCATATTTAATTGAACATCAGACAGGGATTAGATGTTTAACATGCTTCTTTAGTATTTTTAATGTGATAAGCTCCTTTATTGGATTACCATCATGATTCTGAATTCAATTATCATTCATAGACATTATAGATATAAGATTGTAGAAACAATGAATATTTTTCAATGTAGCAATACAGTAATTATTTTAAACTACATAAGCATTATCTAATATTATATTACAGATAATTTTAAATAAATATGGATAGGTATTTGAAATTTGCTGATTAGACAATAGAGGTTAAAATGTAACTATTTACTATTTCAGGTTGACAGTCCTTATCAAGGAGGTGTATTCTTTTTGACCATACATTTTCCAACAGACTATCCATTCAAACCACCAAAAGTTGCATTCACAACGCGTATTTACCATCCTAACATAAACAGTAATGGTTCCATTTGTCTTGATATTCTGCGCTCACAGTGGTCGCCAGCACTCACCATATCCAAAGGTAAATAATAATGCACACTAATTGTTTTGTCTTATATTCATGGAAGCTATATATTTGTTTTATTTAAAAATTATTTTTTGTTTCCAGTGTTGCTTTCAATCTGCTCACTTTTATGTGATCCAAACCCAGATGACCCGTTGGTGCCAGAAATTGCTAGGATCTACAAAACTGACAGAGAAAAGTACAATGAACTAGCCCGTGAGTGGACAAGGAAGTATGCCATGTGATGAGTCAATTGTGACGTCAGTAACACATACACACACATCGCCACAGCCCGGGCTCTAGTCCCCCCCCCCCTCTCCCTCGACCCTATCCCCTGTCCCTGCTCCCTATCCTGTCATTCTCTTAAAACATAAATTATACTGGAGATTGTAAAATTGTTCATGGTCATTTTGGATCTGTCTAAGTTTTGTCTATCTGACAATATTTATGTGCAAATTTACTGCATCTAAGTAAATATTACGCATGTGCAAAATACAGTTTCTGGTTTTGTCTATAATTACGTACATTTTCTATAAGAGCAAAATTTCATTTTGTTTACATTGATGTGTCAGTAGATGTCTTTACACTCTTTAGTTGAAGTTTAAAGATTAGTTAAATTTACATGATTTGAATTTATGTAATTCCTAAACTATTTGTACTTTAACTAGGATTTAAATTGCATTGTAAAACTGTACAATAGCCATATGTTTAGGAAATGGAGCGTTCCTTGCTTACATCTTGTCCAGTTCACTTAGGAATTTTGTCAATGATAAGTGAAGCTCATAAGTGTTAAGAACATTTTGGGTAATGTAAGTAAGCGGTATAACAAAATGAGCTCGTTGACGGAGTCGAATGAGTGTTATTTTTTTTTTACTAGAAACATCGTTTTTTAAGTTAGTAAATGTAGCGTGCTACAGACCACACTGACATTGATTGGTCAGTTTTCTTTCATCCACAATATTTTATGACATTGAAAAACGCTCCAATAGTTAAACGTTCAGTATAAAATTACAGTGTATCTCATAAGATGATAAGTTACAATTAATCTAGATTTTTTTCAATATGGCAAACTTTATATTATAATTTTATCTAATATATATTGTGGTTGTAAGGACACCTGCGTTGTAATTTCCACATTATGTCCCATCCAGAGTTCCATCCTTGTTTCCCTCGGTACATTGAACAATACTTAGAGAACAGTCGAGTGTCTTGGCATTAGTGGCAAAATATGATGTGTTATACTTACAGCTGCAGGCAAGCAAGAGGAAGCTTTCGTTCACTTGGTAAACACTGGGAGATATAAAAAATAAAGCTTTTAAATTGTAATCAATCAACATCTTGTGTTTTAGCTTCACTAAATTGTAAGAAACAATAAATTATTGTGTATGTAAATAACACTCTGAGCTTTATTTAGGCGTCATCCTAATAAGTGAGCAGCTGTAAATAAATCACTTTGAAGTTTTAAATTAGTTGGCATAGTTTCTCACAGGTCGCTGACTGACCACAAACAATGCCAAAATTAGAATGTTTTCTTCCTGCTAAGATTTATTTTTGCAGAAATGCGATCTAAAGTAAAATATGTCAACAAGGCATTTCCCGGGTCTTGTATAGTGCTATTGTTTTTATTTGGTATACTGAAAGAAACCATGTGTTTGCGCAAAAACTATGTGGTAATACTCAGGACCTAGGTGAAAAATGTTTGCTCTCTACAAGTGCTAGGCTTTAGTTGGCCAGATTTTTATAAAATATGCTCGATGTGTTAGGAATATCAATTAAAGCGCCATCTATCGAGAAAACCGAAAATTCTTATTGAGAGGGGGTGGTAAATTAATATTTCAATATTTGCACATAAATAAGTACATTTTTAGAATGTATTGAAATTGCTTAAAATATTTTTCTTCGCTTTTGAGCGTGGTATATTAAAAATAAAACATTTTTTGTGTATTTTTAAGTCATTATAGTAATGTTGTACTGACGCCAATTTGTTTCATTCGTCAAATCTTTTTCATAACAAGTGGTTGAGAACTAGGGAGAGGAACTTGACCCCATGAGACCTAGTCTGCGCCCACTAGGACAGAAGCTGAACTATTAGCTATTCTTAGAACGTAGATACTTTACATGGCGCTACCTGGAATTGGTATATTTGTATATTAGTACTATTTAGTTATTTTTTTGTATGAGACGCTTATTGATGTACATTTCGACTAACGTCTACTCTTCAAATACCGTGTCTGAGGTATTTGCTTTTATTAATATTTGTTAATTATAAATATTCAATGTAAATGCAATTCATATGTAAATAAAAATTGCGTTCTTTTGTTTACGAGCCTCAGAATTTACATTGCAATGAAATTCCTATTACGTCCGCATTTATTTTAATAATTAATTAATTAGAATCTTGATAAATACTATAAAACTACCTTAATTATTAATCGAAATAGCTGAAACCAATAGAAAATACTTAATTTATGAATAAGATGTAAACGTAAATTTGATCCTATGAACAAGGATTCTGTATCGTCTGTATTATGTACATTTTAAATAAATAAACGACACATAAACACTACTGTTTATTACTGAAAAATCTTGATACAAAATGAAAAACATAGGTACACAATTTACAAAAGGCACATAAACTACATTATAAATTAAATTAAAGATTACAATTCAGTCGTTTCCATATTTTTTGCGTTTTTCATCTGTTCTAATTGTTGGTAGAAATCGTATTTGGCTTGATTGGTTTGGGGGTCTGTTTCGTTAGAGTCTATGGATGGGAAACCTGCTGTGGTGATGAAGTAGGGCTTTTCATTGGATAAGTCTTGGTCCACTGCGTTTTCGTCCAGCGAGTCCCTTTCCGAGCGGCTCAGCTGATCGTCCGACTTGTACCAGTCGTTTTCATACGCGTGCAACCATATAGGATTTGAACCCTTGGTGCTGTGTTTGTTTGTGTTAGGCACACGTCCGCCAGAGCTGCGGATGGTCATGTCGGACTCCCCCGGCGCCGGTGACGCTGTTAAAAAACAAAGGTAAATATGACTATAGTTTATGACCCGGTTAACACTGATAACGGCATTATTTGTACAAGATTAAACTAGTTATGGCAAATACCTAGGTTTGTAGGTCTTATAATAGATAAAAGTAGGTTATGGAAAACTCGAAACTTGTTTATATAATAGGTTCTCAAATAGGTACCTAACACGGGTAATGTAAGGTTTAATTTTAATTAACGGGTTCATGGAACTGGACCACCTACTAATAAACCATACGTCACAATTATCCGTGTATTTATGTACAGTACCTCAATGCACTTATTTACCTACTGTTGTAATGGTGCAA
Organism: Manduca sexta; assembly: GCF_014839805.1. Lineage (NCBI taxonomy): Eukaryota > Metazoa > Arthropoda > Insecta > Lepidoptera > Sphingidae > Manduca > Manduca sexta. Next base: position 3,711,732 of record NC_051138.1, read on the forward strand.
CAAGGTACATATAAAGAGTAATCTTTCCATTTAAATAATAAAAATATTTTAGTCCATCGTAATCCATAAACGCAGTTTCCATAAAATCGAAAAGGCTAAGTTTATTTAATATATTAGTAAGTATAAATATTTCATATATTTAACACATGAATCTCTCCTAGCCGAATTTCGGCCACGGCGCCAATCTCAACGGAGATCAGTCAGATATTATAGTGTACAAGTGTGTGCGCAATATACTCGTGCACTCTGTTCTTTCAATCTCATAATTCGGTGAGACGGCAATCCGACACGACCGGAGAGAGATCAGGCGCAGGACTAACGACTTTACGTGCTTTTCGAGGCACGGGGATATCACACCGCTAACTTCGTGACTCCGAGCTGTGACTGAGTAATTTTTAAGATGGAAAAACCCAGTCAGTTATTTTGGCCGACCTGGGATTCGAACCCAGGACCTCAGCGCGGTAGACGTACTTATACCGTGTACATTTACAACTAAGCCACCGAGGCAGTCATTTAACTCATAAGTAATTATAAAACAGAAGTTTTATTATGTACCTAAACTTATTAATAACAATATTTTCCTTACTTTTAGAACGTGATTGTGTTCGGCCATTTACCTTAACGAGCATTAAGTAAGATTTGCCTTGTATTTTCCTATTTAAATTAATATATATCTTGAATCGTATAAATTTGTTTTTGTGTCGAATTATAGCATAATTTATTTATTTACCTTCGAAATAATGCAATTTTTTTAACCGCGTGTTATTCGATATATTATAAATAACTAGCGGCCCTGACGGAAGTCGTCCTCGCCAAAAAAGTGATAAAATTTTAGAACCCGAGTACAGCGTCACTTACCATCCACGGATCCATTTGTGAATCTAAACCATCCAGGGTCTCAGTTGAAAACATATAAAAACTTCATAAAATCTATTCAACGGCTTAGGAGGAATTCAGTGACATACAGACGTAGAGAAGAATTATATAAATTTGTTTTATATTTAAAAATAAAGCAGCTGTCTGCTAAATTTCAATTCAATAAACGCGCGTAGTTAAAGTAGTCGTTAAGTTTTCTGAAACTTTCCAATTTTCGTATTTTTTCTATATTGTTTCATATGTTGTGATAATTGTGGTTCTGGTACCATCTGACCACAATTAACACATCAAAAATAGAATATGCGAAATTGATCCATCTGATCAGTAATGCGATGACCAAGGGAAATAGATATTCATTTATATAGATATATCTTAATGAATACTCACCAACGTACACATATTTTTAAACAAAATAGATTGGCAATTGAGAGAGTACCAGTCGCCCTTTCTACACTATCCATAGACATCTCCAACAGGCGAAGGGAAGGGATAAGGATAGGAGACGAATTGTTTGAGCTGAGTAAACAATATCAAAACGCAACAGCATACTATCATTTTCGATTCCATGTCCGTTTTCTGTGAGCCAGCCCATTTATAGAGAAATACAAGTTGACTACCACTTCAACACCTCGAGCAAGTCTGTAGTTTTATTTTATTAATATAAATTCCAATTTGGATTTTACGGTTATAAATAAACGCAGAAGTGTCTAAACGGATTTGGGTGGAATTTGAGATTGATGTTTGCATTGTTCTGGATTAACTTTGGCTGTTTTTTTGTCCGGAAAAGTCAAAGTGGAGCTTTTAGCTTGGTAAAGGCCTTGGCAACGGCCGACATTTAGTTATTTATAAATATCACCTTTTTAAAATATCTAAATATTTATTCTCAATACTGGGCGTAGACCTCCTCTACTACTGAGACGATTTTATTTTTTTATATGACGTTAAATGACCCCACTGGATGTGATGGTAAGCGGAGTTAAATAGATTGTCGACTGACGAAAGATGGTTGCCCCTCGCCAGTCGATAGGATTTTGCCGGAGATAAATTGTCGACTGACAAATTAATGACTACCCATCACCAGACGACATGATTTTGCTGTACGGACCGCGACACATGAGCCACTATGGCGGGTGACCCGTCGTGTCCGGTGGTCGCTGTGCGGCTTCAAGTATCCAACCAGGAGCCTTACAATAAGCGGTGGCGGTGGCGGCCTTGAGCCGGCGCGCGTAGTCGGCGCGCTGCGACGCGCACGCCAGCACCGACAGCACCAGCAGCACCGCCAGCAGCAGCGACGTCCACACCAGCCAGAACACCGTCTGCTTCGACGACAGCGACTCCGCGCGCAGCGGCGAGTACTCCGCCGGCTGCGTGTCCAGCACGTTGAATTCCTGATGGAGATAGTGTTGAGGTGAACAGAATGGTGACTAGATGTTACCAATAAAATTAAATTGATATCTATTGATATTGATATATTGAGCAAAGTCGCGGAATATACAGGGTCATTTTGACATTGCGTTACTAAATGAAACCATGTAGGTAATTAAATTCCTAAAAAGAACACTTTGCAATACTCGAATCGTAGATGTGCAATAACAAAGTGTAAGTTTCGAACAAAATAAATTTCAATAAAAAATAATCTTAATTCCACACACCCTAATGCCACTACTACTACTCTAAGCGAATTCGTCGCAGTGGCAACATCACACTTTCAGTCATAAATACTATGACGCACACGCCATACTCACACTAAACTACAAAATGATCAAAATTCTGAAAATTAAAACCGGGATTTTTGGTAAAAATATCCATAATATCCATCATCCATGGATGATTTTTGGCATAATCTTAGCAGAGGCAAAGACCAGTATGCGGTTTCAATTAACAACGCAATGTCAATATGATCCAATATAAAATAGATGATCACAGATTATATTTAAATCCGAAATCATAAAGTGTCAAATACCTTAAAAAGTCCATCCAACCGTTCAATATTCTTATCGACCAGTTTCAACACTTGTTCAACTTCTAGGACGGAATGATCTTGACCGTTGACCAAGTGCAAATACAAATCCGACTTAGTATTATCCACGGATCCGTCTTTATTCTCGTGCACTCGTAAGTCGTCAACATTGACTACCGAGTCTGTGACCCTCGCCAGCTGTTCCCTGAACACGTGTATTTTGTCTCGAACTTCTGACGGATGCGCGCGTAAAACGAAACGCACGCGTTGATCCTCGCGTAACAAATAAATGAAAACGTGTGCTTCGTCTTGCAGCCCGCCTGTATCGTTCGCTAAAACCTGCAATATATTCCATTATTTTACCTCATCCATATTTTTTATTGCATGAGCAATTAAACAACTTAGATGCGCTAACGTGCCTTAATTCAACAGGCCTTTAATATCCGTGCTAAAATGTTCGTCTTGTGAATTAGTCACTTCATCTTAGGTATTTTCAATATCAGACTTGTATTTAATGATTGGAACTAAAAGGGAACCAAAACCTCGGTCAAAACAAAGATTTTCAGACTGCAATATTACAAAGATTTTTCTTGGACTATCGGTGCTAAGTACGAACTACGAACCTTTGACCTCTTGTTTTAGAGATAGTCTAATTCCGCTGACTTGAGTTATTAACCTCACCTTAAAATCGAAATATCCCTTCATCCCCTTCTGTGGATCGAAGTTGAGCGACACCGCGCCTGTTTTCACATTAACTAAGAAAGGCGATACCGCTAAATTTTCCAGTCCTTCTGTAAGCGTCTCCTTCACTTCGCCTATTAAATAATAGCTCACCAATGCATTCTCACCTTCATCTAAATCTATGGCCTAGAAAGAATGTTTTATGTTATTACAACAATTTGTATATTGTCCCAGCTTCCGCCAATCTACCAAGCAGTAAACATTTTTGGCATTCTTAATTTTCTTCATCCTCGAAAGCAGATTTCAGCATTAAAGTTCTGCCTTATGTTTTTTTTTATTTCGCTCTCTGTATAACCTTATCAAAACCAATCATATAGAAGGCTTCTTTAGCATTTCACTAATCCAAATTTAGTTTTAATTTTCAAAACACAGGAATATCTTTAGGAATTATATTAAAAGATGGAAAATTTACCTAATAAATTCTAAACCTACCTTGATATGCATAAACTCTATCCCAAAATCAGCTTCAGTAGTAATTCCTCCAGTAAATATCTTGTTAACAAACTTCGGTGGGTTGTCGTTGACGTCGTTCACTGTGACGTGCACGGACAATGCACTTATTGCATCCACGTCATCTCTATATTTAGGCGTCACTACACAGTCCTCAGTGGCTAGGACAGTTAGCGTGTAGTTCGACTTTAGCTCCCGGTCAAGTGGTTTTAGGGGCAGTAATCTAGAATTTTTGGAGCTGGTTAGATATTACACTGTTGAAGATAGGATGTTCGGTAGAATTGAATACAATGCTCCTACGTAAATTCAACAAAGTAATTTGGTGTATACAGCTGCTTAGAGATCTTTACATGAATTGTCTACGAACACAAAGTCCTTGAAAAATTACGGAATCAAATTGGTAATTTAACTGCTGTATTAATAATCTCAACTCATGTTTGAGTAGGATCTCAAGTAGACATTTAATATATTGAACTATTTAGTAAATCAAGCTTAAGCTATGATTTAAGAGCTAGTTATCAGTTGAGTCGCTGTCAAAATCCGTCATAAGCTGTGACTTAAGAGACCATTTGAGATGGTGTTGATATATTTTATTAAATAGCGTCGATCTTAAGATGCTGATCTTCATGCGACTCAGCTGATATCGAACTTCAGAGAGAAATTGAGATGCATCTATTACACGGCTTAAGTGTATTTGTCGATAACTGAAAATCGTCCGCCGTGGTTCATTTGGCGAATGACCACTATTCATTAACATCATTATGAGATTGGTAACGCTCCGGTCGAGCCTCCACATTGGCACTACAAACATAGCCACGGTTCTGCCACTCGATGAAATATCGAATCACATAGACCAACAGTAATATATCCAAATTATGTCGGAAACTTTACCTTTAAAGGCAACGTGATAGCCATAAATGACGCATATCTACTGATATAATTATAATCTGTAGGCAATAATACGTATATATGAACATACTAAACGGTGCTATAGATAAAGAATAGAGAGACAATGATATTACAATTCATGTGTTTATCGTTCATAATAAAGATATCTAATGGAGCGTGAATTTACTCCAACGTTATTTTTGTGGAGTAACGTTCCGCAATAATATAATAGACAAATTAAAATGACTCGTGGGAAATTGATTCTAAGTATTTTCGCATAATTTTTATCACAAAGTACTTGGTACTAGTAATATAAACATTTTATTAAATGATTAGTATTTCGTAAGAAAGATATTTTGATCAACAGATAAAAGACTATATTTTCTGCCGACTGGCATACATTTATTATTTCCTGTCATTTTTGGGAGTCAACAGAAGTACTTTACTCACCCCATGTTATAGTTTTGAAAACATTGATGAACATACCATTGTAAATGGTACCGAAATTTATTGTCGATATGATATATAAAGATATAAATTATACGAAGAAATTAGCAGTATGAATTAGTAATAAATATTTTTTCCTGGAGGTTGCCTTCTAACCAAGGCTACATTGCTCTACATTGTAAATTAATTAATGTAGAGACCACATCAATTTAATTGTAGTGTGGATGCACCTTTAGTTTCACAAAATATTTAACAACAAAGACATTAAAATTGTTAATTTGGAACGAAACTGATAGAATCTTAAATGTATTTGGGTGAAATTTTCCACATTAAAATAAATTAAATCCTAAATTAAGATAATGCTTCTTCTAGAAAAGTCCACAGACACGTTTACCACAAGACGTAGACAGTACCGTGAACAAAAACTAGTCAATGAAATATACAATACCTGTGAGTACTTCTATGCAACTCAAACGTGTTATCCTCATTGCCTCTGACTATATAGTAGCACACAGGAAGCACTGGCTCATCGCCGCGGTCGATCGCGTCCCTCTCTATAACACTTGGCAAGTATACACCTTTGTCCTTTGCATTCTCGGTAATGTTCACATATAAATACTTAATGGGGAAGCGCGGTCGATAGTTGTCGACGTTCTGCACGTATATTGTGAGGTCGAGGTCGGAACTCAGCGGGGTTGGTAGGCCGAGGTCGTAGGCTTCGATTCGTAGCTGTAATAGACATTTAATATTAACATAAATTAACAATAAATTCCCCTCCTTGGAGGAAGCCTGTGTCCAGCAGTGGACAAAGATATAGGCTGAAGATGATGATGACAATAAATTCTAGACTTTGGACTGATATTGAGCAGAAAACCCAATATGACTGCGAATTCGAAACTGGTACCTCAGAGCAGAGGTTGTACTGCGCCCACAATACAATTATGCCACTGAGGCAGTCTATTGAATTGAAATATTTGCTCAATATGGCGATAGGCTCGCCCCCAATCACGCCATGGGACGGAACATATTTGGCAAAATGTGGAGTGCCCAGGTAGTAGTGCCCTTTCTATGTCTACGGGAAAGAAGGCGTAATGTGTGTATTCTCAATTGTCGCTTTGATGTAGTGGTAGCAAAATTAGATGGTCGACTCTGAGCAGTAATGAGGCTGAGTTTTGAATTGTTTTTTGGTGTTCTTGGAGCGTGTATAGGTTGGAAAGGCTTAGATCCACATCCCAGGTTGGCCAAAAATTTGTGAAGGGGGTTTTCTAACATGACTTGACTATCCACCCGGGCTGGATCTTCTAGAAGGGGTTGATGTTAGGCAGACGAGTTGAAGAAGTAAAACTTAGCAGAGACTTTGCTGCAACATATTATAATGTGATGCGCCGATACTTATCGAAGGTAAGAAGGGAAAGTAGAAGAACCCAAATTCAGAATGTATCGCCCAATGTACCCGCGGTGGCACACATCGACAAGCAGATCAAATAACAATATCAATGAACAATGCCATCTGTTAGTCTTCGTCCGTACTAGGAAGTAAAATGGGCAACTGGAAGATAACGCACTATAAATACACCAGATATCGATTATCTTTACCAGATGTCGATCGTCAATTCTGAATCAAGGTAGCCAATTTTGGCCGGCACTTACTATAATAATATATGTATACGTGCTTTGAACATCAACCGGCGGAAGTAACGCGACCGGTCAGCACTTACTTTCGTCTGACTGGATTTTTCATCTTGCCCTTCCAAAGAGGAACGCAATCTTTAGTTCCTCTAAATACCTATAGTCCTGGGCGACAGAATGGTTTTATGGACAACGAAAAAAAAATTGATTGTTTGTCTTAGGAATTGAAGTAGGTTTTAGCTAAGAAGGTGAAAACCTTTTAGAACAAGATTTATGTTATAACAAAAGCGAAATCAATTCCAACATTAACTACTTTTAAATTTTTAATGACGCAATTAGGTAGTATTGCCCGAATAAATCTAATGGATCATACTGTTTATACGGATACAAACACGCCCTCTATATATATAGGTATTTATAACACGACCCTTCGATAATGAGCATACGAAATACATTAACAACGCATCGATACTAGTGACGTGCGCGCGTCAAACATGACCTTCGTTAGGTTATCGATAAAATGTGACGAGCAGACCCCCGCTATCATTATTTATATAATAAATATACGATAAGCGTTTCATTGAACATTGTTAGGTGTACATAATTTATAGGCCTTATGTGAAGAAACACATCCTAGCCTGAAGATAAGATTTTCTTAAAAAGTTTCTTTCTTTGATTGTTTATAATATTATGTAGTGGCAAATTAGGTTTGAAATACGTTGCTGGTTTTTCAGCGCCATGAGTTATGTTATAGATTTTTTAATATAAAATAGAATTCAGGGAAATGGAATATATGTTTAAAAAAATAGTGTTTTACTTATGCTATTATGCTACAATATGAATACATGTTGGGATGTTAATCTAGGCGGTACAATGCAACAACGCCCCCGAGGTCAGAGCGCCCCTGGAGTCCGGAAATTGATCCTTAATTTTAGTTACCACCTTGTGTTAAGTGACAAGGCTAGGGACTAGGGGTGCTCTTTTGTTATTTTGAACGAGTCCTTTGGTAACCTAGCTACATATAGGCGTCGCGCCGCACGCGGTACCGCACGGGGCCGTTCGTACCTGGTAAGTGGTCTGCTTGTCGCGGTCGAGCGGCGCGGCGGTGCGCAGCGTGCCGGCGGCGGCGTGCAGCGAGAAGGCGCGCCAGGCGGCGGAGGCGTCGCGCCGCACGCGGTACCGCACGGGGCCGTTCGTACCTGGTAAGTGGTCTGCTTGTCGCGGTCGAGCGGCGCGGCGGTGCGCAGCGTGCCGGCGGCGGCGTGCAGCGAGAAAGGCGCGCGCCAGGCGGCGGAGGCGTCGCGCCGCACGCGGTACCGCACGGGGCCGTTCGTACCTGGTAAGTGGTCTGCTTGTCGCGGTCGAGCGGCGCGGCGGTGCGCAGCGTGCCGGCGGCGGCGTGCAGCGAGAAGGCGCGCCAGGCGGCGGAGGCGTCGCGCCGCACGCGGTACCGCACGGGGCCGTTCGTACCTGGTAAGTGGTCTGCTTGTCGCGGTCGAGCGGCGCGGCGGTGCGCAGCGTGCCGGCGGCGGCGTGCAGCGAGAAGGCGCGCCAGGCGGCGGAGGCGTCGCGCCGCACGCGGTACCGCACGGGGCCGTTCGTACCTGGTAAGTGGTCTGCTTGTCGCGGTCGAGCGGCGCGGCGGTGCGCAGCGTGCCGGCGGCGGCGTGCAGCGAGAAGGCGCGCCAGGCGGCGGAGGCGTCGCGCCGCACGCGGTACCGCACGGGGCCGTTCGTACCTGGTAAGTGGTCTGCTTGTCGCGGTCGAGCGGCGCGGCGGTGCGCAGCGTGCCGGCGGCGGCGTGCAGCGAGAAGGCGCGCCAGGCGGCGGAGGCGTCGCGCCGCACGCGGTACCGCACGGGGCCGTTCGTACCTGGTAAGTGGTCTGCTTGTCGCGGTCGAGCGGCGCGGCGGTGCGCAGCGTGCCGGCGGCGGCGTGCAGCGAGAAGGCGCGCCAGGCGGCGGAGGCGTCGCGCCGCACGCGGTACCGCACGGGGCCGTTCGTACCTGGTAAGTGGTCTGCTTGTCGCGGTCGAGCGGCGCGGCGGTGCGCAGCGTGCCGGCGGCGGCGTGCAGCGAGAAGGCGCGCCAGGCGGCGGAGGCGTCGCGCCGCACGCGGTACCGCACGGGGCCGTTCGTACCTGGTAAGTGGTCTGCTTGTCGCGGTCGAGCGGCGCGGCGGTGCGCAGCGTGCCGGCGGCGGCGTGCAGCGAGAAGGCGCGCCAGGCGGCGGAGGCGTCGCGCCGCACGCGGTACCGCACGGGGCCGTTCGTACCTGGTAAGTGGTCTGCTTGTCGCGGTCGAGCGGCGCGGCGGTGCGCAGCGTGCCGGCGGCGGCGTGCAGCGAGAAGGCGCGCCAGGCGGCGGAGGCGTCGCGCCGCACGCGGTACCGCACGGGGCCGTTCGTACCTGGTAAGTGGTCTGCTTGTCGCGGTCGAGCGGCGCGGCGGTGCGCAGCGTGCCGGCGGCGGCGTGCAGCGAGAAGGCGCGCCAGGCGGCGGAGGCGTCGCGCCGCACGCGGTACCGCACGGGGCCGTTCGTACCTGGTAAGTGGTCTGCTTGTCGCGGTCGAGCGGCGCGGCGGTGCGCAGCGTGCCGGCGGCGGCGTGCAGCGAGAAGGCGCGCCAGGCGGCGGAGGCGTCGCGCCGCACGCGGTACCGCACGGGGCCGTTCGTACCTGGTAAGTGGTCTGCTTGTCGCGGTCGAGCGGCGCGGCGGTGCGCAGCGTGCCGGCGGCGGCGTGCAGCGAGAAGGCGCGCCAGGCGGCGGAGGCGTCGCGCCGCACGCGGTACCGCACGGGGCCGTTCGTACCTGGTAAGTGGTCTGCTTGTCGCGGTCGAGCGGCGCGGCGGTGCGCAGCGTGCCGGCGGCGGCGTGCAGCGAGAAGGCGCGCCAGGCGGCGGAGGCGTCGCGCCGCACGCGGTACCGCACGGGGCCGTTCGTACCTGGTAAGTGGTCTGCTTGTCGCGGTCGAGCGGCGCGGCGGTGCGCAGCGTGCCGGCGGCGGCGTGCAGCGAGAAGGCGCGCCAGGCGGCGGAGGCGTCGCGCCGCACGCGGTACCGCACGGGGCCGTTCGTACCTGGTAAGTGGTCTGCTTGTCGCGGTCGAGCGGCGCGGCGGTGCGCAGCGTGCCGGCGGCGGCGTGCAGCGAGAAGGCGCGCCAGGCGGCGGAGGCGTCGCGCCGCACGCGGTACCGCACGGGGCCGTTCGTACCTGGTAAGTGGTCTGCTTGTCGCGGTCGAGCGGCGCGGCGGTGCGCAGCGTGCCGGCGGCGGCGTGCAGCGAGAAGGCGCGCCAGGCGGCGGAGGCGTCGCGCCGCACGCGGTACCGCACGGGGCCGTTCGTACCTGGTAAGTGGTCTGCTTGTCGCGGTCGAGCGGCGCGGCGGTGCGCAGCGTGCCGGCGGCGGCGTGCAGCGAGAAGGCGCGCCAGGCGGCGGAGGCGTCGCGCCGCACGCGGTACCGCACGGGGCCGTTCGTACCTGGTAAGTGGTCTGCTTGTCGCGGTCGAGCGGCGCGGCGGTGCGCAGCGTGCCGGCGGCGGCGTGCAGCGAGAAGGCGCGCCAGGCGGCGGAGGCGTCGCGCCGCACGCGGTACCGCACGGGGCCGTTCGTACCTGGTAAGTGGTCTGCTTGTCGCGGTCGAGCGGCGCGGCGGTGCGCAGCGTGCCGGCGGCGGCGTGCAGCGAGAAGGCGCGCCAGGCGGCGGAGGCGTCGCGCCGCACGCGGTACCGCACGGGGCCGTTCGTACCTGGTAAGTGGTCTGCTTGTCGCGGTCGAGCGGCGCGGCGGTGCGCAGCGTGCCGGCGGCGGCGTGCAGCGAGAAGGCGCGCCAGGCGGCGGAGGCGTCGCGCCGCACGCGGTACCGCACGGGGCCGTTCGTACCTGGTAAGTGGTCTGCTTGTCGCGGTCGAGCGGCGCGGCGGTGCGCAGCGTGCCGGCGGCGGCGTGCAGCGAGAAGGCGCGCCAGGCGGCGGAGGCGTCGCGCCGCACGCGGTACCGCACGGGGCCGTTCGTACCTGGTAAGTGGTCTGCTTGTCGCGGTCGAGCGGCGCGGCGGTGCGCAGCGTGCCGGCGGCGGCGTGCAGCGAGAAGGCGCGCCAGGCGGCGGAGGCGTCGCGCCGCACGCGGTACCGCACGGGGCCGTTCGTACCTGGTAAGTGGTCTGCTTGTCGCGGTCGAGCGGCGCGGCGGTGCGCAGCGTGCCGGCGGCGGCGTGCAGCGAGAAGGCGCGCCAGGCGGCGGAGGCGTCGCGCCGCACGCGGTACCGCACGGGGCCGTTCGTACCTGGTAAGTGGTCTGCTTGTCGCGGTCGAGCGGCGCGGCGGTGCGCAGCGTGCCGGCGGCGGCGTGCAGCGAGAAGGCGCGCCAGGCGGCGGAGGCGTCGCGCCGCACGCGGTACCGCACGGCGCCGTTGGGTCCGATGTCCGCGTCGATGGCGCGCACTTCCACCACCACGGTGCCCACTGTTGCGTTCTATTTGGGGAACCATGGCTTAAATATTGTTTTATTCATGCGAGCTCTAAACAAATCATAATAAATATTTAATAACTCAAATAATGGTAACGTGTCACGACAGTCAGTAATGATCATGAATTGTAAAGCGTTTCGTTTCACTGCCTCGATTCTGCTCTGAACGTTGATTTTTGTCTTCAATTTTATTAAAAAAAAAAAAAATCTAACCTTATACGATTTGTACGGACACATATAAATTATATCAACAGCATTTTACGCCGTTTCAATTGTCATAGTATCATAATATTGTCCAATCAATTTACATCCAGTTTTCGATCATTCCGCAAAAGTATACTCTCCCATTCGTATATACAATATATTCTATCATAAAAAAGATAATGTTAAAGATAATTCAAAAAATATATCTCACCTCAGGTATCTTGATGGTGACATTTTGCGGCGGATGCACGAACACGGGCGCATGATCGTTAAAGTCAGTGACACAGAGTCGAAGTTCGCCGCGCGCCACGTTGGGCGGCGTGCCGAGGTCCCGCGCCTCCACCACTAGCGAGTAGTTCCCGAACCGATCCTTGAGCGACTGTCGGGCGAACAAGCGACCTGTGTTCGCATCGCCACCCACTTGCTCGAAACGGAATAAATCTGTACCAAAAAAAAAATATATAATTCGATTAATCGTCGATAAATCGATAACATTTTGAATCGATATGAAATAAGGATTTGCAGCTTTTTTGATAATTATACATAAATAATTTATAACTGTAATTTTAATTTATCACGTCACCAAAAAGGCGAATAAAAAACGTTGTGTCGATATCTATGTAGTCTCATGTCAATATTCAATAGCATTGCAGCCTTCACATGATCTGTATAAAGGTGATTTTACATTAATATATTTCGCACTAAAATCCTCACTAACCATGTCCTTTCCCCGCCACCAGATGGAACTGCACGCGTCCGTTGGGCGTGGCGTTGTCGTCCGCATCCGTGGCGGACACGGAGGCGATGGGCTCGCGGTGGTTGTGGAACTCGGTGATGGTGGTGCAATCCGACGGCAAGTGTAGTATCGGTGGGTTGTCGTTCACGTCTTCTACGTGGACACTGAAACAGTTGTGCTTTGAGACTACACTTTGCTCGCGGCTCCACCTGGAGTCTAACTAACCATTAATTATTCTAGGCACTAAAGTCTCTTTCTGAGATAAAGAGTAAGTAATTTCTCTTCGAAAACTCCTCTTGCCAATGAAAACCATGAGAAAAAGAAGCAAGTTAGACAAAAAAATAAAATGGATTCTTGTCCTATGGTAGTACATAGAAGTACGAATTTTAGTATTATTTATTTATTTCTAAATTTTTTATCGAGTTCAAAAAAGCAGGAGGTTGCTAACTTCATCATTCGTCATAAATTAATGTCCACTTACACGATTTGTTTAAAAGCATTGCGGCTCTCTCCACTGAGATATCCGAATTGGTAGTTGTCCCACGCCTCGATCACTAGGTTATACGTGGCTTGGGTCTCGCGGTCCAGCCAGTCGGCGACAGTCAGTGCTCCAGTATCTGCATTTACAAGGAACTTGCCCTGCAATATGCACAAGAATTAATAAGATGTACTGGCAAATATGCTTTCATTGACGTATAAGAATTAAAATATATCATGGCTACTTGTATAAATAAAATACAATTTGAAATTTGAAAACTTTCAAGGCGTTACATAAGCCGATAAGTCAATCGAGGTCGCGAGTTTTCTTTGCTCTGATACAAATATTTGTGTAGGTTCAACAAATTTAGTTCAAGCCTCGGTTTTGTAGGATTCATACCTTGTAGTTTCTGATACTTCTGTTTACTGTCTTAAATTAGATCTTTAGCCTAATAATAACTCCGTCGTTCAGTCCCTAGTCGATAAGAATTACCACAATCATAGTACAAAAAACGAAGGCGTCATTTATTGAAATTAAATTCCTTACCTGTGTAGACATCCTGTCAAGTAAATATGTGACTTTCCCATATTCTCCCGAGTCAGCATCCTTCGCCGCGATGGTCGCTATCGTGGTGCCAGGCTCTATGTCTTCCCTCACGCGGTACTCCAACGACGACGACTCGAATATTGGATTGTTGTCGTTTTCGTCTAATACCTGAGAAAAAAAAACAAAATAACACAAAAAGAAAATAGTAAAATCTCAAATAGTTTTATATGAACTTTAATATTTATATAACTTATAAACTTGTTTTAGCGTTAAGAATTGCTTAAATAGCTGTCAAAAACATCACTGGTTCCTAATTTAAACCTTATTGAGAGGCAAGATGGCGGGGTTTGACTTACAGCTGAACGAGTAAATTTGTGTTTTAACTAAACATAGCCTTGCGATTTTTTTATAAGTAAGACTGATAATGCGTAGGTATATTTTACGAAATGGGTATCCAATATAATTTGAACCCGAATAGATAGCGGTCTTAGTATGATAAAAAATTCGCCATAGTACTAATATACGCACTGACCACAAGCATTGTTCACGGCGGTTTTCTGTAGAAACTGGTACATTATCAGTCGAACTTATTAATGCTGTAGACAAAACTATGTAACGTGCCTTTATCACCAACAATATGTACGAAAATTAATTACCTGTATGAACAGATCAACGACGGAGTATCGCGGTGGCACGCCACTATCAACCGCCTTCACTGTCAAGTTGAGCCATGGATACATCTCGTGGTCTATTTTATTTGCTACCACTAGCTCGCCTGTACTACTTTCCATGTGCACCAGGCTTAACAATTCTTCGCGTCCTGCAAATAACGTAATCTCATACATAAATAAAACATAAAAATATATATGGAACATTTTTAATATCGTCAGAGGGCATGTGAAAATTTTAATCCTAAAATTTAATTTTTAAAATCATTGCAGCCTTGAGTCTTCTGATGTCGCAAACTTTTAACAATGGCAGGCTTTTGCTCCATATAATAAATAGGTAGTTCTAAAAGTACGAGCAACATGACTTGACTCCGATATAATGAAAGATGCAATGCCTAGACAATATGACTTGGAAATACCTACTCTTAACAAAATGTGATTCAATCATGCACCTTTGTAAATTCTATTAATTAAGACAACTGTTTCTTATAGCACAAGTGATAATCTAACATATAATTCAACTTATGGGACACACACTGCTCATAAACACAACACTATCGACACACTGCCGAACAAATTTAAACCTTACCTTCAATAAAATAAGTCATAGTGCGATTTTTATCAGCATCATCAGCTATAACATTGACGATGTTCACGCCATTTTTAGAGTTCTCAGTAATGGACGTTTTATAGAATGGCTTTCTGAATACAGGGTTGTTGTCATTTTCATCATCTACTACTATAGTGAGTGTGGCAGAGGCTGTCTGTTTCGGACCACCCTGTATAGCCGCCATGTCTTCCACTGTGATCATTAGCTTCAAAGTTTCGATTTTTTCACGGTCTAGTAATCTGTGGAATAGTAAATATGGATTATTTTGTATTGATTTGTTTGTTGAGTTTTATTGTAATTTTGTCGTACATCTATAGGCGTTACGGTTGCCGCGGGATAATAAACTCTAAAAACCTATAAGTGTAGTATTAATAACAATACAATCAACAGTCACTAATGCAATCTTAATCCTACACTCAGATACAAGTCCTAGTTCGTAGGAATCAGGTTGTATGATCGACTTCAGGTTTTTTAAGTCATACCTAACTTCTAGATCCTCCGTCACATCAATTGTGAAACATTATTTGAGATTTTTAATAAGTGTTTGTGAAAATATGTACATAAGTTTGTGAACTCATTTGCAAAAGAAAAATCCCAGGGCTGGGAGCGGGCGATATATGTATATTAGAGAACAGCGGAAACTGGCCCTATTTCACACCCATTTGCAACAACACTAACACCTCTATCAATAAATATAAGCGAATTTTGTAATCATTGGAAAAACCTCCCTGAGCCAAAGCAGATATTTTGTGGATCACACCAGTATTTGTCATTGTGTGGGAATGAAAGTTCACACTTTATAACCAAAATATATATACAGACAAGAATATTTATATTTAAAAAAAAAAAAACAATTACACCTCACCTAACAACTCTCAGCGTCCCATCCACAGCATTCAAGTCCCATAGAGACAGATAGTCATATTCAGAGAGTGGTATGGGAACACCGTCTTCGTTCCGCGCCACACTGCCTGCTTTGTCTATGGCATACCGTAACACTGGCTGGTCGTCAGGGTCGTGCGCTTGGGCGCGAAATATCGGAGTACCGACCTGCAACCGCAGAATACCTGAACTTAATATAACATTCGAAAGTATAATAATTCCACGCCTACTCCATGTAACCAATGAGAACTTTTTACATAAGGGCCGCATTAATGAAATCAACTCAGCTCCGCTCTCAAGTTGCTCTCTCTCAGTTGATACGCTGTCAAAGGAAGGTCGGAATCTTAAGATAGTCACTATTAATTAAAACCATATAAACATCACCTTAATCACTTCTTAAGCCACAATCTAAGACGGATTTTAATAACTGACTTTTGTTTATGTAACTGTGCCGCCTCATCTGAGAACAAACTCTCCAATTACAGCTCAAGCTTGGTTTATTAAATTTACATTAAATGTTTACATGAAATTTTATTCATAGGTGAGATTGATTTTGTCCTAATTCCGCCTCTGCCCTAAGTCTGTCAAGTAAATCTACTTGTTTATAGAATAGTACAATATCACAGAGTATTAGTATGTTTAAAATATACAATAGAATGGCGATTAATATATTTGTTTCATTTGCCTATCTGTATATAGAAAAATCTCGCACTTGGAGTTAATAAAGCACCAACATTTTATACAAGGCATATCTATATATCATCACGCTATACCCAATAGGAGCGGAGCAGTAATGGCTAATCTCAGGAACTACCGGTCCGAACTGAAAAATTCTTTTTGCGTTGGATAGCCCTTTGTTCGTGGAGTGCTATAGGCTATATATCATCACGCTATACCCAATAGGAGCGGAGCAGTAATGGCTAATCTCAGGATCTACCGGTCCAAACTGAAAAAATATTTTTGCGTTGGATAGCCCTTTGTTCGTGGAGTGCTATAGGCTATATATCATCACGCTATACCCAATAGGAGCGGAGCAGTAATGGCTAATCTCAGGAACTACCGGTCCAAACTGAAAAAATATTTTTGCGTTGGATAGCCCTTTGTTCGTGGAGTGCTATAGGCTATATATCATCACGCTATACCCAATAGGAACGGAGCAGTCACTACTGCTCCGCTCCTAGCCACTGCTAATCTCAGGAACTACCGATTCGAACTGATTTTTTTTTTTTTGTGTTGAATAGCCCTTTGTAGAGTGCTCTAAGTTATATATCATCACGCTATGACGAATAGAAGCAGAGCAGTAATGGCTAATCTCGGGAACTACCAGTTTGAACTGAAAAATTAGTTTTGTGTTGGATAGCCCTTTATTTGTGGAGTGCTATAGGCTGTATATCATCACGCTATGACCAATAGGAGCGGAGCAGCAATGAAACATGTTGCAAAAACGGGGACAATTTATTAGTTTTGAGAGCTTCCGTTGCGTAAACGCTTAAAGTTATGCAACAATGATGTATGACGCGATTTTCCCTCTTAAAAAGTTCTAAAAAATATATTATAAAACAAAGTCCCCCGCTGCATCTGTCTGCCTGAACGTGTTAAACTCAAAAACTACCCAACGTATTAAGATGAAATTTGGTACGGAGACAGTTTGAGACCCTGGGAAGAACATAGGCTCCCGGGAAACTATTACTTTTATAACAGAAAACTTTAGCCTGAAAAACTTTATAACGCGGGCGGAGCCGCGGGCAATAGCTAGTACATATATAAGTTTATGCGTACCTGTATATTTTCTCGTACAGTAACGGGGGCGGGTTCGACGAGAACTGGCGGTTTATTGTTCACATCAACGATGCTAATGTTGACCAGAACTGCTGCACTTAGTTGGTGGTCGCCTATACCACCGTCTAACGCAACCTAACACAAAAAAAGGGTCATTATTAGAGTAACAGAAGCTAAAACAACAGTTTTAGAATTTTTATCTGTATTTTTGTACACGCATCACGCAAAAAGTAGTGCAAGGTATTGGATACAGTTTTCACTGACGCATTGCTAGAGGTCTAACTTTAAGTATAGACTTCAATTTTTGTCCTGGAAAAACTGCTTCACGCGGGCGGAGTCTCGAGCATAAATTAGTAAACAATAAAATTATTTTCATATATATAACTGAGCTCACCACAGTAAGTGTGTACCGGTTGCTCTTCGGATTAGTCTTGTCAGGGTCCAGAGTAGATCCGTTTGCGACGGACACCACTCCGGTGCGCGAGTCTATGACGAACTTATCGCTCGCGCCGCGCTGTATGCGGTACACTATCCTGTTGTTGGGAGACGAGCCATCCGCGTCGCGGGCTTTCACCTGCGAACAATATTCGTCTTTAACTCTGGTAGATAGATTTCAGTTTTGAGTGGTTAAGAGATTGAATTCGATTGCGATTGAAATTTAAACTTAATAAGATCAATATAGGGTTGATATTGCAATGATTATATCGGCGCGCGTGGTTTTACTTTTTTCTCTCTTGATTACAAAATCCTGGAGTCTAAGCAATTTATTTTTATTCATTTTTTATTCATTTTTCATACATCTTTTCATGAATTACGAGTTTATGAAAATTCTTTAAGCGATACGCAATAATAGCTTTATTATTAACTAATAAAAATACTAGATATTAATTATTATTAAAAAAGCACCAACTTAATAATTTTTATGTAATTATTATTACAAAACACAAAGTAGTATGCACAAGCCATATAGATAATCGTCTCTCGTTAGTCGACACTATCTGAACTCCACCCCACATACCATCAGATGTAGTGGGGTCAATTTAACAGACCCGTATTATACCAAAAAGGAATCTTGATTGACGGTCAATATCGAACGTGTAAAACTACGGACAACGCATCACCTCTAACACGCTGGTCCCTCCGGGCATGTCCTCCGGTATGGACCGCTTGTACACCATCTGCGTGAACATGGGCGCGTGGTCGTTCACGTCTTGGACGTATATCGTCACAGGAACCGTTGATGATAGCGGCGGCTCGCCGAAGTCCCGGGCTCGTACCTGCGAATATTTAGTTAGGTTTTGGGCTTTACTACATAGTATAAAACAAAGTCGCTTTCTCTGTCCCTACCTTTGTATGCTTAAATCTTTAAAACTACGCAATGGATTTTGATGCGGTGTTTTTTAATAGATAGAGTGATTCAAGAGGAAGGTTTATATGTATAATAACATCCATTAAATAGTGGAGAAATATTGCACCCGTGCGAAGCCGGGGCGGGTCGCTAGTCACTACATAGTATAAAACAATAATAAATAAAATTGAATCACCGAAATGTTTGTACGAGCATAACTTCCAAAAGACCACCAAATTGGATAAATGTTTTATGTTTTCGTTATTGTCAGGACAAAGTTTGTATGAAAAAAATAAATAAAAAAATAATAGCAAATATTTAAAAATCTCAGAAATTGAGTGTACGAATGAGACAGAAGAAAAAATATGGCGGTACGATGTTCACCGGGTCAGCTCGTTTTAAATATAATAGCATTTACATTGAGCGCCTCGGTGGCGTTATATTATGGTAAGACTGCAGCGCCGAGGACTCGAATTCGATTCCCGGGTTGGAGAAAGTGATTTTGGGGTTTTCTACTTTGAATCAGCTTGGAGTCTGAAATTTGAGCCCGGAATAGGCTCGCCTCCTATCACATCATGAAACGGAATACACATGGCGTATATTGGGTGCAATCTCTGCCCGCACTTTCGGGTATTAAAGGTGTGAGTGTATTATACTGAAAATAACTATGAATACAAATAATTGTAGAACATAACATCGTTTTCTAGATAGGTTAAGAATTTAGATATCCTTCTTTTAGTAAAACAAACGGTTTTGTACCGAACTAAATTAAATAACAAAATTCAATACATATTTTTATTACCTATATAATTGTAGAAACTACACCATAATGACTACAATATTAAATCACAAACAAAAAATAAATTACCAAAATATTTAAAATAATCGCATTTTTTTTTCATTTTTTTTTATTTCGCGCTCATTCCTATCCATTAGTTGCTCCTATAATGGGAACCTGTCTAGAATAGTACAACACTTACAGTTAAATGTATTGGCCGTATGTTGGTGTTGTCGCCTGGTATTTGTTCAAAGTCAAGTCCAATGACTGGAGTCACGATGCCGAGGTTGGGATCTATCGTGAAATTGTTTTTATAATCTCCCCCCACGATTGTGTATTCTATATGACTGTTCTTTGTACCTGGAAGCAAGAACACCTTATATAAGCAAAATGTATTTGTGGATAGTATTCAAATCATAGTTATTTCAAAAGTGTATCTCTTTAAGTACTTAATGGACCTTTTTCTGCATAAAATATAGTCAAGATTATTCTTTGTCAATGAATCTTGTCAGTCATTTATGTTGTTTCCAGATTATTAAGTCAGACTGAATTACATTTCGTTTACAACGGAGGATAGCCTCTCATATGTCTTTAAACAAATTTCCCAAAGTTACCATTCAAGTCAATATCCCTTGCTTCCAACACCAAAGGCGTTTCAAATTCCTTTTCATTCTCCAACAATCTGGCTTCATATTTATTAGCCAAGAACATTGGTGCATTGTCATTCACATCTTCAATGTTTATTATTAGTTGGGCTGTATTGCGGTTGCCTTTGCCGAGATCATCCCTCGCCTCAACGGTAAGGTAATGACGCTGTACTAACTCTCGGTCGAAGAAGTCACCGCCCGCTTGCTTTACTGTTATCACTCCTGATATTGGGTTCAGGTTTAAGCTGTAAATATAAGTATAGTAGTCAGATATATAATTAATTGATGTTTCAAATAGTACTTAATAAATAGTTATACAGGCAGTCCTCGACTTACGTCGCGTATTTCGAGAACCTAACATGCCGTAAGTACGAGGGCTGCCTGTAATCTATTCTCTTCTTGATTCTTGTAAAGATGGCACTTATTTGACCTAGGGTCTAAGATACTACTTGAAGGTGACTCGTAATGGAGAATTACCTAAACCCCTTACCCTACCAAGATCACATCTAATTTTGGCTATCAGCTGTTTACAACAAACAATCCCGATCTCGATCTTCAATCAGATTTCGAGAGTGAAATCAATCAAAGTAACTCATTTGTAAGCATGTCAAAAACAACATTTTTTTGATTGGTAAATTTTCCAGATAGATCGAGAAAAGCGATTGGAATCATATTATATTCAGAATGGTAGTATGAAAGCTGAGGAAAAACAACGTTTTATCTTAAAATATCACAAATATACTTACTGATTAGCTACACTTCCTCCAAGGCTGGTGTATCGAATGCCCCTCGTGCCGTAGTTATCAGAGTCATCATCTAAGGCTTGCACCCATGCTACCGTTGTGCCAACACCACTGTTCTCTGGTATAGACACTGTGTACAATGATTCCGTAAACTCTGGGAAGTTGTCATTCTCATCTCTAATGTGTAACATAATTGGTACAACACTGGAATAAAAAAAAAGAATTTTTGGTACGGTTTCTATAATTAAAATCTTGTAGTGTATAAAGAGATATTATAATGTCTCCAACATTATGCCAAGCTGTTTATAACTCACCTCATTTTGGGATCTTTGGTAACAATTTCTTTGGCGACTAGACTGAAGTTCATTACAGTAACTTTCTCATAATCCAGGAATGAGGCATCATTGACTCTTATTAGGAATGAAGCCTCATTGATACCTTTGAATGGTGTTACATCAAACACACCATTATCACCGCTCAGGTATAGCTCGAATGTACCATTTTTACCCTACAAAAACAGTAACGTAATTTTATTTAATAAAACACAATTTATTTAATTATATTATTATATGATTAGATATATGTGCATTGCGCTCATTAAAAATAGATGTATAATACTAAAAAATAGATAAGGTTTCGAAAATAAATAGATATTGGTCTTGTTAATTTTCACTTTGTAATACTTAGTCCATTGAAATGTTACATTTTTTAGGCCTTACCTTGCGTTTTTTAGAGGACGCAATTTTATTTTTTTGAAGTGTAGGGGGGGTCAGTGTATAGCTAAAACCAAGTTTGTGGGATCGCCACCCTTGTCCCACGACCGCCATCTTGAAAATAGGGGTTGAAATGGTTTTTACGATGTATCTCTTAAACTATTTATCTGACAAAAAAAATGTATAAACATTTTTTGTTGCAAATTAAATTCTCTATAACTTTGGTTCAGTAACTTTTTGTCGTAGAACTATAAATAAAAAGTTATAAGCGAAAATGTTAATAAATTCAATGTTAAGCAATATCCATTGCAACATAATCAGAATGTGTGTTTATAAGGTTCATAATACTTTTCTTTGTACTCTCATTAATACCCAAATACCCAAGGGACCATTAGGGAACAAAAGAACATCTGCCTGCTATTATTATTATTATTTCTAACCTCTTCTATTGTAAGAATAGCTGATAATATTCTGTTGAAGCAAACACAAACACAAACTTGGTTTTAGCTTTACACAGACCCCCCTAAACTTCAAAAAAATAAAATTGCGTCCTCTAAAAAACGCAACCCCAAATGAAACTTTTCAATGGACTAACTATAATTACTGACAATCAACTCTAAAATGAAAATTAATTAATTCATTAGTTTTAAAACAACACATAATTACCTGGTCATAATCAAACACTTCTGGAATACCATCCTGAAGGAATGTGATTGGTGTGTTTTGCTGTGCATTCTCAAGTACTTCACCCACATATCTTTTACTGCGGAAGGTTGGTGTTTCGTCATTCACATCTGTAACTATGATTGTTACTTCCGTGGTAGCGGTTGGCAGTGGTGTAACGGTGTGTGATTCTTCAGTTGCCTTTACAATATAGATAGTTGGTAAAATTAATGTGATATTGATGCTTGAATGGCAATTATATCTAAGTGAAATCAGTGAACTTTTGAGTAGAGTGCTTCAGTTTTGATTTTATGAAAAAGTTCATAACAATTAAACTATATACTTTATAAAAAAAAACTAATAATATAAAAATTATCCTAGAATTACAAAACCTAGACCAAACAACAGAAAAATCTGGTAATACCAAATGTGTTTACAACACATTTTTCATATATTTGTTGCTTCGATATGATTGCCTCTCAAGCATCAATATAATATTTATATATACTAATATATCATAATATTTCATAAATAGTGTGTAAGTTACTGATAAAAGTTATTGTATCTCTATCTTTATACATTTAAATTGTATCATTTTTAATTGATTTATTATAATTATTATACATTACCAATATTTCAAGTATATAAGCTCCATTGCTGTTATTGGGGTCCTCTCTGTCCAAATCATTGACCGTATACACCACTCCCGAGCTGCTGTCAATGTCAAAATGCTCTTCACCACCTGATATAATACTATAGGAAATGCGATTGTTGATGCCTCGGTCTCCATCAATTGCTCGCACTGAAATATATAATATTATTGCAATGTTAGGAGACAATCAAAAACACCGTAAAAAAACTGACTGTCCATGTGTATAAAGAAGAATGTTTAAACTTGTATAATTAGGTAGTTATATGATATTTACATTGTAATGTTGTTTATATAAGTTTTGGTCAAAATCTGGCAGGAATTTTATAAGTTAGGTTATATAAACTATTTAATAAAATATTAATAAATTAACGATTATATTAATCTTTATAAACTGTAAAATGAGCAGTGCTACCTTGAAGTACTGACGTCCCGACAGGCGCATCCTCGCTTATACGAGTCACTGGGCTCACGACAACAAACTCCGGTGGTTGGTCTTCTACGTCCTGTACCTTTATTAATATAGCTGCAGTGCCAGTATTTACTCGGCCTTGATTAGCACGGTCCACTGCTAAAATCTTTAACTGGTACAAGGATTTACGCTCATAATCTAATTGATTTGTCAATCGAACAACACCTTTTCCATTAACAGTTTGCACAGAGAAATTTTCAACGTCTCCGTCTAGTTCTTGTAAATGATATAATACCTAAAATGTATTGGAATGTGTACAATTCTCATTAAAAATAGCGGCAATAACTCACAAAATAAAATAAATAATTTTCGTAAACTTTGTTATTGTTTTGATGTCATTATTGACATTGACGTTTGACGACTTTTTAGCTTTGTAAATTTTGGTAAGGACAAAGAAGTAAACTAAACGGATTTGTTTAAGGAACCTTACTAAAAAAAAGTTATGATATGATATTTTATGTTTAATATTGTGCAAAATATATTTAGAAAAATACAGCAGTATTTCACAACGTAAGTCATTATATGGATTAAAATTTCTTTATACTTGTCCATAAGCGCCTTCATCAAGATCTGTAGCTTCAACAGTCGTCAATATGCCCGGTGGTGCACCTTCTTTCACGGTGATTGCGGAGGGATAAGGTTTAAATATAGGTTCGTTGTCGTTTACATCTTCAACTAACAACAGAAAGCTTTGAGTGATGAAGTTCCCGTCTCCCAAATTTCCATCAGTTAAAGTTAATACAAATGAATATTCATCTCGTGTCTAAAAAGATAAAGTAGGATTATTAAATGAGACAATTATTCTTCTATAAGATTTTTGTATTGAGTACTATGGGAAAAATTTGCTCTCATAGCATAATAAACCCGATAAAGTATTATTAATTGTATCAATACTAGCTAATACGCACTTGTTTTTATACATTTATCAGCTAAAGCGCTTACTCTCAGTTAATGTGGAGCATGTAGCTATTTTAAAACAGACGTTTACCTCTCTATCTAATTCCTTAACTAAATAAATGTTAGCTTCGTTGGATGAAATGGCTTCTAATCTTAATATATCACTGCCCAGCTGGTCCCTTATTCCAAACTGTAGCGTATCTCCGTCGGGGTCAACGCCCCTTAGCCGGTAAATTAGGCTACCTGTAATTAAATTTTTACTGTTAATGTAGAGCAAAATTCATGGAAATAAACTGTACGTTATACGTTTGTTATTATGCCCCTAAAAGTAATCTTCATAATGTAATTAGTATATTTTATTTGTTGAATGTAAAGAAAAAAGAACCCTTTATATAGATCATAACCAAAAGTGTAAAGTACCCACACTAATATAAAGTTTAAAATTGAATAATTCCACGCTCACAACTCTTTATTCTGAACCCGTTTATTGATTTTTCAATTAGTGAGCAAATCACGCAATCCTGTGAATTTAATTTTTTTGTAATTAACGTATTAACTGCAACTTCGCCTGCTACTGAAAACAGTAGTTGCAACACCTAATTGCTTTATAAAGTTGTATGTTCTTCATCATCTAAATCCTTATAGGTATTTACAATACATAACTCGTGAAAGTGTCGACAATCATTTAAAATTATATAATAAAACTAATCAGCACAAAATATAATATAAAGTTTTATTTATATACCTACTCGTATTTATTGTTCGTCCACTAGTTTCAGATTCGTGAGTCACCAATGCCCGATGATTCACCTCAAACGATTTGATGTTGAATACATATTTACGATGCAATACATTTTTACGGATAAATAACAAAGATTTCTACTAGAAAATAATAATATTCATAATAAGGAAAGGCTTAGATTAGGATGCGAGTTATTATGAGATCGTAAAGTTTTTATAACGATTTATTATAATATTAGATTACCGCTAAAGGTCATTGATCTATCGGTATCTCAATTAAGCATGTTCCCTATCTTAATGCGCAAACCCTGTAATGCAGCATATTCCATGCTACCATCAGCAGCCATTTAAAGTCCACTTCTGTACATAGACCCAAAGAATTCCTGGCGCACCTGTCAAAAGAGGCTTGCCTCCAGCTATAAGTTAGTTATAGTTAGTTTAGAAATACTTTGCACCACCTCCGCAAAGTTAATAATAACAATAATATACAAAATGCTTGTATGTAAACTGTGTTCCAGCCGCGACTTATGAATAATCGTTAAATAATACGCGATTAGTGGACGAGCGGAGGGCTCGTAAGGCTTCCCTTTGTTAGTGCCAGTTGTCGTGGCAACACCGTTGCACCACCCTATGGACAATTTCCGGTTGTCAGTCCTGATATTTCAAGAACTTTACCGGATTGTATGGGTTTGGTAATTATCGAGGTTTGAGTATTTAGTTTCAATTCTATTACGTAAATACTGGATTTGGTTGATTATGTTGATGTTCTTAAACGTCTTGAATTGTTTTTATTTTCGTTTATAGTAATAAATAGAGAAGAGTTACATCATTACATATTCGGTTAAAATATTTTACAATCAAAATTTATTAATCTTAATATTCTTACGCGATGTTGTGTTGTAGATATCATTGTTCTTTATTACTTAAATTAAGACACCATTTCTCTTAGTTATAATATGATTAGTAAGAATAATCTGTCCGTAGAGTTTATTTTAGTTATAAACACTAAAACAGACTAATTCTAATTACCTACAAGAGATGACCTCTACGAGAAAACCTCTAAAATACATTTTAAAATTATGTACATATTTACAAATTTCTTGGATAACGGTTTGGTACCTATCATTGGCTATGTTATGAAATTCTTAGCAAAACCGTCCGTACAAAAGTAGTGTATATATTACTTGCTATTTATCCTCTACTTTCATCTTATTACATAAACTGTTCTAGAACACATACGATGCTGTCAGTGCATGCAGATTAACCCAATAACTAACGTGCCTACAATGTTATATATAACAAGATTAACTAACCGACGGGCGTTTCAGCTCCCTCTTTCAACCTCACCACTATCTCCGACTGGCCATCAATGAGGAATCGTGGTGGTCTATTAGCAGAGACAGCTGCTAACAGAAAGACCACGAGGTATCCCGATTTTAACCGGGCTCGAGGCGGCGTTCTTGCTCTCATGGTTCTCAGTCACCTGACGCATTGGACCTTATTATCTGTTGAGACAAAGAGCATTTTCCTCAGGATTTTCTTCGCACGGTTTCACCGTGAGAAGATGGCGCGTGCGCTTTGGAGAAAGTGTCACCGTCACCTCGAATTAATCTGTTGTACGTGATGGTTTCGCGTGCACCTGTAACGAAAGAAGTGTCAGTTTGGTAATATGTCTATGAAATGGGGTTTATTTGTGTTGCAAGTTTCGCTTTTGCAAATGGAGTTTTCATTTTCTATGAGGCGTTAAAGATTTCATACTTGTTAGTTATTATATGAATATGCAATACACTCAATTTGCATAGCAAGTTTCTACTGTGCTTTTGTAGTTCTTTTGATTTAACAAGTATTGTATAAATTACAGTTTGACGAGTCACGAGATATACATTTTACGTCTTACGAAATCACTTTGAATAAAGTAATGAACAACAACCGATTCGGTAACTAAGCAGAGGGTAAAGTAAAATACGCACTTGGATTCTAAAATATAGAAATAGTTTTACTAGAAGACTACAATCTTCATTGTATATAATGCCTGACCAGGAAAATAAAAAAACTTTGTTTTGATAAAATATAAAACTCATTTCTGTACTAACAATATAAATTTAAAAATGAAAAAGGAAAAGTGCACTCAAAGCTGGTTTTTATTTACCTCGTCAGGCCAAAGTAGTTGTCGCCAAAATTATCAAATAGCTAAAAATACCAGTCTACACAAATTATATTTGTTTCGAATAGATACACCCAAATGATTTTAGCTAAACACCCTAATGCTGTTGCTAACTATTACTAAAGTGCATTAACTGATACGGCTTCTTAGCCAGCTTGTTATTAATGCGTTCCTTAAGATAAGTGTTATAAAAAGAGTAGAAACTTTTCTCTATCGTTAGTAAAGCTTCTTATGTCAGTGGGTTATTGCTTAGCCGGGAACTAGCGCATGTCAGCATAAACCGAGCATTTGCCAGCGCATCGGCCGTGTTGCATTGTTTACTAACCAAGCAAGAACGTTAGCACATAATCTTGCCTAATGAGATGTATCTTTTAGATAATCAGGTATAATTATAATTGGGCTGCATTATAACGTAACAAAACAATGGCTTAAATCATGATTTGAACCGATACATCATAACTTCGGTGAATTCGAAATTATGTTAACTAGAATTAATCGGTTAAGTCATCAATCATTTTAATTATTTAAATTGCGCGCTATCGTTCACTTGTAGTTACAATAATGAAATGTAAAACAAAGACGACGAATATACGCCATTAAAAATAGAAGAGTAGGTAATCTTGCTAAATATTGCCTAAAATTAATTTTTATTCTAATTATCTATTTAAATTTAAAATCTAATGAATTGTTACCGTTGCTTCTCATATTACATCACAACAGTGAGAAACGATGTTACACCAAACACAATTATTTTAAATATGAACAAATTATTACGTGGTTCGTTCACACGCAATTTTTGTGAAACAATTGTTTTTGTCAATTACATAAAGTTTTAAAACAATTATTTGACCTCGTGCTTCCCGCCGGATGCGTGAAGCGTGATGTCGTTGACGTATTTTCGGTGACAAGGGCTGTTGACCATCACGCAAGGATGAATATAGGAATTAAATTAATACATGCTGTAATTAAAAAAAAAAATGTTTTCAACCAGAAATTATGGCATAAAATAAAAGGCAAGACCTATATTCTATATACTAACTATTATTGCAAATAATGTGATGGGCAATGTTGATAAAACCGTAGACTACATTACTCCATCAAGTTTGCAAATCATTTAATTTACGTACATTACGCAGTAGCAATTTACGTATAGCACGCAGCACAAGTTGCTTCATTTTTCTATATACGCATTTTAAAACAATGTTAGGTTATATGTTTTAATGACAGTAGGGTGACTGGACTTTGTAGTATAGTAGAGTTTTTACCAATAGCTATTTGTAGTGTCTTGCCGTTGCCAAACTTGTTTGCATGATATAATTGGGCCATAGCAAGTAATTTACGGATACCTACACCGATGCAAAGTAAAACGAGCTTTGGTGTTGTGTTTCGTGTAAAAGCCGGGAAATCATTTCTCTTGTTTTCTTTCTAGGTAATGCGTCATTTCTACTTGGCATTATATACTACATTTTTTAATTTAGGTAATTTCACATATACAGTTTGAGATGGTAGTAGAGCAGATAGCACTTGTCGCTCAGTCGCGACTCTGAAACAAAGGGGGCAGCCAGCGCAACGTGTGCGAAGGCCAATGACTATTGTGGGCTATATTGTTGACATATCGGCGACTGACCTCAGCCATCAGTCATCGAGATTGATGAACTTTGTTTTATAGCCGAAAGAATAAAGATTTTTCAGCCTTATTCGCCGCCGGTAATAATTAGTGCAGTTAGTTTCAAATTGTCATTTGAATCAGCATCTAATTTCATTTGAACTTTAGAAACATGTAGGTACTGTTTATATATTATTGAATACAGCGTTTAGGATGATATTAATATATTATTTGGCAGTAACTATTATTCATTTATTCCAAATGCGTCCCATAAAGCTTTTTAACTATTTAATTTCTACATATTTTTTTAAAATAAATTAACAAACTACGTCACTTATACTGTTTAAACAAAGTGTTAATATTTGAAATATTCATGTGTTTAACGGAGGGTGGAGGCTTTCTCTCGTTTCGGCAGCTGAGTTGAACTCATTTCTGCTGTACCTTACCAACACACTTGTTCGTTCCGCTTCAAGTGAGAACGTTGGCCAAATTTCCTTCAAATTTGTTTGCCATTTATATGCAGTACACTATTGTGAAAATTACAGTAAAATGCCTACAAAGGCATACACCTCGAGGGGGTAGGCAAAGGTACAACTAGAACATCCACTTTTGGACTGTTTATTTCGTCCCATGATGTGATAGGTGGCGAGTTTGTCGCCATATCGGTTTCAAATTCCAGATTTCAGGTTGATACTGAGCAGAAATATATTTTTCCCTACCCGGGATTCCAACCTAAACAGTTTATATTGTTTAGGATTTGTCCGTTATAGTATATTGAGGTGTTCTAGAATGCTACTAAGGGAAAGGTGTACTTTGATATTGATCTATATGCTTACGGACACAAACTTTGTAAATCTTGAGAAAAGAAATTTATGAAGAATTTAGTAGGTAGGTAGATTCGGTAAAGATAAAAAGATACGAGTTAATGATACAAGACCATAGGTTCAGTATGATAAATTGTTAAGGCATCATATTAATGGCATTCATGGAGCTATTAAAAATATTAAGAGGAAGTGTCTAGCAGTACCCACAATAGGTAATCGGAGATACAAAACGGATGTAGGTTTCACAATACTAATTTATAAAAAGTGCTTATAATGCGGATAGGAAGCGAGTAGGAATAAAAATGTACTCCGGTGAGAATCCAGGCGATGCCGTGAGAAGCACTCGATTGCTTTAATGGATAGAGTTTTAATTTCGCCTTTTTATTTTGTATGAAACTTGTAATTCGTTCGATCTACTATTTATTTTGTTTTTATTGCATATTGTAAGGACATGTCCGCTTTTTGTATGGACGCTGGTTGTTGATTTCGAACAAATTCCAACCAACATCAAACATATTTGGCAAAAATGTAGAGCTTAGAATCATTAAAAGAATAATTTTAGACCCCTCTATTTCTAAGACAAATAAAAAAAGGCAATGTTATGACGGAATAACTCATAACAATAACCTATAATTTTGTTTTTTTTTTACCTAAATTGCTGTCAGTTATTGTCATTCTCAATATAACGATAACAGAGAATTTAACTTCAACTATAAATATTAATTACTTAGCATATATTATATTATAATATTTTCTGGCCACCTAGGTGGCAGAATAAATAAGCTTTTAATAAGATTGACCCTAATAAGATAAGAACTTCCGTTTTCGCATAAAGCCGCTGTCTTAGTTTTTGATGATACGCACAATATACGTTAAAGGTTAAACATTATCTTATTAATATAATGATATTAGGTCAGTTAGTTCATACATGCAAATTGTAACTTTACATGGTAGACAACATAGTAGGCTATATATCAGGTAATCTATTGGGTATTACAGGCAGGGATAAATTAATTTAAATGTGTTTTGTAATTTTGGTTTGCTTACAGAGCTTTATTCGTGCAATGAGTCGGCTATACTCGTAGAACTGTTCACTTTCTGTGAAAATTTTATCCAAGCATTTTAGGCAATCCGGATATTTTTATTTGGTTTTTCTATTAATTGCATTCAGATAGCAGTATTGGGCATTATAATATTTACATCTCTTTGACTGAAATAAAAGTAACACTGACTGCTCATAAAAATACCTTTTCTTATTATTTAGAACAAGAAATTAAAATCTTAAAGCCACGTTAAGTAAAATACATAATAGGAATTCTGAAACGTCTGCTTTTGTTTTTTTAAATAATTATAAAATATTGATTATGGTTTAGGTATATTTAGAATTTGTGCGGAGTTTTCTTATGGATACACGAATATTTATAAATAATGGCTCATGAAATCGAGAAACGACCGCAGTGAGTTCTTTTGCTACATAAAAATGGTGATTGCGGAATTCTAAAACAATAAAATAATTGTTTTAGTCGCTTGTCGAATTTTAATTGCGTAACAATTTGTTTCATAGCTATAAGTTAAATAAAAATTCTCTCGTCTATGTGTGTCGAGGAGATATTGAAAGAATGGCTATGAGAATTTAGTCAACCATTATGTTATGCCGTGGAATTACGCCAATAGTCTTCTACTCACTTCGAATCGATCGATATGTTAAATAGGGGACCGGACTCATTTTTGTTCTTTATTATTATCAAATATTTACGTTATATAAATTATAACACAGAAATAATTATTTAAATCCGGTAAAAAATTAACAAGTTATAAGTCTTTTCATTTCGGTAGAAGGGGTCAGTAACAAGAAACAGAAAAGAGGCGCAATACCCACGTGTGACGTCATTTGGCATTACGACGCGGGCGAAAGAAAGGGATGAAGCGACATTCCCACTTCGCGCCCACTGCGGCACATAGTAATATTTGAAATATGAATTACTGGCTCATTTTTTAACCAATTTTAATGCAGTTTTCGCAGAAGGGTTTCTTTTTCGTATTATTAACCATTACATGTAGAATAATGTATAAAATCAAACACAGGACGGTCCCCTATTATAATAATATAAACATGATACAAATCTTTAGTAGAGCATATTTATCTACTTATTACGAAGTAAATGATATTTATGTCTATACATTGTCAGAGAGAAAGAAAGCTACGAACATTCAACTGTTATATTATTCCTTAATTCTATCATGCAATTACTTTAATCATTGAACGTGTTATTTTTCATTAATTTTTTTTTTACTTTCGCAGCCTAAATGCGAATGAAAGGTATCATAAATTTTAATTTGTTCTTTTTGTTTTAACGGCGCCATCGTCTCTGCTGTGGAGATAATTTTATAAGAATTCTATTCTTTCTATCGTATGTGGACATTGATGAATGTTAGTCTTGTGAAGATGGAGGCTTGGTGATGTTTGTTTATAAAACATTGTAGGTAACGTTCCAAAACAAAACAAATTCCAAAGTGATTATAAGAAGATTCCTGACCAATCGTACGACCAGAGTTTTATATTTTTATGTAAGTTTATAAGGTATTTAGCTATAATAACGAATTAGCAAAACGTAAATTTGTTCGTAGTACATTGCATGTGTATTTATTTAATAACTTAATAGTTGAAAAATCTAAAACCTACCTAATGCTCTTTATACGATACATATAATAAGTAAAGTTGTTTAGTCTTAATGGTTATAATAGTTAGAATAACAGTACCGACCAGTGTTTTTGTGATAAATCTAGCATTGATCTGAACCATTCAGTTAATTTGATTGAATTTTATTACCAGTTAAATGGCTTATGAGGATTTAATGTCTACGAAAGTGCGTAAAGGTAGCATAGTTTTTATTAAAATCTTTACTTATATCGCAGAAGTGATAACAAAACGAAAAAAATAAAAGACCTTTATTACGAAAACAAGCTTAACACTGAGCATATTTCAGCCCAGATCGAATGCAATTTTGTTAAACAAACACATCCATAAAAAACTAAAACCCAATACGATTATAATTTTACACCTACTTTAACCAACATGCGCTTATTACTTTAGCTGCCGACATATCCACCGCGTTAGCTTTTATCATAGTAATCATACTAATGAAATTGCAACAATAAACCACACAATTAGTATAATTGTCAAGTGTGTGAATGGATACGCGGCATAAAGAGGATCCGGAGTTGATAAAAACCCGGTGAACAACTTAGAACGTATCCGCCTGCGACGTAATTATAGGCCATCTTTCCTTATACAGTGCGTTTCTTTTTACGCAATTAAAAAGTGTTTTAAACCGTTTAATCAGTAGTTTGTTTATTGAAGTAGTGAGCGTTGTGAGGCAATATGAAATGTGCCATGAGTGGATAGGAGTGTGGTGAAAGAGCTTGGTGCGGTATTTTTTTTATTATAATCTAGGTAATGTTAGTATACCTCTAGCACGAAATACATTTGCGCTGGAATTATATGAAATGAAATAATTTATTTGAACCTGTAAAATGTTATACATTATTTAGATTCCGTTAAAATTAACTCTACCACTAGTTCGGAAAGCAATTCTCACCAGAGACGAACGCGCAAGAAACTCTGGTGTTGCTCTTTTCAAAATCAGGTTAAGGTATAAACTGTAGTACATGATACACAGAAAAGAGAAAAATTACAATAGTATTGTTAAACATATCCTTCGATTTACAAATTGACGTACGTCAGATATATTTAAGGCCCTTTCTCGAGCAAATGGCCTTAAGCTATTTGTCCCAAGCATAGCAGCGCGCGAGTTACGGTTGTAAACATTAAAACGTACGATACGAATAAGTATGTTAAGAAGAACTTAATATTGTTCATATTTTAATGGAAGTTGTTACAGTCAGGACAAAGATAAGTGATGATGGACATAGCCAAAGCCATAATATACGATTCCCTAAATCGTAAATGGACATTTAAGGTACCTACATAATATACCAAACGTTGTTCCATTATCATCTACTTAAAAAAGTATATTGTAAAAGTAACGTTATAAGAGATAAGTTATTTACCCAAGCGTGTATTCTATCTATTAGTTCCAGAGCAGGGCTAGAAAGTTTATTTATAATCTCAAAAGGAGGTGAGTAATTGACTCACATTTTCACACAGTTTACTTATGAAAACGACACGTCTAGACCGCCAACCTCAAAAACCATATCGCATATCAACAACGAGGTATTGCAATGTCTTAAAACAGGGCTGCATTTAGGATTTTAAGAGTATACATATTACGAGTAAAAGTATTACTATACTTTTGTACATTCATAAAATTAAAAAAGCTTTTTTATTAAAATTAATTTGTTTTTCTAGTTTACGTACATAGGTATTTCATTAATAAAAATTATAATAATTGTGTCTTCTAAATTTAAAAATGATTTTTTTTTATTTATATTATTTTTAAACATATTCTGTGAAATACGGGCCAGTTTTAATTCTTTAGGCAAGTTTCGTTGGCGCAGGTGAGCGGGTGCCGTGCATGCACCGTGACGGGCATCCGACCGTGCCCTGTCTCCCCCAGGAACGGAATTATTCATCCCGACATATCCGGTGCTGACTGACACATTTTTGCGCGTTTTGTGGTAGGTACTGTGAATGGTAGGTTATTGTGAACTGTTGCGCGTACGCATAAACGGAGTCTTGAAAATAATGGAGATTTTTTATGAATTTACAAAATAAAAATGTTGTAATTTTAGTGGTTTACGTTCGTTGAATAGTCTGTACATTTCTTGGCAATATATTTGCATGTACCTATATCCAGTGACTGTAATTTTTGGTACAAATATCATTATCATTTTTTAAACGAATCAATTTAACACGTAAAATAAATGTGTCCGTTAACTTCACAGCCATAAAAAACGTTATTAAGAAAAATTATTTGTTCGAAAACCATTAAAACCGAAAGTACTTCGACAGGTGAGTTTGTGTATTCCCACGCTTGCAACTTGAAAGGCTTAAAGATGTCAATCATTAAATTATACCTTTCGTTTTCAAAGTAGTTATATCAGTTTTAAACAATTAAACTCCAAAAACGTTTATCAGTTCGATTAACAGTTGTGAGTTCTCACATATTTGCGTTTAATCTATCAGTTAGTTGTACTTTGTAGATTCGAAACATAGCGACTTTTGTACAGCATGAATGCACCAAATTTGATCTTTGTAGTATCACATGCCAGACTTTTATAGGAAACAAATTTTACTATCAGCTTCGCTTCAGAGTTAGGTAACCCATTTGGCAGGCACTCGGTTTTTCCATTATACTGTCTACTGTTCCTTGTCTATTATAATTTATGTAGATACCACTTACTTTATTTAATACTTTGCTATTATTGCTCTTTCCTGCTTAATATCCTACATGTTTTTTTTTATTTATGATAGGAATCAGAGGATATCGACACCTGAAATTCAATGCTTTGTATAATAATTTTAATATGAAAACCATAGATAAATGAGTATAATAATTGTTAGTGACGCAAATTAGTAACATGTGTTCATATTAACACTATAGAGAAATAAAATATTAGCATATTCATACCATACTCAAAAATGTCACACCGAAACAAGGCCGCGAGCGTAATTTCTCTACATATAACCAGCCTTCCATACTATGCTCAATTTTATACTTTCGATTTCAGTGTCATTATGCAATCCAAAAACGTTTAATAGTAATTTAAGTTCAGATCTCTTGTGATTTCGTTTGTATTATTTTTGGTCAAAGCGGTCGTTGCACGATCGATTCTTCTTTTTTGTTATAGTTAGTTTTTGTAAAAAGTAAATCCGTTGTTTTCGGTTGACCGTATTTTCTGGTGAATTTAAATAATGCATTGAGTCATTTTGGGGCTTTTAATTGTAACGGAGCGAGCGATACTATCTTTTTAACTGAATAAGTCATTACTCATCTCAATTATGGTTAAGGATTTCCGTGACAAAACATTTAAAACGTTTTGAAATAGTTTTTGAATCCTATACTCTGTTTTACGTAGATGAAAATCTATAAATACATTTAGCCCTCATTTTCGCTTTAATCGCTTTTTTATCTAGGTATCTCAAAAATTAACCAATCAGAACAAAGATTTCTTGACACGCTTACAAATGACTTATTTTGATTGGTTCACACACATCAGTTTCAGTTGTCGGATTGAGATTGGGATCGTTTGTTGAAAACGGGTGTCAATGTCCAATAATAACGATGTCAGTAAATACACATTACGTAGTTACAGTAAATGGCATGGTAACGACATCCACAGGATTTGTTATAAAAACGTGTGATTATCAAAGAAAATACTTTTCTACTATAAAATTCCAACCCACAGCTACTCCTGTGCGAACATAGTAGGTCAAACATTCTAGTTTGTAATATATATTCGTATTTCAATGCCGAAAGACCTGTATCCAGTTGCGGTTTTAATATCGCATGTCATCGTTGAATCGAGGTTTGTTTATAATTCTGAAAATAAACTGGATTATATATTATATCCCCACAATCCATATATTATGTTTTTGAGGTGAAAGGATATAAATTTTGCAAATTACTTTTATTACGAATCTTTTAATGCAAATAATTTGTGTTTATAAAGTTTTGTAGTCGCTTAATTACGAATTATCGTAATTTGCATATTAATGTATAAATTTTATTCCATTTTATACAGTCATGATTTTTGTTCAGGGTTTAGATTCGATTCTTGTGACTCGTGACTATTTCTATGGAATTGTCCCCTGCCACACCATGAGACGGATTGAAAGCTCGGCAAAGACTTAACCTAGCCTATGTAATGAAATTAAATCAAAAATATTTTTGCCTTGTAGAAGTAAATTTACTGAGTCCTCAGGAGTCATGTCAGTAACAAATTAATACCTAGTCACTATCTTCTTACCAACAATCGATGATGCCCTAAACCAATTTCGTATTAGCAAAACCGGTCTTTAGTAGATCGCTGATATAATCTTTAATTTGCATATACATTTCACTCATTATAATGTCACGCAGACCCGTTACTGTAAAATATAAAGTTAACTTCCTACGCAGGTACTTGTTGTTTGACAAGTTGTCTATGAATCCGGCTAACACCCTGATCAACTTTTCACTAGTGCTCTATTACGTTTTATGTAAGCGGTGTGCGTAACTTGATTTTGTTAAATAGTTTTTATCTGCAACACGCGTAAAAACTGCGCAGACGTCACATTAGTATTGGGTCTATGGTAAAAATGTAATTTTTCTTTTTTAAAAAGAAGTGGTTGTTTTAGTGCAAGAACGTTTAGTTTACATAGTTTCTTTCCTTAGATGTTGCAGTCAAATTTAATATTCAATGATGAAGCTTTCAAGATCATTCAGATGTACTTAACTTAAGTAAAAACGTCAATTTAGTGATTGTTCGTCATGTATTCTGAAACATTTAACTTTCTTGTATTCAGTCGATTTTATTAACTTAAATTTATTTAAACTGTCTGTTTTAAACGATAATCCGATTACTCGGTGTAACATTCGATACTTTGTAACGATTGTCCTCAAATGTAATTTGCGTGTTTAAGATCTTGTTACATACATTCGAATATCCTTGGTCTAATTGTATGATTTGATCGATATTACAATGTATCGATTGAGGTATTTCATCATTAAAAAATAGGTGATCGCATTACATAATTATTAGTAAATTCACAATTCGATATTTTATGTTATTTTGAACTGCAAGTGATGGTTTATAACTTAGGTTTCTGAAAATTATGATTTTCTTATATTTAATATTGATTACAATGTCTTGCAACAATAAGAAATATAAAACTTCATGTTATTATATAACTGAGGCCTTGTTACATATTTTTTGTATTTTAGTTAATGTATTTATATGTATTCAGTAATCACATGTATTCAGGAACTCAAAATATAAAAATCGAATTAAAATTAATCACATCACAAATAGCAATGTTTCATGTAATAATGCAGAACCACTCTTTGTTTACATTGTCAACTTTTCCTTTTCAAACAAAATGAACTTGATAATGGCGAACAATGATTAATTCGTAAATTTGTATTTTAGTTATTTTGCTGGTTTTCAGGTAGCGTCCTTAGTTTGTGTACGCTTTAAGTTCCTAAATATGATCCGCAGATTTATCAATCGATGTTTTCCATACTAGAGTAGAAAAACGGAAAAATCCTTGTAAATGTGACCGCGAGTGATATTTGGTTGTGTAAAATAGCACCCTTGTTTAAATTAGTAGTAAACCATAGTGAAAACATTTTTGAAAATGCTAAAACAAATGACTACAATTTAGTAATATAATAATATTATGCAAACTTTGCAATGAAGAATAGTAGCATACCATTACCACCATCTATCTATCTATCTATCATCTAAATATCATTCCATTAATATTATAATTCAGTCAATTGAAATCTGTAAATCTCAATAACTCTTTTTATGATTACATTTCTTCGTCTAAGAAAACTGGAATCGTCGAACTTTCAGAATTGGCAAAAAGAAGGCTTACGGCTTATGTTCTTTTAATGGACACTCAACTTCTTAACGGGACGCTCGTTCAGTTTTCTTGTTTTTCTAGTACCTACTTTTTCAAGTTAGTATTTTTAAAATAAATGTACGTAACTATATATATTACGGAAATTTTCTAGTATCTGTCTTTCTTTGTTTTTCATTATACACAATATTATATTCTATCAAATATTATATAGAATTAATAGATTAAGAACAACAGAAAAAAAAACACAAGAGTCAGAAAAAAATCGTAATAATATTGCGTAAAACCTATTTTCTTACTTATATTTTTTTGAGAAATAATTAAGTGCTCTTTATTGACGGTGTTGAACTAAGAGTTGTAAGGTAATAAAGGAGAGATAATTTTCCACTATATCCATTGAAGTTAGTATACCTATAAAGTGCATTAGGTAAATAATGGTCGGTCTCAAAACCTTTTATGGGAATGAATCACCACGGTGGCGCGGCTTTTCATCGTGTGCAAGTCACTGACCAGGCAGGTAAAAATACTAAAATAAAATGGTCGTTTGGAGATTTACGTATCCCTTTGAGATATAACGGCGAAATTGGGTATTTCAGCAATTCATCGTAATATTTCGGCAAAAATATTTTTCAAACGTGATTACACCTTAATGCGTTATAATTATGATACGTCCACAGTCAGAGCAGTTTGGGGAGTTTGACGCCCGCATTAGGTGCTTAAACATATTTGTCGGAATATGCCCAGAGCGGAGCTACATTACTGCCACTAGCTCTTGTCTGCTCAAAGCACAATCAGTAATCCTTGGAGATTATGATTGGATTATGTTATTTATGATCCTTCTAGTTATGTTTCTTGGCGTAAGATTAGTTCCCGATATAGTTATAATTTCGGTTTCTTCGTGAGTCATAGGTGCCCTAATTCCAACCTGACCTGTGCCTCCCTTATGGTTCACGTAGCCAGTATATAATTTGTATCTTATCTATAGTTATATATCGAGAATAAATCCTGCCGAAAAGTGACTAATCATGCCAGTTCCTAAACAATGCATTTTGATTACGATATTTTATAATGAACTAAATATTTAAATGAAATGATAAACATTTTGTGTAACAGCCGAACTGTGGGAATATTTTTTATACTGTTACGAATACTAGCAATAAAATGTTTCGCACAATTAAAATACGAAAATGAAAGTATTTTATCATGTCCACAATACTTATTTTGACATTAGTGTTGTCACCATTATAAAGGCTGAATGGTGTGTTGTTAGTGCCAGAAGAGTAAACTTTCTTTAGACCAGGAATGACGCTCAGAATACGAAGGTTCACTCATTGACCCATAAATCGCGATCTGTCACGATCTACTTAACGCTGTAATTTTGTTTACGTAGTTCACTTTACTAACAGAAAATGTTTCACGCAACAAGTGTTAACTAGTACAAATTAAAATTATTGTAGCCCTTTAAGATGTAAATTAAATTTCTTTTAATTGCCTTTTAAATTAAGAATAACTGTATCTACAGTTAGAGGTGAAAATTTTAAATATAATATGCATCGCGCGTAAATCTTTCTAACAAATTATTCAAAAGTATAATATAATAAACAAGTCTATTATGAATATACGTGACTGAAATAAAATAATACTTAGATCTATTTACACACGTAAACATTTTTAATTTACTAAAACAAATTTAATTTATTTTTATTTATAAAAAAGTTATTTATAAACTTACACAAAAGAGTTTTCGATCACTCAGCGATACCTATAGAAAATCAAATTTAAATTTCGAACAGTATAAGGGCAGTCACTGCACTTCCTACACGTTATTCGTGCGTTCGGTGGACGGACAGGTGCGCGCGGCACACAAGCGGTCGCGACTGTGTGTACTCGTCACTGCGCGGCCGCGCGCGGACCCACATCCCCTTGTCATGGTGTTAGTTTACGTGCTGCATCATTACATTTCACCAGAGGTGATAGAACTCACGTTGACACTAGTGAAAATTTCTATGAATAAATTATGCACCAACTTTCGAACAATGTTTTACTTGAAGTAGACATTCAGGAACCCGATAATACAGATTCATTTACATTTTATTTCAGAGGAGCTGTCGAGTAAATCGATAAAAAATGTATAACTGTACAATAATTGAGATTGCTGATGTTTTTTGAATGCGGTTAAATTATTTCGCGAATCTGTATTATCTTCAACATAAACTTGCTTCAACATTTTGTAACAACAACATTTTGGAAGAGTGGATGTGGATTTCTTTATTAGTTTTTGGTCAACATGGAAATTGTCATAAAACTGTGTTAAATTTTTTTTATCAAAATTTTCATGTTAACTTAGCTAAGTATCAGAATTTTCTTTTCTGTGTAGAATGTTGTCAGTCACTTACGTAGTTACCTGCTCTAATTTTCACACACAATTTCATAGTGCAATATTAACTAGAAGCTTACTTCTTGCACGTTTCTTATCGGTTATGTATAGCATCCACAGTTTTTTAGCGTTGTGTATCGAAGCAGAACGCGGCTCCCTCCGTAGGCTAGCTGTCGCTGGTCGTTGGTCGGCATCAGCCCGGTGACCGTGACCAGCCATATGGCACAGACCACTGCGCCGACTGCGGCCACTTACTGATACAATTATGAAAATTGGTGGTTGGATGGTACGTAACGGACGTGAAGAGTTTAACTTGGTTGCAAATACATTAAGGTCTTTGACATCTATCTATAATAAAAATATATTGATTGAGATATTTTTATAGAAATAATTTATTCTCTAATTTCAATGGGATTTCAAAAGTGATTAGCCGCATTTGTAGAACGTAGTTGTATAAATGTGTTATACTATGTAGGCTATAATCCGTTATTGTTTAAACTATATATTATATTGGTTCACAATGCGTTTATAATATTATGTAAATATATTTTTCTTTAGGTATACTATTTACAATTTATATAAAAACATTAAAATGCATTGACAGTCCTCCGCCAATATACTTACGTAATGAGAGCTTTTCCAATCGTTTTGAACACGGCTTCACTAATGGTAAAGTTTAGTTCAGTCATTTTGTAAAACCAAACAGGCAAAACTTAGAAATAACTGATAACTAATAATTTGTTTACATTAAATGTTATATTTGTCTTGTATGGCCGAGTCGTCAAACGGATTTAAAGGGGCCGTTACAAGACGAATCAAAGGAACTGTGCATTTTCTTGAAACGTTTTGGCGCATTTTCAAACTCTTCTTCTGTTCCTTTGATCTGGATAAAACTAGAGAGCCCAAATGTTATTAAGATCGTATTTTTCTTATTGAATTGCATAAAGCAAGGTACACAACAGTACACTTGCATAAAAAGTGAACAGCAATAAATGATGCGTTTCCGATAAGTCACGGATCGATAGTGAAGCGATGCGGGAACCGTTTCGTTGTTACGACGATTTTATTTAGTCAATTGTAATGACCATTCCGTTTCACAGGTGAATGAATGGAAAAGGAACGATATAAAATTCGTTCAGTTATGTTGTCTGTGGTGATGCAGAAAATTTAAGAGTATTTGGAAATAGGTTGTATTCATATGCAGTATATAAATGGAAAGTCATATTATGTGGATTGTACAATACGAAAATTTTGAATAGCTTTTTTCTCATTCGCTTGGGCTATCAGAGGGCATTAAAAACAACTGGGCATTTTGACATCAACGACCTATATTCAGAGCCGCTTGGTAATACCATGGCACCACACTAACAAAACGTTACCAATGGATTTTGGCGGCTAAGCAAAAAATCTTATATAGACTGGATAGTATAGTAAGCAGAATGACTAGCGTAGCGTGTTACTGTCTTTGAGTACATCCCTACGTTTTAATTCGGGGAGTTCGATAGCTTTTCTACGTTTAATAGTGTGGTTTTTTACTGAATCAGGTCTACATTAGTTTTTATTCTTTGACGTCAGGTGAGCGATGCTTATGTTGCCCCTCAAATGTACGTATTGTGAAAAAAATAGAACTATGTTTATGATGATGATTAGGGGTATTTTTATATTTCACTTGTAATTGATCGTTCTTTGTAATTAATGTTGTATTTTGAATTATAAAGACTTCGTAATTTAACGAAACGTAAGTGTGAAATTTAAAGTTTTCGGTACTACAGGTCAACCAGCTGCTAAACAATTCAGAAGGTTAGAATTCGATAAGGAGGAGGAAATCTTTCCACACTTTAAGTACTTACCTTCA
Organism: Manduca sexta; assembly: GCF_014839805.1. Taxonomy (NCBI): domain Eukaryota; kingdom Metazoa; phylum Arthropoda; class Insecta; order Lepidoptera; family Sphingidae; genus Manduca; species Manduca sexta. The sequence continues at coordinate 3,754,097 of NC_051138.1, forward strand.
TTTATATATAAAAAAAATCGAATATTGAGCTATCCAGTACGATTTCAATATTACAATGCAGCATTAAGGGATGTGATAAATAAAACTAGTAATAATCCGTAATTATCTTTTATTTGTATTATTTTTAGATAAAGTATATCGTACATTCCATTAATATATCTCTATTTTTGCGTGCAAACGATCGTCCAATTTTTTAATCCGAGTTCAATTTCTTACCATAAGTGATAAGACTATGCTATATTTTTACATCCCTATAAAAAAATGATGTTAAGATTTTTTAAATTGTTTTTTTTTTTTGAGTGCAGTCAAGGAATTTGCGTGAAGGTTCACATTGAAAAAAAAACGTCTTTTATGGCGGTTTTTTATATTGTTATTTTCTCTCGACGTTTCAACAACTTTATAGCCTTCACGGTCACGGAGGGGGACTCATTCTGTTCACATTGTTAATAGACATATTCTTGAGGTTACTCTTTTGCTTCTGAAGCGATCCTGCGCCACGAATGCAAATATTTATTAATCAAATTTGAAAGAGTAAATAAAAAGTTGGACGATCGTGTGGTACTAGCATGTCTGACATATTTTTCGACAAAATGATTCTGACGTCACATAACATAACGACTACGGCCCAGACATAAGGCGATAAAAGACTAGCAAGCGATGTGCATTATACCAGCTAAACATTGAGCACCAATAAAATAATTTAGTTTTTAATCTTCGGGGTTGCATTTAGGACACAACTTTGGCGGGTTAATGTCAAATTCGTTTATTTTTGTGTTCATTTTAAGACAATCATTGCCAATTAAGTAAAAAGCGAGCGTTCTCATTAATTTTATCGTATAATACCAATTACAACCGCCTAAATTTAACTTCTTACATTTTCTACGGATATTTCATGTTTCATTATAACTTCCAAATAGCATTTTCGTGCTCGGTTAAACCGCTTATAGTTATCCCTAATCTTCGTGGCTGACTTCAAGTTAATTCCTTCCTCTGCCCCTAAGTTTTCTATCACTCTGTCTCTAAAAACCAATAGCCGTTACGCGGCTCGTTCCTAATTAAAAGCCAGCCAAAAAGATTGAACGTAGCTATATTCAGGCAATGATTGCTTGGATACGTGTATAAGTCTATTCCTCATCGGGCCTATCTGCTTCTACGTAAACATTGTACCTATTACATTATTCAGAGCAGTTTAAGATAGCTTCATGACACATTTTTTTGTTTATGCAAATGTACTATGTCGGTTTAACCAATATAATATATTACTTTCTTTTGCCTTCGGATAGAATTATATGAACGGATTTGGATGGAATTTGATGAGGTTAAATTGATGAGTTTAATTGTGGAATAACAATTTTGTTTTTTCGAAATATTTTTTCATGATAAATATTTTAAAGCGGTGACGTATTTGACTCAATTATATGGGTTACTACCATAAATAATAATTTCCATGAATCAAATATTACATGGATCACTTTAGATCCTAAATACGGTCCTGAGTGGTACATTTTAAATATAAGACGTTTAAAAACGCGCCATGAAACTATCTCGAACGAACCTAAAGCTAATACATATTTTAAATGGTAAAACTAACACAATTCCATCACAATAATTTTAGAATATCAGTTGATTCATTCGTTCAGGTTGTTTATGTGTAAGGATTTTTCACTTTTCACTAAACAAATTACTCTATTAACTTAGGACTATGTAATATTATTAATATTAAAATAGATTTGTCGATAAAATCTTTCAAGTTCATAACAAATAGACACCACGTGGGAAATCAAACAAATGGATACGTTTCGACAGTATTCATACATTATTATAGTTATTTATTTACGTATCAATATTATATTTTTCAAAGACTAATTGTGTAATAATTTCAATTTAAATTTGACTAGAATTTATATATCAGTGCTTATCAGAAAGTGTAGCTTAGTATATCTATGTAGGTCCATTTAACGTCCGCAACTTATAAACTCTCATTCCACTACAATAAGTGTTGCCATTTATAAAATGTATTTAATTTATAATCGAGAAAAGCTTTTATATTTCGTTCAATCAAAAATTATAGGCATTTTGTGTATTTTAGTTTATTTAGGAATCTACATTTAGGCAAAATTATTTACATTAGGAATAATAGAAAAAATTGTTTGGTTTAAAATACGAGATATCTACTTTAAAGGTTTGTAAGAAATAATTTTAGAATTACTCCTAATGTAAATAAAAATTATCATCTATTAGAAACTGTCTTTTAATTTAATTTTTATATACAAAGGCTAATCTTGTGGAATGGCGTAGTTCTAAACGAGTTGTTTATTATTTTTTATTACTTTTCATAACGAGATAAAAATGATTCAAAATAGGCCGTCTGGTTTTAATATTTATAATCAGTAATTTATAATCTGGGGCACATAACAATATAAAATATCAAGATTAAACATTCCACACTAAGTATATCGCATTTTCTTACACAAGTTACTTTATTTTGCTAAAGGAAATACATATTAGCTGTGATTTTATAAACATATAACTATAAATAACTAACTTTTCGCTTACATTTTCACATTTTTCAACGCTAATGCTCGAGTACTTGAGATTTCTACCTGAGATCAAATCCACATATATATAGCTATACTTAGAAATAGTTGATGACAGAAATGAAAAGTTATAGCCACTATATTTAGGAACTGTTATTACAGTGTTCTTATGTACATTAAAAGCGTCAGTTCTATACTATTTTTACAAGAGAATAGTTTGTATGGCGTAGATGCGTTAATGTAAAGGCATAGACAGTTCATCTAACTTCTATAGGTTCATAAATAAGATCCAAAATTGAAGTTTGTACATTATTTAAAGTTGGTTTTGACTTATAGTTATATTTCTTACGCATCTTTGCGTTTTATACTAATATATTCGAAATAAATTTTGAATGATGTCCTTAAATATTCCAAACATTTGAGCAACCAACATTATAGGTGCTTGTTAAATAAGACATAATCATGAATCAGGCAAAATGGAATAATTTCTGGTTTAAGTCTATATATTCAAAATTAATAAAAGAATCTATTTATTCTCTTTTTACTTCAACGAATACAGTAATAGGTTTCAATAAATTTCAATCTTCATACTTATCAAAATTCACGCCTGGTGTATCTTTATTCTCATCATTCGAAGTTGATCCGAGCTTTTTTATTACATGGTTGTTACTCAATATATGTGACAAATGGCTCAAACACGACTAGTTTGGTGTCGTTTCAACGTTTGCCATACTAATAGAGATGTGCTAAGCACAAATCGATTAGAGCTTATTTTATCGATTCCTCATCCCCACTATTCTGTAGGTATAACAGTTGTAAAAGAAAGAATAATTCTATGTGCCGTTGTTCACTGTGCGTTCGGCGGTCTCAGTACAGTAATGCAGATAGACCCTCTGAGTATCCGCAGTAAGTCTATCACTTCGGGCGTCTTCATTGATGTCACGTTTTCGTCATTTACCTGAAATAATGAATTATAAATATCAGTTAATAATTTACATCGTTGATGATGTTTTTGAGATATTTTACTTACTTAGTATAAATTATAGATATTCTAAAAATATTTAAACGAAATTCCGTTATACTACTTCCGTTCCGTTATTCCGTTATATTATTATTTATATTTAGATATTTTCGTTTATCTAAGTTTATCTCTAGATGGTGTCGTTTGACGGTTAATTTTAAGCTCACCAAATATCGCATGTAATCGAATGGGTGGATTATAGACTGATATTATCTGAGATTTCATATCGCTTACCATCAGGCGAACGGCAAGCTCGTCTGGTCAAGCAAAGCAATAAAAAATAAGACTCCCATTCCACATTCAGTTCGGTTAGTAGTTTCAAATGATACAATACCTGCAATATGACGTCTCCCCTTCGCAGCCTTCCGTCCCTGGCGGCGACGCTGTCGTTGTACACGGCGGAGATGTAGCTCTGCCCGGACTCCGGATGGCTTTGCACGCTGAACCCGAGCCGACTGTTCCAGCCGCGGTTTAACTCCACCGTCACTATCTGGAATAGAACATTCTAGAATTTATCACTGTTATATTGTTTGAAATATAGCAACATTTTTAGAAGTTTTGTTTTCTCTTATATTTGTGGTCAATGAAATTTTCGGTAATCTTTGATTCTGTTTTGGTACTTAAGTCAGTGCCAAGTTCATGATTCTCGTTCAGAATTTGGTATAGCGTAATTTTTGTGATCAACGATTGTCGATAAGTTTTAAGCTAGTCTTTTCTTTCTTAGGGCAGCGGCTTCTAGTCGAGTAGTTGAATGCAATGTTAATTTTGTTCACAGGTATATATTATGTCAATTAGCTGCTAGTATTAGATTACAGAGAAACATGTTTAGCACACTGTACCTACTGAGTATCATTCATGTACATAGACATATTGCTTCTTGTAGGATATATTTTATAACCGGGATAGTGACCATCGTACACAAGGTGTTAAAATCCGCCATGGTGGCCCGCGTAAGCGTGTCCCGTTCCGGAATCAGCGTGTGGATATCTGGTTCCAACAGGCCGGCATAATTGTATCTTCTGTCGAGGGATAATCATCTCACGTCAGTCGACATACTATTGAACTCCACTCTACTTATCATCAGGTGCAGTGGGTTCAGTTTAAAATAAAGACATAGAACAGTAGTTAGAACTCTTTGTTCATGATTACTATTATCACTCACCGTAGGCTCAAGGCTGGGGTTGTCCATTTGAGATTCAGGTTTGACGTTCTCTTTCTGGACGGTGTCGACTTCTTTCGGCTTGCACGAAGGCAACTCCGGTTTGGCTTTACGCTCATTGTCCGGTGACAAAGCGACGGCTTTCCATTTCTTTAAACCGTTGCCTGTAAAAAAATATAAACGCCATTTATATTATAATAATATCGTAGTAAGATTTTTATTTGTTGTAAATGTACGTCTGTTTTATTGTTTTTAATATATATGAGCTTGTTTGCATGGTTCATTGGCTACTGCGATACAGGGCTGGACCTAGTTCAGTGACCACCCTGAACTGCTGTTATAATTGTAGAATCTATGAATAAATAAATAAATTCATTGATTTTTATAATTATTGCTACCTTTGTTACTCGACAAATGGTAACTTTTTTAGATCAGAATCATTTTAAACGTCGTTTATGTAGTGTAATTCATATGTTATATTGTCTTTTGGAGGCATTTGATCTGATGGATAGGTTTATAAAATTGAATTCTTTTGCTCATTTCTTCAGTGTGAAAATTCATATTTGGACTACACTGTAGACTACGCCCACTAACCAGCAGTAATTAGCTTACTAAAATAGTTTAAACATACCATCATCTCTATTCGCGTCGCTGCTCGTCCCGTCATTGCTCGTCGTATGCAGCACTGCACTCTGGTATGTGGGAGTCGCGTGTTTAAACCTCTCGTCGCTCGACAGTTCTACAGGCATGGACACAGGCTCGTCAGAGTCTACAGGGAAGGGAGCGTCGCCGTAGCGTTGCCGGCTGTCTTCCTGGTACACGCTCGGAGCGTCCAATGTGTCGTTGTCTAAGTTGTTTAGCTCGTAGCCGTGCGGCGGTACTGGAATACGATACAGATTTGGTAGATTTAAATGAATATGTTTTTTGTGAAATATTCTGCCAGCCATTTATTAACCGACTTTAAAAAGGAGGAGGTTCTTAATTCGACTGTATTTATTTTTTTATGTTTGTTATACAGAGCAAGTTAATACAGATTTCCAATTACCCCATACTTATTACCTATACTTGTCTTTTGTTGTTAGATGGGATGTCCAAACAGTTATGATCAGCACAATTTTATGAATTGTTTTGGTTATATTTAATATGATCCTTTTTTCTTTAACTAAATTATTAAAGGGGTCGGTAGGTGCATCTCCTAAAACTACTACTTCAAAGTTTAATGCAAATGTAAATGCTGAAATAAAGTTACCATTATACCTTGCTCCTACAACATCAAATATGAAATAAATTGATACAGAAAACGTCTATGTTACAACATTTAAATGTGTGAAACCAACATTCATATATTGATGGTTGTGAAGTGAAATAGGTGTAGGGAAGAGTGCAGACACAAAGATGAACTTAAACCGGTTTGTATGGCTTTCAGACGAGGCAGTTAGTGACTAGTGTAGTTTGAGCCGTGTCGTAAGCTTTTACAGGAAACGTTTATTAAATCCGACATTCATTTGTTCCGGATGGGATCAATAATGATGTACAAGATATCTTACGTATTGAGTACTCGGTTTGAAACTTTGGTCAAGAGCAGTGTACTGCTTCCAAATAAGGGAAAATAACACAATAATTAAGAAAATATTGCAACGAAAAATAAATTTATTTGAACTGAATACCGAACAATTATAACGGTATATTTTAACTAATGAACAAAATTTATTGACTCTTTTTAAAGTTTGCAAACCAATGTCGAGTAAAAATTAAAGTATATTACGTTACACGATATAATATTTTATCTGTAACAGCATACGACATTTATTTTTGCCTATTTGCTGAACAGAAGAAGTAAACTTTTTGAATTTAAGTTATATTAACGTAACGTGTATTGCGACCTTTTCAAATACGTAACATCTCGTACATCATTGGCAACAAAGCGTAGGATGAGAGCGTGCCTCTCACCTGTCAAGCTCAATTTTTGTTTTCTACTATTGGCTGCGGGCGCGACCGCGGTCCGCTGCCGGCTCTCCGCGCCATCTTTGCATTGCGCGTGCGCTAGCTTTGTGTTGCTTGCATCTGCGTGGGAACACCTACATCGCTTAGTGTCGTGTTTGTGTCGCGTGTTGTCTATTAAATTGTCTATACACGTTAAGCTGTAGTTTGAACCTTTCAGTTAGCTAGTGTAATATTGGGTAGGGACGTCACTGCCCCACGAAAACAAGGGCTAGAGAGTGCTTTATATGAGTTATAGGTTGATTTAATTTTGTTTATGGTCAGTCGTTGTTTGATATCAAGCGAGGCGTTTCCTCTATTCAGTTGTAAAATAGAAACAGTTATTAGTAGATTAATAGTATGCACACCTAGTTCATAAATTAATCCAGGCTAGTATAGTATACTGTGACGGAAATCCCCTAGCATAATGTGAAGGGAAGCCATAATAGCTTGTGTAAGCTTGTTGTGTCCAGGGCCGGATTAATTTAAAAGCAAAGAAGACCCATAGGCCTTAAGTTACGAGCTTGCAATATAGACATAATTATGTACAAATTAAAGCACAGAATAATTTAGAGGTTACAATAAGTATATAACTGGAGTTTCACTGAGTTAGTAGCCTTCACATTGCATCGTTGGTAGTCTAACTTACCTACCCGTTGCTCAGCAAAAATAATTATGTATCTAATTTCTAATTATAAGACATAGATTTTGATATGTCTCTAATACATTCTTAACATAGGATTTTAAAACAAATCATGCACTTATGTATAACTTCACTTCCATTATCTTTAATTTCAACGCCACATGACAATTCAAAGGATAAAAAAAGTAATAGGGCACCGTCTTAACCCTGTAGATTTAACGCGAAATATCCCCCCAACATAACCTAATCCGGTCCTGGAGTCATGTGTCTTCCTCGAATGGCTTTGCCTACCCGGACGGATATAGATCTAATTAAATTAAGCCAGCCGTTCCGTGGACGCGTCCATACCTGTGTTTAGTGTTTGCAGTATTAACGTTAATTAATCGACTCCTAGTAGCAATAATTTACGTTAAACATGTTATTGGATTAATCCATGTCGCAAGATATATAACAATGTCTTGTATTTGGTTATATATAGAGTACAAAATGTATATCTGTTTATTACTTCCCGGTATTTATTGAACCAATCGGGTTGAATTAGCCAAATATTAGAAACCTTGCAGATAAGGGAAAAGTGTTGGGCTGTTTATTTATAAGTTATATTCCACTTAAAATCTATACAAATTATTATTATTAGTATTTTGTTCAATATATGTACACCTAAGTGCATATATAATAATATGGCTTACCGTTAGGCTGTTCGTAATGGTTGTTATCCTTGGTTAGTTTCGGAACTTCCTGGGCGAGAGGCATGGAGACCTGGACCCATCTGCTGCGTCCGGGGTGAGCCGACGAGCTGCCAAGTCGCACAACATCGATACTGCTTCGGGCCTGAAGAAAGAATATTTATCGTATTTCAAATGCCAATATACTCGCCCACTAATACATGTCTAATATAAATTATAACTCGGTATAAATTCGGATCATAGAATTTTAAGGATACTTAGAAAAACAGATTCACGGAATCCTTCTTAAAATGATTGGATAGTATGTTTTAAAGATGTTTTAAAGTAAATATTCACATTACTTTCAAAGATAATTACAGTTAGAAATTTAAAATTAAAAACATATTCACGGAATCCTTTCTAAAATTATTGGATAGTAGATTTTTAAAGATGTTTTAAAGATTCACATTACTTTCAAAGATAGTCACAGATTTTGATAATCTGAACGCGAAATTAATTAAAAAAGTCTCAAGAAAACTAATTATACGGAATTAATTTTATACAAGTTACTGAAATTAGAAACGTTGATGTTTTAAATAATAAATTGAGGCTTCAAGATAAAATAGAAACGAACTAAAATTGAATGTCAAACAACTCGGACATTCTATTTATTTAATTTCGGATGAGGATAGTATTATACAGCCTTTTAAAACGAATAGCTACAAAAATAAGAATTGTTTTCTGAATTGTATTAATTCTTACATAATTTAAACAATTGCAAATTCTAATTTCGGGATCTCGTCGGCGAATTCAAAGTAAAGGAATAATTTTTAAATGTTCTAAATACCTAGATTTTTATTCTCCGACTGCGTTTACGATATAAAATTGGATTTTCCGGATTGATCGCCGCGTCGCTTCACTTTTTTTTCAAATCATAGAAAGAAAAATTTATGTTATTTATATTCTATTTTATCTATTTATACTTTATAAATACTTTTTTACCTTTAGCTCTGATTTTTATACTTGCCGAGTACAAACAAATAGTCCCAAATACGAGATATAAAAAACTTGTTTTCATTAATCATCAATCATAGTCATGCACGAAATATTCGAAAATAGTTTAAATATAGCATTTAAAAAGGGACCAAATTACCTTCCAAATTCAAAACTACATTCCTAATTCAAAACCGTTTACAGTAACTAATCCGAAACGCAACGTTTGCTATTTGAAACCGTTTCTTGTTTGCCACAATTTTCATTCCGTTGCGAATATTGTATGCCTTTGAACACAATAGATCCACACACACGTGCACACGTAGACGCCTTTGTGTACGCAAATTAATCAAACAAGGAACGCGGGTGTGGAAACTAAACTATGCGGCTTATCATGTAACTGATTGGATTGAGGTGGATCTCGATTAAGACGATCCATTAGCGATGATTAAGTTTAATTAGTACGAGTGCGAAATGTTATGTATAATGCTAAATATCTGAACAGATTAATAGCGATTAACGCAAATCGTGGTAATCGTGCATGATAGAAATGATTGAGACGTACTGATGCCAAAGACCATATCGACGGCTGAAAGGCTATTTGACTTAAGCGAAATTTTTTTGTGACACGAAGTTTCATACATATTTAAAATCAGCATATTTTTCTATGTTTTTTTAACCAAGTAAATTTAAAAAAAAGAATCTCGCTTACGGCAATTAGCCTTTCAACTCTCAATAAGGTTCTAATCTAGACGCAAATAATTTTATTAAGCGTGAGAATGATTTTTTAGAATAGACTATAACACGAATTATACAGAAAAATAACACTGTATAATATCATGTAGGTAAAGTTAAAAGCAACATTATATTAATGTACATAGCCCACGGAGTACGGAGTTTAAACACGTACGCGAACTTTGCTTTAATGTTCCACCTCTATGTTAATTAGGGTGTAGGAAATTAATATACTCAAACAAGACAAAAGATGTGTTTATTAATATACTCGCATATTTAACATTATGTACATATCGTGCTTAGTTTATTATAACTGGTAAAATAAGTACCTAACAAGTAGATAATCATATTATATATAATATACAGGAATTAACTATTTTTCTGGTATTTTTTTTTTTTTGGGGCGCGTAATTCTTTTTTCGGACTATCGCAAATATACGCTGCCTTCACCAAAATTATATGATGCCTTTTGACTATGAGACAGTATTTCCTGGCTGCTGGTGATAGGATGTATTTTGTATCCGCCCGGATAGCGACCGAAGTACACAAGGTGTTCAAACTCGCCACGGTGACTCACGTGAGTGTTTCACGTTCCGGGACCAGCTTGCGTATATCCGGTTCAAACAGGCCAGCATAATTGTGCCGACTGGCGAGGGATATCACCTCTCATCAGTCGACATTCTATACTGATCCCACTCTTACCATCAGGTGAAGTGGGGCCATGTTGTCGTGCCCGTTTGTAAAAAAACCCATAGAACAGTCTGAACAGTGGTTCTATGGTGATTGACCAGTAAAGTTTACCTAAGAAATTCATTCTTCTGTAAACATGACACGTTTCGGTCTATAGAAAGTTTTAGGTTTTATAGTTTGCGGATACGTTTTTCATGAAAGTAAAATCACCCTTAATGTAGACTTCAGAATGCATCTATATTTGTTAATTATTTAACTAAATTTTAGATTCATTCACATGCGCGGTTAAATGAGACTGATTTGATACATTCGAATTCCAAACAGTTTTACATAACGAACTCACCTGAGCGGGGGTTTAGGCCTGTTCAAAGGAGCGTCGGAGTCGGTGGGCGCGTCTTCCTTGGGCGACATTGGCGACAGCGGCGTCGCGGCGTGGTCGCGGTACAGCCTCAACCGCACCTCGGAACCGCACGCGCGCAGGAATGCGACCGCCTCCGCGTGCGACATGTTCGACATTGGCGTGTCATTAACCTGCGTTATATAAATGCATTTTGAAGTAAATGCAATAACATTTTTTATTTTGTTATGAAGAAAATCTGATACATATCTGATAGTACACTTTCTGCATATGCATTCAACACGTTCGAAATCGCCGTGATTTTTTCAATTAGCATTTAATTTAATCGTATGTTTTCCGCTCCTGCATGTGATATGATCGACGTTCGCGTGTCTTTAACTCTTATTCTTTCTTTTTACTGCGTTTAAAAATGCCAATAAGAATTTTTATGTTCTGACACAAATTGTAATTCATTAAATACTTAATAATTGAGTAATTCAGCGTAGGGAGTAGTAAAATCTAAACAAATTTGTAATAATTAAATGAGGAGATTTTCTAAATGCGTGTAAAAGTACAACCCATCATCGGGTTTAATTGAATTGAATCCGTCTAAGCCGAATATCGGCCCCGGCGGCCAATCTCAACGAAGATCAGCCAGGTACGCACGAATCCGAAAAGTCCGAATCTCGGGGGTATTGCACTGCCAACTTCTTGACTGGGAGTTGGAACTGAGTTACTTTTAAGATGGAAAACCTAATTACAATTATTTTTGTCCTGACTCGGAATTCGAATCCAGAATCGAAGCGTCGTAGTCGTACTCGTACCGCGTACGCATTACAACTACGCCACCGATGAAGTCAGTTTAATACAGCGGTGATGTAATAAATTATATTTTAATTTATTTTTTGCAAAAACATCTGAAGAAATACAACCATACAGCTTAACGAGCTGTTGATTCAAATGGTCGGACCATACTTCGTAACAGAAGAGAATAATTAGTTAACAATAACATCTGCACGCTTCATTTCGTATGCAACTCGTTTCCATATTTTTTGTGTTTAACCATTTTAACGTTACGGCTAGTTGTTTACGACAGTTTAAAATGTTCAACGAATAAACACTACTAACATATTATTAAGGATGTCTTGTACTTAAAAAGCAATAATAACAGATTATTGCTTTTCAATTTTCATAATGCAATCACATTTATGAAAATTGAATATTGTATCGCCGTCGTAGTGAAGACCGCTGTATCATTTCTATATATTAAGTGCTAAATATATTATACAAATTAAAACGTATTATGGAAATTTATTTTTATATTTTTAATAACAAATTAGGATCTGACAGCGGTATATTTTTGTTTAGAGTACCTATGTGAAGTATTGTAATTAGTTGCTAGATGTATCAAATGACTTTTGAGTTTTCTAACTAAAATTTGCGTTTGCTCGCGGCTTGTCTGCATTATTTCCGCGGTTAAAAGTCCTGCTATATATTTTCCTGGGATAAAAAGTAGCCTTTGTCTTTCCCAGGTTCTCAAACTATCTCCATTTCAAGTTTCACTGAAATTTGTTCGGAAACTTTGAGTTTATCGCGTTCAGACTGAGACATGGCGGGGACTTTGTTTTATTATATGTAAGGATGAAACTTGACTTGTATTACTGGTATTAAGTCAGCTGCAAATTTTTTATAGTGTCAAAAATGAATATTAAAGATCTCATGAGTAAAATAATAATATCGACCCTGTAATATATTATGTAAATACTGTCCCATTGCTAGGCACCGGCCTCTACTATTGGAGTTTAGGCCTTGTTCATCATGCTGGCGTAGTGCAGGTTGGCATACCTTCGAAATTCTTAAAAATAATTCTTAGATACGTAGTTTTCCTAACGACGTTTTCCTTCACTGTTAAAACGAACAATAATTGGTATACATTACACACGTAACTTTGAAAAGTCAGAGGTATACCCTGTAGGTTTTGAACCTACGGACCGTCGTTTCGGCAGGTACCCAACTGGAGTATCGTGCATTCCACTTTGATATATCTAGTAAATTATCATCAAACTCTTACCGCCACGATCCTGTCTCCGGGCTGTATCCTGCCGTCGCTGAGGGCAGGCTCCCGAACCAACGCTCTGACGTAGTGTCCAAGCGCGCTGTGGTCCTCTTCCTCAGCGTGAACCCAAGGGAACCGTTGACTTTCGTCATTACTATGTCGAATTCCTGCGAAAATATATTTATTTAGATTTCTTCCATTGGATTCCGATGATATGTTATTTTGTGTTTTCTGATGATGAGATGTTTGATGAATTTTGTGTAAAAAATATGTGTAAGTACTTTTTCATATTGATTAGTAATTATAATTATTTAATATGTAGAGTTTTAGGTAGAATATTGTTTCAGTTTCTATTTTACAAAAGTTCTTTCCTATTAATTTAGCTTTGGAACGTTTTTTTATTAAAATAAAAATTCCGCCCACTTATTTTTTTACGTCTTAATAAGACTTTTGTAATGTTAATGTTCCTATCATTAAAGAATATAACAAAATATGTATATTTGTTATTTGATCACGGCTCCGCCCGCGTTAGAAAAGTTTTTCGAATTAAAAGTCCCGCTTTTTATTTTCTGGGGATAAAAAGTGGACTATGATTAGAATTGAACAAATTTTCAAGACGTTTAGGAGTTCCTAAGATTAGCGCGACTGCATTCAAACAAACAAATGCAGCGGGTGACTTTGTTTTATAATATATTTTTGTAGAAATTTTTAAGAGGAACAATCCCGTCATACGTCGTTGTTGCATAACTTTAACCGTTTACGCAGCGCACGCAACAGAAGCTCTCAAAACTAATAAATTTTCTCCGTTTTTGCAACATGTTTCATTACTGCTCCGCTCCTATTGGATATAGCGTGATGATATATAGCCTATAGCACTCCACGAACAAAGGGCTATCCAACGCAAAAATAATTTTTCAGTTTGGACCGGGAGTTCCTGAGATTAGCCATTACTGCTCCGGTCCTATTGGTCATAGCGTGATGATATATAGCCTATAGCACTTCACGAACAAAGGGCTATCCAACATAAAAATATTTTTTCAGTTCGAACCGGTAGTTCCTGAGATTAGCCATTACTGCTCCGCTATTAGTCATAGCGTGATGATATATAGCCTATAGCACTCCACGAACAAAGGGCTATCCAACGCAAAAAGAATTTTTCAGTTTGGACCGGTAGTTCCTGAGATTAGCTATTACTGCTCCGCTCCTATTGGGTATAGCGTGATGATATATAGCCTAGAGCACTCCAAGAACAATGGGCTATCCAACGCAAAATGAATTTTTCAATTTGGACCGGTAGTTCCTGAGATTAGCCATTACTGCTCCGCTCCTATTGGGTATAGCGTGATGATATATAGCCTATAGCACTCCACGAATAAAGGGCTATCCAACGCAAAAAGAATTTTTCAGTTTGGACCGGTAGTTCCAGAGATTAGCGCGTTCAAACAAACAAACAAACTCTTCAGCTTTATATAATAGTATAGATTAGGTCGCCGCTCCGCCCGCGTTAAAAAGTTTTTCCGGGATAAAAGTCCCGCTTTTTATTATCTCGGGCTAAAAAGTAGCCTATTGAAGTTGAAAAAAAAATTCAAAACCGATTTAGTTCCTAAGATTAGCGCGTACAAATTAACAAATTCTTCAGCTTTATTAGTATAGAAGTATAAATAAATACAGTTTATTCAATAATTAATTTGCTTATTTCTATTGTTGTAATGTGATTGATGTTATAAAACTTACCACCGATCCGTCATCCTGTGAGGCGTGAACAGAAATTGTGATGTAACAAAACATTTCGGTTATAGATTTGTTGCCTCATAATTAGTTATTTAATGTAATAAATTTTATATATTTAATATTGGACCAATGTATCTAAAGAAAAGATTTGTCATGATGTAAAAGTAAATTAATTACAGGGCATTATGAGACTTAACATCTTATATCTCAGGGTGGCAAGTGCAATGGAGTGCGACGCAGTACTTTGTCATTCAAAGTTCTGTGGTGTTATTATTGTTTATGGGCGCTCGTGTCGCTTATCATCAGGCGAGCAGCTGGTCTTGTCATTCAACTGCAATAAAAAAGAAATGTGACACAAAGCAGCATAAACCATGTATGCAGCAAAACCTATCAATTTAATATGAAGAAATTTTAAAGGCAGAAATATCCATGATTATTAATTATTTTTACGTTTTTCTTTCAACTGCGAGAACTAATCACTAACTAGATGTGAATTTAAATTCTTTACTTGCCAATACTTGTTTAGTTACCCAGATTAAAGGTGAAACAAAATGTATGAAAATGGACCTTGAGGTATCGCCTTAACATCTATGTTTAAAGTGACGAGCGCAGGAGAGTGCCGAGCGTAGTTTGTAATTCAAAGTTTTGTATGTGTTGCTATTGTTTATGGGCGGTCGTATTGCTTTATGCCGCTCGGCTCGTCGTGTCATTCAAATGCAATAAACATATAAATGTAACAAAGTAAAATAGACCATGTATACAGCAAAACTTGGTTATAATTAAATTGTCATACAGATTTTTGAGGCCATCGGGAAACTCAGCGATAATATCTATCTGGACGTCTACTCGGAAAATCGACAACGATATATCAGAAGCGATACGACTGTACTGCTCCGAAAGTATCATATTGTTTATGGTCGACATTGTCGGATTTGAATTGTTACGATATAATTGAGAGTAGACTTTGACTCGATAAATGCCATAATATATCGAATGATTGATTCCTTCCTATCAAAGTATCGGCAACGGTGGCCAATCTCAACGGCGATCAGTCAAGTACACAGAAGATATTATATCAAATATCGATTTTGCGAGTAGACTCCCTACTTGATCATTCCCTCGACAGTCGTAACACATACGATATGTTGTTCCAATTAAAGGATACTCTTTCGGAACTAAATCATTATTAATACAATAATCGTGGGACCAACAATAACCGTACTGATTAAGCACCTATAACAAGTAATTTATTGCTACGTGTTAGTGCCGATTTTCCTTTTCCCTTTACAAAAACCGTTCCTTTAGTTACATAACTTTTCCTTAATATTATTTTATTCACTCAGAAATAGCTTATAGAATTAATAAACTTATCAGAGCGATAAGGGATATTAATAGTTGCATAATGTTTCACTTTTATTCTTCTATAGTCGTATATTCGTCGAAGCTTCGTCTAGTATATTCGTCAAACCAACCAACGTCGACCAACACCGGGAATAGAGTTTCCCGGATAAAAAGTAGTCTATAGCACTCAGGAGTAATGTAGCTTCCCATTATAGAAAAAAATCATCGTACCTGAGCTTAGCGCGATCGAACAAACTAACTCTTCAGCTTTATAATATTAGTTTACTTTAAATTAACGTTGACAGGAAAAAATATGATCAAATAGATTAATTTTGACGCTCAAATACTTAAATTAGAATTGTTATTCAATGTGTAGGTTTGGCTTATGGGCGGCAATTATCTACCATCATATAACCCAAAAGCTCATTTACTCTTCTATAAGAAAGAAAGGGGAGATTTATTTATTTTTAGGACATTGACAGTCAAGGTGCTATAGAAAGGAAAAAAAACTTAAAGAAATACAACACAATCATACGTAAAGTACTTAAATGACCGCAAGTTCAAAACAAGTATTCTTTGTAAATTATCGCTTGCTTTAACAGTGAAGGAAAACATCGTGAGAAAACCTGCTTATCTGAGAAGGCCACTAAAGGAATTTTGAGGGTGTGTGAAGTCTACCGACCCGTACTAGGCCAGCATAGTGAACTAAAGCCTAATCCCTCTCGGTAGTAAAGGAAGCCTGTGCCCAGCAGTGGGACTGTATACAATAGGGCTGATATTATATATACGTAAAAACCTCGCATGGTAATCAGAAATGCACCGGTCACAATAACCGTAAAACTGCAAATGCTTATACGTTGGTATTATACCTTGAATAAATTAGACACAAGTGCGCGCGAGACTCCGAGAGTTGCAGTGCATTCTCATACATTATGAAAAGCCACCGTTGTACGACCCAGCGTTGTTCTTTCACAGATTATTCCTTTGGGAGTGCTCGCTAGAAAGTGCTCCGTGACGCTCTGAACCGGGGTCCTTTGTTTTTACTTTATCAGGGCGCTAATGGGTTGTTAATATTTGATACATGGTGTTCACGGCTTTTTGTTAGTGGTTTAAAAGTTTTAATGGAGGATAGTTATAAAATTAAAATGGTTAATGATACAAAACTATAGTGTATTTTTTTAGTGGGAAAATCGGGAAGCGCCTGTATTCGGAGCCCTTTTGTCTTCCTAAATGTATAACTTCTAGTGGTGAACGGTAAAGAATATTGAAATTGAAACTGACACTTTTAGTACTAATTAACGATGATTATTTCTCATGTTTGTGAAGTCAGTAATTATCATATGGATCATCGAGCACACTGATGATATGGTCATTAATAATTCCTGCCATTATTAGCCCAATCTTCCTTTCAGTTGACAATTTGCACATGAAATAAGTGAAACAAATAATATAATGATATTAGTACCACGGCGCATCGATTTATTAAATATGTTACCAAGTCGAAACTTTATTACGGATCGATATTTTCCTAGAGTCGATTACGGGCAATCAGGTTTCCCACTCCCGTATTCGAACTTACGACCACGTTACACAACCATAATGGTCATTCTACATTGTGAGTCATGTTTCTATGTAGAATAATTTATCATAGAGACAATGGAAACACAAGATTTTGAATGTCGTTTACGTTGAATTTTATATTGCATTAGTCATTTATTTGAAGATTGCTAGGAACGTATATGCTCAGGTAGCAAAGTAGTTAATTATCTAGAAGTCCTGTATCGATAGATATATTGGCATAAAAGCTGTTCAATGTCCGGTAGCCGGACATCGCATCGGTCTCCGGCTAGGGTTTAGCTTGATGCTTCTCATGATCCCGGTAGATATGAACTACTATTGAAAATAAATTAGAAATTGTTATGGTGGAATGAAGCGACACTCCTCATTCCAATCCATTTACCTCAAACTTATTCCAAATCCTCTCATTCATTAATAATATTAATGAATGAGAGGTATAAAATGTTAGAGAATCGAAAAGATAACCGTCAAAGCATCTCAAGTATTAGCAAAAAGATCCAAGCATCAATACGAAAACACAGGAAAACAAAGAGACTGGAAGTACTAAGAGAACAAATAGAGAAAACAGGTGGAATAAAAAAAAGGACTAAAACAATTGAAAGAATACACACACTGGATACCTAACATGAAAACCAAAAATAAGAAGATAAATGAGAACTTGACGGCAAAAAGATCATCAATAGCTAAAGTTGCGACAGAATTCTATAAGAAATTATACACGGAAACAGAAAAAACAATATCTGCAGAAATAGAGAAGGATGCTCATGAAGAACAAATACCTTGCATACTAGAAGCTGAAGTCATAAAATCTATAAAAACACAAAAAAGTAGCAAAGCACCTGGAGATGATAACATTTCGAATGAGCTATTGAAAGACACCTTAAGCGTGATATCTAAACCCGTGACAGATATATTCAACGAAATATTGGACACTGAACAAATACCAACTCAATGGACAAAGTCTACCATTGTCCTATTACATAAAAAGGGAGAAAGAAATGAAATAAACAATTATAGACCTATATGTTTAATGTCCAATTTATACAAAGTGTTTTCGAAAATAATACTTAGCCGAATAATAAAACACCTAGAAGAAAACCAATCAAGAGAACAAGCAGGGTTTCGCGCAGATTATTCTACCATTGATCATATTCATGTGGTTAAACAGATTATCGAAAAATGTAACGAATATGGCCAACATTACTACATAGCATTCGTTGACTACAACAAGGCTTTCGATTCTTTGAATCATAACTATATCTGGAAGACGCTAGAAAACCAGGGCCTAGATAGTAAATATATAAGAATTATAACAGAAATCTACAAACATTCGACTGCAAAGGTCCAACTTGAACAGCAAGGTGAAGAATTTAGCATTCAGAGAGGTGTTCGGCAGGGTGATCCACTTTCACCCAATCTTTTCACGGCAGTGTTAGAAAATATATTCAGAAACATAAACTGGGAAGATTTTGGAATAAATGTAAATGGAACCAATCTAAACCACCTAAGATTTGCTGACGACATTGTTATATTTGCAGAAAAATCTAACATACTGCAAATTATGTTGCAGCAATTAGATAATGAAAGCAAGAAAGCAGGCCTATCTATGAATCCAGCGAAAACTAAAATAATGACGAACACAATGAAAGAAAACATAAAAATAGGACAAGATGTGATCGAATATGTTGATGAATATATATATTTGGGACAACTGATATCAATAAAAGATCAATACTCAAAAGAAATTGATAGAAGAATAAGTAACACTTGGAAACGCTATTGGATGCTCAAAGAAATAGTTAAGAACGAAACGATACCAATGTCAGTGAAAAGCAAACTGTATAACACGTGCATTCTCCCATGTTTAACTTATGGGTGTCAGACATGGCCCGCTACAAGCAAAAACAACCAAAAACTTATAGTGTGCCAACGCAATATGGAGCGGAGCATGCTAAACATAAGGTTAAGAGACAGGTGGAAGTCCACAAAAATAAGGAGAAAAACAAAAGTAATCGATGTTTTACAAAAAATAAAAACGCTCAAATGGAATTGGACCGGTCACATTATGAGAACAAGTAGAGAAAAATGGACGAAAGATATAATGGAATGGTATCCTAGGAATGGAAAAAGACAAAAGGGAAGACAAATTAAAAGATGGGAGGATGATCTACCAAAAGGATGGAGAAGACTAACTCATGATAGAGATGAGTGGAAGAAACTAGGGGAGGCCTATGTCGAAGGACAACCTGACCAACAAACTGGTTGCTGAAGAATAACAAGGCATTTTTTTTTTGCATTAACTGGTTCTTGTAAAATAAGTTAAAAATTGTAGTATATTTGGTCAGTGAATAAAGGCTTTTATTATTATTATTATTATTATATTCCAAATCCAGTAGTTGATTTAATTAATTCGTTGGTAATTTATATTAAATGCCATGTATTATATCATTTCAATTGCTATCTCTCCTCCATTAGGTCTTAATCCATCACAGTAGGCTGACTTGGGTCACTTTACCTTCCAAATTCTCATATAGAATTCTCGGGTATGTAAATCTCTTAACGATGATTCCTTTCACGGTTAGTCGACGAAGAATGCACACGGAACGTTAAAATGACACAGGTGTATGCTAGGCCTATCATCGCTTACAAAATATTAAATTCGAGTTTAGAAGGATTCTGATACAGACCCCGTATTGTATATCGTAGACGGGGAGCGGTCGATCAAGGTCCGGCAGTCGGAGGTCACGCCGGTCCGGCTCGGGGCTCGCCTCTCGTCTCCCGCGACCCTCCGACGACGAGGTGGTCGCGCTGCTCGTCGTTTGGGATAATCTGTGGAAAAATTATACGAATTACCACTGTGGGTCTGTGCTGCTGTAATTATTGGTACAGCCAGCCTACATGAGAGGTCAGCATAATTCTGAGCATCGATGGAT
This sequence comes from Manduca sexta, assembly GCF_014839805.1. Taxonomy (NCBI): domain Eukaryota; kingdom Metazoa; phylum Arthropoda; class Insecta; order Lepidoptera; family Sphingidae; genus Manduca; species Manduca sexta. The sequence goes on from NC_051138.1 coordinate 3,774,496, forward strand.
CCAGTGTAGATATGCAGACAATATATTCGAATAACATTTTGTATTTATTGCACAACTTATTCTCAGAAATATTTTTGCCATTTTCACAAATATTTATATCCCGTAGCAGGGATTGTACCCACAGCTCTCTCGTAGACAGCCAGTTTTAATCCTGCATGCCATGGAAGCGATCAAATAGTAAATTCATGTGTTAGATCTGCACGTAGTACATAATAATTTCATGGTTAGATCAAAGAACGAACCTTCAAAGAACAACGCTAATAGGGATTCCCTCGCGACTTCCGTAACATGAGAAATATCTATCCATTATGAATTTCACTATCTTTTGATTATACCATTGATATAGTTATATATCTCACAAATGTAACCAATTAGTGTTGTCAAGAATAATTCATAACTGTTTACGATCAAATTGATGACCTTGTCTTACTTGTGAATACAGTGAATCAGATAAAATTTTGGCATTTGTATCTAAACTGAGGTGCAAAAGAATAACGATTCTGGGTTCCATCTACAGGTCGAGTAATCAAAATTTATGAGTTGTAGATGGGTTGAGTCGGAATTGTGGCTTTTTATGGCGTTAGAAATTTCATCTCATGCCGTGTTTTCCTTATCTGATGTAAATAAAAATCCATAAGCACCTAAAGGACAGAACTCTGGCGATCCACGGTCTGAGCTTGCGTGATAATAAGACGTAACTTCTAATGTCTCGTGATGTCCAGCAGAGTGCGGATCCATGTAGTGCTTTATAATTCAAAGTTCCAGGCGTGTTGCGACTGTTTACGGCCGACCGAGACTCTAACTAGAAGAGCTATCTCCTTTCCTTGTCATTAAGATGTATGTACCCGTTTTAAATACGGTTCAAAGTCGATACGAGCTAACTGCCCAACTCTATAATGTTAAACCGGAACATAAGTGTTCTTGGGGAATAAAGCCTATTGGCGCATAGACATTTGTAACTAACGTAACATCCAACCAGGACTTTCGCACATGACCATCCACCAAATAAAACCGTAACTAATACCAGCCCTAAGTGCTATGAAAGGTTTATATCTTAGTCCACCACGTTGATCTAGTGCGTGTAAGTTTACCTGGCATGCATGGGATGGCAGTTGAGCGGGTCTAGCGGTGGTAGGTGGGGGCGGGTGCAGGGTGCGCGCGGGCGGCGTCGGCGGCTCCGGCGGGGTGACGCTCTCGAGCGCGTCGGCTGGCGGCCGGCAAACCCGTAGCTCCACTCGAGCCGCTGCCGTGCGCAGCACCTCCAACGCTTCCTGCAGTAATTTATTTATTTAAAACTTTATTGTACACCGTAAATATAAAAAACAAGACAAATTTGTATACAGATGTATATGTATATGTAATATGTCTGATCAGTAAAAGGTTTTAAGATATCATACAGGCATAGGCCAGCCACTCGGTTAGTCAGTAGGCGCTTCCTATAACAATGATTTCTTTTATCTTTTTTCTAAAAAATACTTTACGAAACTACTTAAAAAAAATAACTAATAATTAAGCCCCCTTTAAAAACGACTAAAATAAAAAAAATACATTACCTATATACTGGTTTCCAATTTTGGCGTCATTGACTAATTAGAATTACTAGGGAAGCTAGATAAAAATTCAAAGCAATGTTCAACTTTGCATTTTTTATGATGCAAATTGTAATCTAATGCAAATGTAGTTTGGAAACAGTTTTTATTAATAAATTATGTAGTATTGATTATACCTAAATGAATTAATGAACAGCAACATCGGTTGTTATGTTTCATTAATTTTAATTATCATAACGCCCTGAATGAAACAGATTAGCAGAGAGTCAACGTTCATTGATGGCATTTGGAAAGTTTTATACAGATGTGTTTGTTTTAATTAAATGATATAACTGCGAGCACTTCTGAAGCTTCGGGATTAAACAGATTAATGGTGGATAAGTAATTACGGGCAGTTCAAAGGCTCGCGATACGAATGGGACATTAGCGATGTTTTATTCGAGATATTTGTTTAATTATTTTCATTTAGTAGCAGTTTATCCTTAAATTATATATAATTTCCTTATTTGAAAAGTAAATTACGGTATCATAGACATTTTTTAAAGTCAATTAACATTAATATGCTACAGTATTTTCTTTGGTAAACACTCTGTTGTTCCTGCTAGTATTTACAGTATAGTCCAAATATGAATCCTTCCTAGACGAATTTTGGCTACGACGCAGTGCCTAATGTCAACGGCGATCAGCCAGGTACGCAGGAGATGTAGTGCGCAATACGCGCGTGCACCCTCTTTTCCTTCAATCTCATAGTTCTGATAGACCGCAATCCTACATGACCGGAGAGAGTTCAGGCACGGGGATATTACATCCCAACTTCCTGAATCTATACTGAGTAATATTTAAGATGGAAAAACCTATACACAAATATTTTTCACATGGCGAGGGATTCAAATCCAGGACCTCAGCGCAACTTGTACACGTGCCACATAGGCATTACAACAACACCACTGGAGCAGTCAGTCCAAATATAAAATGGACTAAATAAGCTCGTATTGGACTTTGACGACCGCGAGCATAGCTACTACAACATTAAAAACACTAAGTTCCAACTTCGCAAGCAATCCATACAACATTAAAAATACTAAATACAGACTTCGTAAGCAACTTATAGCGTTAAAAATGCTGTTATATCGCAGCAAATCAATCTTTATCCATTAATGCCTCATGTATCCCTTATAAATCCGCAAAAACTATTATTAAATGGCGAACGATCTCCAGTGAAAAGTAGGGTAATCAATTTGTCTTCACTTCAGAAATTCGCGGTCGACCTAAATGGAATGGATATTTTTCTATTGTGACTCAGAAGCGAAATGTTAACCGGATGGAATTAAATTGATGTATAGCATTGGAACGTTTCCGAGGTAGCTGATTTTGATTGAGGAAAATGACTTTGCCCTTTATACGTTGCGTCGATATGGTTTTGATGGGTTGGGGTGGTAATACGCCGAATGAAATATGTACTCGGATTGTGCTAACCGATATTCGATGGATCAAATTACTTCTTATATTTTCTTTGTTAGCAACTGGTTGCAAGGGTATTTTCCATATAGTTTTTGGCTTTCGTGTGATTATGAAACAAACAGCGAGGAAATGGAAAACGTCGAAGTTAGTTGCAGTTATTTATTTAGATTTTTTTTTAACTTAAATATTAAATATAAGTACATAAAAGAAACGAAAGAATCTAAATAATAGTCACCTAATCATACATTATCAAATAACAAACCTCTTTAAAACATAAGCTCCACCACACGAAATACGTATAAAACTTTAAATGTATTTAAAACAGTTTAGTTTCTACACGCAAGTGAATAGGCCTGCTTAAAGTTAGTTGTTTCGCCGAGTTATTCAGCTTAACATTCCGTATTATGCAAGCGCTATGTGTTGGTGCTAATTCAGAGGGTAGGACCGCGACTATTTTTCAAGTGACACAAACAGCGATTGCCGAGGCTTTGGTCAAACGGCGTAAATGGCGCTATCTGTTATACATTTGCGCATTACCTTAACGTTTGGAATACTGGAGGATTTTTATTTGCGTACTATTACTGTGCCGACCAATGCTTCAATGTAATGTATTTAACTATATGTTTTCAAACAGTATGAGTTATATAATTTTATTTCGAAAGTATTTCTAACGTCAAGTCGATAATATCGTAAGCAACATGTGTTTTAGGACTGAAAATAATTAGAAAAATACAGGGAATTTGTGAGGAAGTTTGCAAAGATGAAACAATATTACAATGTTAGAAAAGCATTTAAATCCAAACTCAAACAAAATCGTTAATTAAATGCAAGCGTTTCTATGCTTTATTGCTTTCATAATAGGAAAGATCTACCAATTAAACCGAGTAACACATTGTATGAAATTGCAAATTCCTAGCAAGGTACATTGTAGAATTTAATAAGCAGTGAAACGCGTTTTCATATAACTCCACATCTGCTCAAGTTTTGCAGTCGGTACAAGCATTGTTCCTAACCGTCTGTGTTAAATTGCATGAAATCGTATTCAGTTAATAGTCTATTTATCTACTCATAATATTCCAGCTTTTCGCCGCTGCATTCATTTAACTGGCACTCAGGGCTCCTTAGCGGAATGAACGAGGATTTTATGCTAAACTCATTGTAGATGCAAATGTCCATGAAGTACGTGATTTATGCATGTTAGTTTGGGTTTTTAAGATAACAGTTATTAAAGAGGAGGTTAACGCGATTAATCTGACGTTGAAATAAAACTATGTTTCGGATTTTATCGCGGTTTTTTATATTCTAATCTTCTGACATTTCGCCTTAATTTCACACGAGGACTGCGCTGTTAGTCGTCCAAAAAGTTAAAGTTACAATATCTACCTCTGTGCACACGTGTTCCTAGGTCCTTAAGGCAAACAAAAAACTGTTTACCCTGCATACGTATTTTTAAGCTGAAAAACAATGTTTATAATGTTAAAATATATTTGAAGATTTGATAACGATCCATAAAACAGAATGTGATGGACGTATCGCCACTCAGTATCTAGACACAGAAACCTCATCTGGCAAATGGGAATTTTTACATCAACAGCGTAGTAGAAGCAGTCTAATGTAATTTTGTGGAAGTTTGCGGCAAACATTTTACAGTTTATTACATTTGAACCGGAGCCTTGTCGCGGACCGTGTCGCAGTTTTCATAAAAGTTTTTACGTTTATAACCGCGATTCGGGTTCGGGAAGTGTCGCGACAACAAATGGCGTTTTTTACCTGACTTGCCGTTTATTTTTGCAAGCAACACGGCTTGTTTTACGATTGTACCTGTTATGCAAGTGGTAAAGCAGCCACTCACACAATAAAACCTCACGGGCTTTATGAATATTTCGTTTGTATTGTAAACTAGCTGGAGCAAACATTTGCCAGTTAGCGACGACCTCTCCAGTTTGTTTTACTCCGCAAATATTTTTTAGTTAACATTTTGGGATGGGAAAAAATTCGCTGTATATATTTTCTAAACTAGTGGAAGTGGTGCAAAATGAATACACGGAACATGTTTTTTTTTAAATCACTGATGTTTTTTATTGCGGGCACGGCAAAGTATTGCACCGCACACGGTCGTAAGTGCATGTGTGCTGTGTTTGAAATGTATTACGTTTTGTTTGACTAAAAATGTTTTCTGCATAAAATGACATAACATTTTCGTAGGGTTGTACTGTGTGCTGCGTTTACAATATGCAGACCGGCTCAACTAAAGTATTTCTATAAATTTATAGGATGGCGGGACGTGCCAGTCTTGTTGCGTATCGTACCTACGTTGAGTGAGATTCCTAGAAGTACCAATAGTCTGCTGTGTCCCATCACCAATCATTTCGCTTCTAACACCTATGAATTTTTTATTATTAATAGTCGCTGATAATTCCTAAGCATCTTTTTATTTTTTTTTATTTGTCTTCTGCTGTAGAACTCACATTATTGCATGGTTGACGGTTATATTGTGCCGCCGCTGTTAGTTCATATTTAATTGGTATACTTACGTAAGTACTGAGTCCGGCAAGAGGTACTCCGTTAGCAGACAGCAGGAGATCTCTGGGGGCCAGCCTCCCAGTGCGCCACGCTGGTTGTGGGGGGTACAGCCTTCGTATCCTCACTAGACCGCCGCCGCCGCACACCGACATGCCAAGACCGCGGCCATCCTTCTCTACTACTACTGTGAAGGTGTTTTCTGTAGGACAAACAAATACCGAACTTAATTTAGTTGCTATAAGACAAACATTTGTACTTAATTTTATGCCGATATGGCGAATATAATAGTGAATAATTATAGACTAATAATAATTATAAATAACAACAGTTGCAGATCCAAAAACTCGCAATTATTCCCAGTTATTATTTTATTAAAGACTAGCAATGCATTTGCATTGTCAAAGTTATTAATAGTTTCTTGACCCTTTACCCGGTGGTAACGTGACATATTTACTTAAACAATATCCTCGTTTGATACATAAACTAAAATGAATACACAAAGAAGAAAAACAACTTTTAGTAATAAAAATTCTTGAATATAAAATTGTCAATGAAGTAAACAAGCATGAATGGAGGCGTACGCTAAAATGGCAGAGTTAATGACTCGAATGCCAAACAGAGTTTATTGCATAATAAAAATTCACCAAAATAGAAATACAACGTGCTTTATCGATATACAGAGGTATAAATTCTGCGCAAGAGACCGTCGGGGATTGTTCTATTCTCAACTAATATGATACTTAAACAAAAAGAAATAAACATGCGAAGGATGTTGTCGATTTAAACCGGATAGGGAGCGGATGAATGCGGCATTACAAAGACTATAGAAAATCTTATAAAATATTTATTCACGTGATTTTTGTTAAGCGAGGAAGTTCTTTTATCTAACGGGGAACAGGTTGTGAGCGCTGTTTCGTTGTTTGTATAGAGCTCTATTTTGCTTGAATATTAATTTTACGTTACACTTTTCCATTGTTGGATGTCAAGAAACTGAGCAGTTCTTTTCTGGTTTGTACGCGAGAATATAACGCCATTCGACGAGCGATATGTTCATGTACTGTCAATTCTATAAAAGAATGATAATATGTTTCTTATTTCTGATTTAGTCTATCTTACAAAATATAAGTTCTAAACATGCGTATAAAATTTATATCCTCGTTATTACTTTCGGTCCACGCACGCCATCATTCCTTAGACTTAAGTATTAAAATCGATGTTTTAACTAAGTAGAAGGCAATTCTATTTACGTCCACTGGTAACCTGGCGTTAAAGGTACCGTGGTATTATATTACAAGCCCACGTTTTCAATGCCAGACATATTAAAGAGCGTACCAACAGACCTTGGGGACCAGGTGTTTTCGCAAAGCGAACGGCAGCCTGAGGTGTTTAGCTGTACTAAGCATTGTTTATTCTGCTTTTGTGACTCGTACATTGTTTTATGGTAAATGGTATAAGGTTATATGGCATTATAACTAATCCCATTAACAATTCAAAAAATCAATAATCGCTATTAATTAATGTTTACTTATGTTTTTTTTTTATTTTCCTCTGCGACAAATTTGACCCTGATTAAAAATGGTTTTGGTAGGGCCCTAAAAATATAATCATCGGGATAATTGTAGTTACTGCCTCGGTGGCGTAGTTGTATTGCATGCCCGGTACAATAGCGCTCTGAGGTCCTGGGTTCGACTCCCAGGTTGGGCAAAGTGATATTTGGGTTTTTCTGCTCAGTATCAGCCCAGAGTCTGGAATTTGTGCCCGATATGGCGATAGGCTCGCCCCCTATCACATCATGCGACGGAACATACTTGGCGAAAAGTGGGTGCCCTAGTTGCGCCTCTGCATACCCCTTCGGGGATAAATGCGTGATGTTATGTATGTATGTATGTACCAATTATTCAAATTATTGTATCAATGTAAGACAATCCCTACAGCTTCATATGGATTTTTATTGCATACCTAATTAATTACATAGCATAGCGTCATGGTAATTTAGTATTTTTTTTTTAATTAAAAAAATTTTTTTTTTTCTTCCACGTCACTTGCTTTTCAGTATTTTCGATTTTCAGGTAATCATCACTAAATATGGTTTCTTGTATTTCCTTCGTATTTGCTAGCAGTAATTACGTACGTACGCGTTGAAACTACCTCCATTTGCCGATGATTAATATCGTATTTCGACTAGATGGATACGCTCGGTCAATTTGAGCCCCTTTTGCGTCTGTAACGGACATCGGAGGGACCTCGACATGAATAATGCATCGAGTCCATACCGACAGCTTCGAATTCAAAATTATTTAATCAATTTCTGTGTTTTTGAATTTTTTCTATCGGGTTTAATTTCGTCAAAGAATCGTAATTGGGGCCCTGATTTTCATTTGCTATATAAAAATTATTTCTTTTTGTTGGACAAGGTTTTGATTACATTACTTAATTATGCGATATTCTTCATGATTTTGTTTCCTTTTCTTATAATTGAATTAACAAATTATCCATCAAATCTCATATTCTTATATCAGTGAGTATACACTATGGTAAAGTTATACGCAATATTTAAGAAATTGTGATATCAAGCTTAAAGTAAATATTTTGCCCGTATACATCGATATATATAGCCCCTTTAAAGGCTGTTATTGTATGTTTCTTGCTAATGCAAGTTATTAAAAGCAATATCAGAAGATTGCCACGTACCGTGTAGTACACTTGCCTACAATACATGTAACTAAAAGTTTGCCGTGTTAAAACTCCGCCCTTCGCTAAAACCTCCATTGTTTCATCGTGAAAGGACAACAGCTGAGTGCACTAGTTCGTAGTTTCGATATTGGCAAAGTTGGCCAGTCACGAACTCGTACCGATCGGCCGTATTTAACAACAATCGTAATAGCTTCGTGCTTGTAATAGCGTTGGAACGTCATAGAAAAATGTGCTTTATGGCGAAGTGAATCACCGGTTTTTTGTAAGAAACGGGGTAAAGAAGTAGGTCATTTGAATTTAAGTAAATAACTAACGTTCAGCAACGTTCCCAATTTTGGGCTTTACATATTCTTAGTAGAATTATTAATGGAGTTACTATCATTTAATTCTTCTGAAAACATTTTTCATAACACTATTTACCGATACGATGGTGAAGGAACGATGAAGGAAAACATCGTGAGGAAACCTGCACATCTGAGAAGTTCTCTATAGGAATTTCGAAGGTGTGTGAAGTCTACCAATCTGCACTAGGCCAGCGTGGTGGACTAAGGCCTAATCCCTCTCAGTAGTAGAGGAGGCCCGTGCTCAGCAGTGGGCAAGTATATAATACAGGGCTGATATTATTTATATATTTATTATTTATTTACCGATATAAAAAAATGTAAAACCATGTTTATGATATTTTATATTATTTCACTGCCTCGGTGGCGTAGTTGTATTGCATGTCCGGTACAATAGCGCTCTGAGGTCCTGGGTTCGAATCCCGGGTCGGGCAAAGTGATATTTGGGTTTTTCTGCTCAGTATCAGCCCGGAGTCTGGAATTTGTGCCCGATATGGCGATAGGCTCGCCCCCTATCACATCATGGGACGGAACATACTTGGCGAAAAGTGGGTGCCCTAGTTGCGCCTCTGCATACCCCTTCGGGGATAAAATGCGTGATGTTATGTTATGTTATGTATATTATTTCAATTCTGATTAATAAAACCGGTATTTATGTTCAACAAATATCCGAAATAGAATCACTACCTTAATCATTTAATTTGTCTCGAGTGATACAAAAAACAGTTACATAAACACTAACAGTATTCATTGGAAAGCACCAAATAATTTGGTACGAAGACAATTTCGTTTGCATTTGGACAGTATCTCTTGAATATCTATAAAACTCATGCATTAATAATGAGATGACCTTAGGGTCATCAGGCGTAAACAATGAGAGAGCTTTCAAAGACATAACGGTGAACGCCAGTTGTATGCGAACTTGTGGTCACTTTGTGCACATTCTTAACAATGTTGGGTCAGTTTTGGGTGTAAGTTTGCTTTTACATATAATTCGTACAGAACGGATCGATTTAAACAGTAATAAAAAGCACATAAAGCTGACTTCGGCTTAATCGGGTTCGTAAACAGTTAAAATTTTTATCTGTTTCACATGTTATGAACGTTTTGGTAAAAATGGGTGCAGTTTTTTTTTTAAATAAACTGCGTGATTATTTCATCTTTTTTTACTTAATAAAAAATATTACAAAAAATATTACGTATCATATTATAAATATTGTTTTGTCTTCACAGGTGACTGGATTTTTAAGACTTGGTTTAAAGGCTATTGGTATTAATTTTAGTGGAATCTTTTAAGGATTGACTTATAAATATGTACGTAATAATTTATAATATTTTGATAAATAGATATTATTAATATTAGGTATATCAAAATCATTTGAATAGTCATAACAAGTTCCCAATAGATCATGATTCCTTACGTATGTTAAATGTACGTCTAACTACTCCTTAGTCATCCATTGTTTAGATCATGTTTACCTCTAGCTAGAGTTTCGATAGCCCGCATCAACTATACCATTGTTAAATTCTACTCAGTACCTAATACATTAAAAGTTTAATTTGGGTTGCACTATAGTATCATTATTTGGTACATCTTGGAAATTCTCAGCAGCTTTCGGATAATTACCTTTAGACGTAGAATGATCACTGCTTTAAAACGAGATAACGTGTCTACGTGATTAGAAGCACTGAGATTGGATAAAATATATTACAGCAGGTTTCCTTTACCTGCTTGTGAAAAACAACTTCTAACTGGACTTACACGAAAATGTGTTGTACTTTGGAATTAAATCTATATAGGTAAATAAAAAACATTGCACTTTTTAAATATTGCGCGCACAGGGTTGGGAGATTTATCATAATTAAAATTTATATACGGTGTAGAAAAATAAAATTTATGAAGATGCTGTCGAATTTCCACCAGTAGGCGACCACTACTTTTACTTAGTGGTATCATTTGTAGAGTGTATAATATAAGGTGGTATAATATAAATGTATTTATCTTTTGTACTTTATAAAAAAGCAAAAACTTTCTTGAACACGTGTTTCTTGTTTGGCTGTTGACTTAAATCTTCAAATCTCCTATAATTTGGTAATAAACGACTTGCCTTAAGCGGAATAAAACAGCTATTTTAATGCAGGAAATACAAGCAGGTATAGATCGAACTTTTTGTAATATAATAACAATATATGCTTATGAGGGCATTCTTAGCGCACTTAATTTCAAAATCGTGTAAGTTCTTTTTGATGCTGTCATAAAAACTAACAGAAAAAAAAACAAAACATCATGTAAATAGAAAATTAGGAGCTTGTTTATTATTTAAATTATGTAATTTCGCATGCCTCGGGAACTTCTACGAAATAAACATACAATAATATTTCAGCATTGCGCGGCACGTATTTTCCATAATGGCTTTAATTTCCTGATGGATATTTTCTTTTAATCGAATCAGATTTGTACATTTTATTACTACGAAATTAAATTTGTAATTATTTACACATTTGAATAGTATGAGGTTATTCTTAGTATAACATACAACATAAACTCGACACTATATTAGAAATACTATTGCAGGTTACCTATTTATCATGTACTGTTAATGAATTTCAATGCTATATCTTTAAATTCAAAAAGGATATTATAGCCCGCCATTTCACGAAATAGTAGAATTTCATCCTATGCGTGATTTTACCCCGAAGGTCGCACTCTGAAATAAACTGTTAATATTGAAATACGTCTATAATTGGAGTGCTTGTGAAAAAATAAAGCACATTTTTGGAGCTAAGCGCCTGGAATAATAACGACTTTTTCGGCAATTCATTGTTCCACTTCTACATTGTTTGATTTATGAACAATTCCGAACGTAATTCAGGCATTTGGAAACTTTTTAAATTTTAATGATTTTTTCAAGATTTGTTTTATGTAATCAACAACTAATTATCTGAAATGTTAAGTAAAAGTACTAGGTACAAGGCTAGCTTGGGGGCTTAAGGCCTTAACCTCAATTATAAAACAGGCTCGTGAAGGGCAGTGGGTTAGTACTTTTTAAATTATAAATTTATCAATCTATCAAGGCCATCGCTGTCCACTGCTGGACGTAGAACTATCCAAGTGTGCGCCTATCATTCGCTTCTTGAGCAGCCCGCAACCATCCGCTACCGCCTTTTGCTAGTCATCAATCCATCGTAGTATATTATATTAAAGATGTATTAAAATTAAAAGTAAAAAAATAGGTTTTAAAAAATCCCTATTTCAAAATAGCAAGTCTCAAATATCCGTTTTCTAAACTATATTCACGGACTACGATTGCCTAAGGTAAAACGATTCCTATGTATCACCGCCCGTAGTAGCGGAACATGTTACTGCCATTTCCTTCCTGATTCTACCGGTAGATTGGCTGCGACGGTGGCGCGGTGAAAATAGCATATTCCAACTCTATCTGAAAGTACATGGCAGTAAATTATGTAATTATACATCTAGGTCGGTTAACAAAAGCTGGGCCTTTCACAGAACTCACACCAAGACAATTTTACACTGTATGATGAAAAAAAAATTTTTATGGACAGCTAAGTAGATGCAAACAAAACATGCTACATTTTTCGATTTTGTTAATAGGTCAGCATTGCGTTGTCTTGACTGACGTATATTTATTCACAGACACTTCAAATATTGAATGTGTTGTATTCGCCAGCTTTACACTATCGCTCTTTTTTAATGCTTTTAATGATGAGATGAGCTTGCCGTTCGCCTGATGGTGAGCGATACGACAGCCCATAAACAATAGAAACACCATCCCACACCATGAATTATAAATTATTGTGTGGTATTTTACTGCGCTCGCCATCCTGAGACACGAGATGTTGAGTCTTATGTCCCGTAGTCACACTGGCTACAAACAGTCCTATACGTAGTCCGCCTTTATCTCTATTCAGGGGTAGGTAGAAGTCCAACATACACTTTGCCAGCAATGATGTCTAATTTATTGGCGAGCCTATTATATTTACCGGGCATAATTCCAGAATCCACATTAACTGCCTCAAAAAAATAAATATAAATTTCCTCGACCCGGGGATCGAACCTGCGACCTCAGCGCGGTAGTCTGTGTTTGCAATACAACTACACCAAAGTAGTCTTTACAGTCATAATTAAGCTAAGATGTTATCTAAATAAGGTTTGTTTGTACTTGACGTTTCAGCCCTACATGAAGGCCACCGCGTAAAAGCTCCGAGAAAAATTATAAAAAGCTGCGACGTGCTTTTTGCTGGCGTAACCATGATAAACGACCGAACACTCTTAACCATTAGCGTTTTTTGACTATGCTAAAGGCCACTCCGTCCACTTACACAAGTTCAGGTCAGGGTTAGTTCATTCAAAACATGGCAAGTGCAAGTAGAACTTGTCTTCTGGGAGGGTTCCGTGCCATCACATTTTACGGATTCTTTAGTATGTGTTAAGCATATACCGTATAGTAGTCTAGGTAGAAGCGGGAGCTCTTAGATATCTCAATTAGAGAGCGGTGGGAGAGCATTTCTTACAAATCAATGTTACCAAGGCGCCCATGTATACTTATTTTATTTTTTTTTAAATCCAGATCGGTGAGCTATGTCCAGCTTTATTGTTCATTCAGCCATCACTCGTTCCCCGTAAAAAACTCCGCGTGCTGTTTCAATTTCTCAAAAATATAATGCATTATTTTTCATGACGTGCTGGCCGTTTTTCACAGCCGCTTTCACCTGCGCCGCTTAATAATAAGAGTTTGAAACTGCCCTAAACTTAATGTGTACGAAACGGATAAGCACTAAGACCCAAAGTACCTTGAGAGATTACTGGAGATAATTTTGAAGATATTATACTGAAGGTAGAAAAGTAATATAAAGTGTTGGTTCTGCGTAAAACATTTTATAGTTCAACGAAGGAATACTGATTACAGTAGTTGAAGATATCAGTGGTAAATACTCTTTTAATTTTTTATTACGTTTCTAATTTTTTTATATGCCAAAATATATATTATAATTTTTAATCTTAAGATAATTAAAATAAATATAATTATTCAAGTGGCTATTATTTATAATGATAATAACTAATTAATAAATATGATTAATGAATTTATTCAAGTTTGGAGCTCTTGTGAGAAAAGGCCTCCCCAATTTTTCTTTGTATTTAAGGCTGTTAGCCACCAAAATTTTCAAACTTTGCCAGTTCATCTCAACTCATAGCCTTCAGTTTTCCTCAGCTGCGGACATCATATCTTGCTCCCCAGTCGGTGGGCAGTTTCATCCATCTTACTGTTCAATGTGAAATACACTTACATAATATGTTAATGTATTAGAGTCTATATGTTAGCGCCAAACAATAAACAGTTAAGTGTACACCAAAGACGGAGTATCTATATCTACTGTGTTATTAAACTTTTGTTAAAAAATTAAAGTCAAAGAAATATTTCAAACGGGGTTTAAAAATACCTGCAAAGACCGTCTATTATTATCTTCAGAAAAAAACAGAAAAATCCAATTAATTTCGTGTTTTATTTAGTCACGGAGGAATTATTTTCTCAACACATATAGACATGCACGTCAGGAATCAAGTTGAAATGTCACATCCAATCTCCACTAACGAGGCGTCATTAGGTGCTTCTTAATGGGCGTGGTATCGCTCTTTAGAAAAATAAAACGGCGACCCAGCAATTAGCATGTTGGTTTCGTGAATGCGTCGGGTGGAGATTAAATTAGTAAAAAATAATTGCATTTGATAATCAGCATAATAAGTAAGTAGGGCATGAACTTATTCTATAATGTAATAATATATATAATAATATCAGCCCTGTATTATATACTGTCTCACTGTTGGGCACGGGTCTCCTCTACTGCTGAGAGGGGTTAGGCCTTAATCCACCACGCTGGCCTATTGCGGATTAGTAGACTTCACATACCCGCAAATTTCTTATAGAGAATTTTTAAGGTATGCAGGTTTCCTCACGATGTTTTTCCGTTAAAGCAAGCGATAATTAACAAAAAATAACACATGATTTTTAGAAAAGTCGGGAGTATGCCTATGGATTTTGAACCTGCGGATAATCGTCTTGACAGTCCGTTTCACAACCAACTAGACTATCCCCGCTTATAAAGGAATTAGGACAAGCTTATTTGAAGCGTTTCAGGAATAAATATAGAAATGAACCCGAATTTAGAATTGAACTAGGATCTCATTGATATCCAAATAAATTGCCATTTGCCGAAGACTACTGTGGAGAATAAATACCTATGGAACTGTTAAGTCTTTCGATACGTAAACAATATGCAACAAATTGTGTACTACATTACCCGTATCAGTAAACAGATTACTATGTCATACACACAAAGACAGGTAATTACACTGAAGATTACCATAAAAATAACAATTACCTCTCTCGGAATTGCTTTTTCTTTATTCAGGTAGCTGTACAATGAAAATATCCGAGAAACGACCGCGAATCATTGTGTTGTAAATGAACTATACACCGTTTAGAAATCAATATTTGTAATTCTCAATTATTTTGAACATCCGGCTGGTAACAGAACAATGGCGCGTGAACTTGGCTTTAAATATTCGCCCATAGCGTTTCCTTTGTCCACGGTAGAAAGCATGATACAAAGTTAACCCGAACCGCCTCAAAGCAGAAGCGGCACAAAGGAAACCGAAATCAGAAATTGGATTGAAGGAACCATTATGGATAAATTTTTGTATTGTTATTGTCTAAGTGTCTTCTAATTATAATAAGTATTTTTATATTTAATATATTTATTATAATAAACTAAGAGGATTTTAAAGTATATTAGCCTAAATTAACGTTATGGAATTGAGTGCCTGTGTTATATTTTTTGGCTGTATAGCGCATATGTGAATGATTAATGATGTAAAAAAATACCAATTATTCTGAGACGCGAATTGCTGTCCCTATAGGTAGTTTGAACAGTATTTCATGTATAATCATGTTCATGTCTATTTTATCATCTTTTAATAAATTTTCACTACGTTATTTAGTTCCCAGCGAGCATAAACCTTAACCAGGCCTCAATTCTTCTCCTCTTATTGAACATACAACCTAAAGTATAAGCCAATTGCTTATGCGCTCTACATTTTGACACTGAATGTGTATTCATATCCGCATTTTTCTCCCTGGTTTGGGAATATAAGTCACGACTCCGCCTTTATAGCCGCAGTAAATTCTTGATACATTTGCGGATCAGTGTGAAGCGCGCGTACCGCTCGCAATTTGCCTACTCAACTTTAAAACACGAATTCAAAAAGTTTTTCCTACATGAGAGCTTCTTCGCGTCTACATCGCATTTTATTTGATTTCGCGTACGTGTCTCAAATACACGAACATATTTTGTGATAATATAACAAATCGTGTACGTGTGTTTCAACAATAAAACAATGGGTTCCGAGAAAACCCGGTAAACCGGTAGGTAGAGGTGAATTTCCTTGAAATTAGGCCTGCATTAGGGATGTCGGTTTTTTATTTTAACGATGCGAATCGAATGTTAATATCGATAAACATTATGTTAAAACAATAATCAACATAAAAGAATGGATGGATAATATCATTAGTCTATTCGTTAGATTCCTTAAACGCACAATTCTATATCCAATGTGAATTCTACCTATTGGATCCAATATCGTGTAAGTAAAATATGGGTCGAGTCGAATTTGCAAACGAATAGGAATCGTTCAAACTGTCTCCGTTCAATCTATATGCTTCGTGATGCAAAACGACTCGCAGGGTTTGCGATTGATTTATAGAATCGATACGATTTCTAAATAATCGATGTTATGATTAATCGATTCTAGATAGACATGGCTCTATGTACGTAAATGGATATTTTGTACGGCATAGCGGTTGCTCGCATATCGCGTGTTACGGATCACCGCCCACCCGCCGTGTGACCTGGCTTGCTTTATTACGGGCGAGCCTTCATTGCGAACATCAGATTGGCCCGTTTCGTGTAAAAACTTTAAATTTAATGTGGCAATTAGCCTTACCTTTAATCCTGTTGATGGCCGCCCTTCGTCACTAAGATTTAATGGCAGCCGCGTGTGCGCGCTAACCCAATTGCTAATTTGGAACAACATGTATCACTTCAAATCTAGGTTTTGCCCGCGGCTGCACGTGACTACATTCGTTTTAATAGTACGTATTATGTGCCGGTTAATTTATTTTGGAATGTAATTAAAATTAAAAACACCGCTCTCTGAATGTTTAGAGAATTCCGTACATCGTGTTTTCTAATAATAGTAATTACTGAGAAAAATAAAAATAGTTATTTGTATTACCGACGTTACTAATATATTAAAGTAAAATTAGAGAATACAGGATAGTGTAAAATCTAAATATTTATTGTCAAATCTAAATAATTATTATTTTTATTTTTTTCCGTATAATTTCCTCCCTATAGCAATGCCTTCTGAAGCCTTTCATGCTTAAAAGATAATTATTGTCACTCCCCTCAACTGATTCGCTCTTCCATAAAACGTAAAAATAATAGGGACTATAACCTAAATTTATCCTATACAAGAATTCTATACTGAATATTCCCATGAACTAGTTTTCGTTCATCACATATTTCATCCATTAGATTTCTTTGTGTAGTGTAGGGGGCTTGCAAATGATAACCTATGCGATAGCAACGATCGATAGCGGAATTTATGCACTGCAGGTAACAGCGTTTTCTTTGTACTTACTGCGCTTAGCAACTAGAGTTATGGTCGATTAGGTTTCTTACTTCCCCGATAACTTGGGCTAATGTTCTTAGCCCACACTTTAAGTAACGAGTTGAGTTTGATATTTTTACATTTCACAGAGAAAAACCTCTATGTTACTTAGTTTGTATGTGTACAAATTTCTTCCGAATATATTCCGCGGTCTATTTGTTTATTTCTAAGAAATATCCTCAAAAACATTCACACTTATGTGAGTAAGTAGGAAGAAGCATTTGACTACTCCATTTGCAAAAAAAATACGACTGTTTCTGGCATCGACTAGTAATGTTTTGAGTTGCTCATAACGTCCATCTTTTCAAGGCCTGTATAAATACAACGCAAGATCCCACAGATGCTTTACAACCAATATACCTTGGCCCTTAATCATTCGTTCGAAGATAGTTTTATGGGGATGAAACCACCCGTGTCGCAAGAATGAAAATTAACGAAGGGTTGAAAGGTCATTAGTACGGAATTCTAACACTATATATATATATATATCTAAACGGACAAAAGTTATTCGACTACAAGCGTTTCGTACCTTCCTTGCCCTTTAGTTTATGATCTGTTAAAATACCCTAAAACCATCTTATCCTACTTCGAATTAGGGAGATAGAATTTTGCTATAACTATGTTTAAGATAAATCTATACCAATATATATGCTAAAGAGGTTTTAATTGAACGCGTTAATCTCAGGAACTACTAAACCGATTTTGATTTCTTTTTACTAATAGGAAGCTACATTACTCTTGAGGTTGTAGAAAGACGTCTTGGCTAAAGCTCCATGTCCACACTACACAGAATTATAAATAACCTCACTGTGTTATAATATATACCATCTAACGCAGTTGCGTTAGATTAAATTTTCGGAAATGGAACCCGACACAACATATTTACAAATATACATGAATCCGGTTTGTAAATCGTTTTCATGATAATTAGATTCTAAGTAAATACCAAATAAAGCGAAGCCGGCTGGAATTGGTTTATATGAATCCTTTTTCACTGCAGGTTAACGTGTTATTAGATTACAATAAACTTCAAGGTGGAGGATGTAGTAGTTTATAATAGTTAATCGTATAACCTTTAAGCTTAGCACGAGGCTTTGAGTGCAATTGCGTGGTTAATTTAAAACTATGTAAGCGTAGATCCATTTAATATTCGTAGCAAATTTTTTTCTCTTTATTGAAGGTGACATTTTTCCAAAGTATGATTTTCGTATCGAAACTTAACCTAAAAGTACAAAAATATATTCATATTTTTATACGGAACAGCGCATACACCAATTTAAATAATAATTCCGCTTAATAGGTGTGTAGATCATGTTTATGATACGCTGTTTGCGTACCATCCTTGTTGCACTCGACGCTGAAAATTCGGCGTTTGCGATCTCTATAGTATTAGGATGTTTTAATAAAATACAGTATCATTAGAGATCTTGCTATATAATAAACAACAGCAAATAGCCAGAACTTTAAATTGCGAGTTACTATAAAAATCATAAATAGCTTTGTAGGATTACGCAGTTGTGAAGTTAAAATCTGTTTAAAACTAACAAATCCGTTGAATAGTTCGGCGATGTGAATACACTCGCATAGTTTTTACAAACGTATACGGTGGATAATTCCGTGAATAATTATCACGAAATTGATATTTATTTCAAGATACTAAGGCGTTAAAATGAAATGGTGAGTATCCTTAAAATCATCTTATACAATAATGTCGTTCGAGACATGTGTCTACTCTGTTCCTTGTGCACGATGTATTTTAAATCATCAATGTCCTAATTATATGGTGTCCAAGCTTAAGACTGCAACATTCATATTATTATATATATATCTCTAAAATTTGAGAGTCCGTCTGGGTATGTAGTAGGTACCACCGCAGTGTCTATTTCCGACGCCAAGCAGTAGTGTGTAGTCACTGTTGTGTTCCGGTTTGAAGAATATTGTAGCTAGTGTAACTACTGGACATAATTACAAGACTTAACAACTCAGGTCTCAGGATGGCGAGCGCAGTGGAATATCAAACATTGTTTTGTAATCAAGGTATTGGATGGTGTTTCTACTTTTTATCGGCAGTCGTATTACTTACCATTAAGCTAACGGCAAGGTCGTCTCGTCATTCAAAGCAATAAAAAAAAATGTCAAAGATTTGTAAAAACGATCACTTCAAAAATTGTCGGCTAATTAAAATGCAAATTTACAACCGGAGACATTTTACAGCAAAAATAATATTCTTTTTCGTTTACAGGGACCTTATTCTGCATGATAGTGTAAACGCGTAACGCGGCCGTGTCATGTTATCTTCGAGAAATGTGCGTGGAATGGTATTCTGAAAGCCAAATTTCTATAGTCCTAAACATGACGCGTTGTGTTCCGTGCTTGTTACGCACTGTTAACATAACGTGCGGGATAGAGAATAAGGCCCCAGTATTTTAAAAACTCTACACCGCGTTTGTTTGCGAGATGAAAAACGAAAACAGTTTTTGTATGAATATTAGTTCAATTCAACGGCCACAAAAAAATATTGTATCGCCAGCCAGTGTGTATAATTCAATTTGTTACGTATTTGTGCGCTTATTTTAAAAATATTAGTTTCGTGTTTATATTTCATATCATGTCAGATGCACGTCGGTGCCCAATTTATATTAGAGTTTGATGTTATTCTGAAGTTATGATAGTTATATTAAATCTTTTAGAGCCTACAACTAGAGTAAATGCCGTAATAACACATAAATGTATAACCCGGCCAAATACAAAAGTAACACTTTAATCTATGCTCCCAAATATTGGTAATAAAATGAGTATTATCTACATAAGCTGTTTAATAAGATATTTGTAAAATTAAATTTACCTGAAATTTGGAACACAAGCCCATAATACTCTTTTTTAACTTCTGAAGATAGAAATAGATCTAATATTCTCAGAGGCAAAAATATTTCCTAGTAAAAAGAAATCGTGTGATTTTAATTCAAAGAACTGTGTTCTTGTGGCTGCTGATCGATTTCCACGACATTGGCAGCTACCGAGAAATATAGAATTAGAACGCGAATGCAATTCTATTGAAAGTATTATTTAACACAATTGTAGAATGATTTTATTCCGCAGCAACTTATATAGAAATA
Organism: Manduca sexta; assembly: GCF_014839805.1. Taxonomy (NCBI): domain Eukaryota; kingdom Metazoa; phylum Arthropoda; class Insecta; order Lepidoptera; family Sphingidae; genus Manduca; species Manduca sexta. The sequence goes on from NC_051138.1 coordinate 3,794,933, forward strand.
AATATATACTTACATTATAAAATAGAGACTATTTAAAATCAGATAGATATTAAATTATCATATATTTTTTTAAATATACAGTGAAAAATGTATTTTATTTTTTTTTATAGTCAGGATTTTCGAATTATTTAGATATGCTATTACCAACATTTTAATTTGACAGGATTTCCAAAATCAGAGAACTAGGCCATCAACTTGAGCCGTCCTCCATATTGAATGACGTCAATTAGCTAACTAAAGGTGTAGGCAAAATATCATCTCAATCGGTTGAGGATTACTCAGTAGTAATCCTATATTTGGACAATGATACATAATTACATACATCAAACATTGTAAGTTAAGTTAATAAAAGCTTGTAAAAATATGACAATTGCACAATTTATGAGGAAACAAGCATATGCATCAAATCAAATTTATTAAACCCTTTATAGAATAAACACATTTCATAAATAACGTTTCTAGAACAGCGCTGTTGTTGCACCGCGATATATCAAATGGTTCCGTTCCACACTCAGAGCGCCGGATATCCGCGAGTGAACTCCCAGGCTACGGCTAGTATTAACTAACTTCAACATTTCCTCCATAATATTTGAATATAAACAATAATGCGTCGGAACATGCTAACTTATAGCAATTTACTAAACGACGATGAAGAAAAATATTTTTAATAAGAAACTTAATTCTTGTTTCTGTGTAAAAAATTTAATAAAGTTTAATAGTGGGTACTAATATACAACTCTCGGTGAAATATTCGTTCTACCTCGGAAAATACCTTTTTAAGCGGCGAATGGTGTAGAGAAATAAATAGCAAACGCGAAACGAAGTTGGGCGAGTGTTGTGAAAAGTGTTCGGTGAGGGAACATAAATATTTTTTATGCAAAGGTGGGTCGGACTTGTACGTGAACCGTATAAAAGAAAAGGAAGTAGTAATACGTATTGATAGATAGTAAGCGATAAGACCTTTAAAATCTAAGGTCACAGAACCCCTGATGACCTACTTAGATTTAAAATCCTCATTAATTGTTTCATGGAAAAATATGAAGAATAACCTTTGAGTCAATTGCAAAAAATCACTAAATATAAGAAATTGAATAATAAAAGAACTCACAACACGATGGGCCATTTTAAGAACCGGGCTATCTACAGTCACACTACTTTAGTATATTTTGATTTCAAAATACAGGTAAACAATAAAAACAAAAATCACCACAGGTAATATCGAGCTACAATAACCAAACATCAATGGTAAAAGTTTCGTGTACGAACAAAACAATGGCTCGAATAATCGTAGCCTTAGGTGAAATTTGTGTTCGGACTCCGGAGAAATAAGGAAACATCGAATGAGACCGTTATGCGGTCATCATGTTACATCCAATATTCTAAACAAACCGTTTTTGCTTAGATATGTATGGGTTTTCTATGGACACGAGAATTTGTTCCTACGCTATTAATTTTGAGGATGAGGAAAAGTGGGAGTGAAACGAACTTCCGAGACGGATGTCTGCAGGTTAAAATTCCCAGGGAACGTATCTATAACTTCTCTAGAGTTATGTGTATATTCTTTGTAAATTATCGCTGGCTTTTACCATGAAGGAAAACATCGTGAGGGAATCTGCATACATGAGGATTTTTTTTTTTAAGAATGAGGGTATGTGAAGTCTGTTAATCTGCATTACGCCAGCGTGGCGACTAAGGCTTATCCCTCTTAGTAGTGGAGAAGGCAGTGCCCATCAGTGGGCCAGTCTATAATACAGGGCTAATAATATATATGAGGAAACGTATTTATAATGTTGTGATGGAAAATATGGTTTGGTATATTGTTAAGGATGTCACGACGCAAGATGAATAGACCGCGACCTGGATAAAAAGACTGGCAATTATAATGGTAACACAAAAATATGATTAATTATTAAGCTATTGTTAAAAAAAGGTATTTGGGTAAATATCCATTGAATCCATTGACCCAGGTAACATGTCATTAGATGTAGAAGCGTTAATTTTGCATGTGAGATTTTTATGTAATGCAGATTAGGGATAAGGCTTTTTTGAGTATTTATTCAATCGCACATACGGATAGTAATTTATTAAAACTACATTCTACTTTAACTGAAACACTAAGACTAAACACAGCACTACCATTCCATTTAATGATACGAAGAATCCCCACAAAAACTACAACCAAAACCCCGTTGCAGCGCATTATGGTAAGCAGAATTCTATTTTAAAATTGTAATAACCTCATTGTTACACAGAATGGACTCGAGACTCGAGCCAGCCTCCGGAACAGTGCTCACAATATTTGAGACACTAGAGTAGGTACGTGAAATTGTGGCACTCGTCCACTGGAGTGCACTACTGAATCGAGTCTCAACTGGAGCCTACTTCACACCGTGTCAAGTTAAAATGGAATGAATGCACAATCATTTAAAATTCGAAATGATTTATTTCTGATTATGGTGTTTTAATTTTAACGTTGTTTTTTTCTCTTCATATTAAGTGTATTTTATTCGTCGTTACGTTTTATAGAATTACTGATTCTACGTCTGTATATATTTTTGCTGCTCTTCATAACTAGTTTCTTATTTCAAGTCAAATAGATGTTTCGATATTTTACATTAACTGCCTGTGTTATGTCAACAGCAAGTAAGACGCTTCCCTAACTTTAACACGCCTAGGTAACCGCCCACCAAGTTAGCCAAATTGGGATTATTGGGCGGCAAGATTTAGATTAGTGAGTGGTTTGTGCCAACGTTTTCAAACTTCTCAAATAGTTTTATGACTTGTAATTCGATTAAACTTCTTGTTCTATAGCTATCTACATGAATATCTATAAAATATGATAATCTGATTCGCCATTTTAGGCGAGTTCCTGCAAGTTCCACCCAAAAACAAGATTTACATATGTTACGTGGGCTAACTTATCTCCAACTTCCTAAAACAAAACGGTGACAAGATGTTCAACTCATACAAATGAGCTTCTGAATGTAATTATACTTCGAATGAGATTTGAAATCTTTATAGCTAACTTTATGGCTGTCATCCTTCTGTAGGTTGTTTGAATTTATCGGGGACGTAGAGGAAACGTAGTGCTCGGGATGGTGACGAGGGTCGCATCCCATCGCGTCAAACAAACTCATAATGAAGCACGTTTTGTACCAAATGGTAAAGTTTAATTTGTTCTAATGTCACTCGGATTCGTTTGATTGTGACAATATGATTTTGATGTCAAACAATTGGAATTGAACAAAGAGTTTTGAGATTCTATACAGCCGGGTACTGGGAAGATCGACATACAACAATTTTGCGCTTATGTGATGGTTACTCAATCTACCGCGAAATAGAAAACATTAAAGTAAAATACTTTATATTTTTTCCATATCATGATTTGCACCTTTTTAATGCGAATATTAGCATATTTTCTATGAATATATTGTTTTTGCAATAATATCTATGGGCCACCCTATTGTCTAAAATTGGAATGCCTACGCACCTTTCTTTCAATGCAAGAAAGAGAAGGCCAGAGCCTCACCAAGTTAACCTAACTAATATTGTAGCATGATGAGTTTTTTTATTTGTTACGTCTTCCCGCCTTTACTTCTCAAACCAGTAATCTTGAAATTTTGTATATACATTGTCTGGGGTATAGAAGAACATACGGTACCTTTAATCCAAAAAAATAGTGTTGCCAAAGTATAGAAATTGATTGACAAAATCTACATTAACGCTCCTCTTTACATGTTGTCACGCTTCCATAAGAGGGCACTACCCCAATTGGAAAAGCGATGATCTACAAGTTGTTGAAATTAAAAAAAAAGGCACAATAAACGATATTTTATTAATAGAACCTCCATATCGCAGCATGGCTGTGTGTAAATTTTTAATGACATGAAAAATAAACATCTTTATTAATATTAACGAAGTACGCAGCGATGTTCGTACGCACAATACTAAGGATATTTTCCTTGTAAACGAAATAAGGATAATTTAAAAAGGTTCGGGAAAGCGAAAGGAGGTAGAGTGCTTACTTCATGAATAAAGTATTTAAGGATCGCAATAAACGCAGCGTAACGTAAACTTGGGATACTGAAAATTTCAAGAGAAATTTAACTTCAAAATGTAAGTAATAATGGTCATCGGGTGCAAGAATATTTTCACGATTTGCTTCTTGAATAAATTGCTAGACCGATTCCGACCGTATAAAAGTAAGTTAATAATACTAAAAAACAAGTAAGAAAATAGTTGATTTATCTCTAAAAACCGAAATTGACAATAAACATTCAATACTAGCCAATTAAGGCAAATTGAAATCACTAGACCACTTCAATTAAAGCAATACAATGTATTTGAAACATAATTACCAACTGTGAACTCAGGTTTACTTTTACTACTTTGAAATTAAAGATTAAAGCAAGAAAAAGTTAAAACAACACTGACCAGTGAAGTGCTCCGGAGCAGGCGCCGTTAATTGCTACCACTAGTCGTTTAATTAAGATCAAGTTTAAAAAAAAAGAAACCTCCCGCAGCGTGGAAGGAAGAAAGGATCGAGTTACAACGGTATTCCTGGAAAAATAAACCAAATATATTTTGTTCTATTAGTGTTTTCGCCGTTAAGTATAGAGTAGGTAGTCTTCCTGGATTTTTTTGAAAAAAATCGATTTCATACACATTTCAGCTTGAATTTATGACTAATTAAACTACCTTTTAAACATAAAAATGACGTATGCTTAATTTGTTTAGCTTCTTTATACGTCACAACTTTTTCTCTCTTCAGGGGTACTCAGGAAAGTACCACATTTCGCCAGCAATGTTAAGTCTATGCCTATTTAGAAATAGATATTCAACTAAATCAAAATATTTCAGTCACGGCTGAGTACGTGAACAGGGATTGCTGACCGCGAATACCTATTGAAAGTAAGTGAACAATTCAATTACACCACCGGAACGGCACGACGTGCAGCCCCGGATTTTTGTACCGTCTGCCACGCTCGGGAGATAGCCAAGGGAGCTCTAGACCTTGCATACAAATTGAACGCGTAAATGAGATAACACACTGTTTACTTACACGGTCGGTGTTATAATAAAACCGGATAATGGGAGTTTCTGATACGGCAAATTGTTTTGGTAGGGAATGTTTAAAGCGCTATCATGAATTAAAATGTATTAGTGAATAGGGGTGTGTTTCGTGTTTATTACACACGAGAGTCGATGGAATTGTTATTAGGAGATTGATTATTTGCTAAAACATCACATGTACTTATGATAAGATTAAAGTGTGTCTATGTGATTTATTAAATATACCATTGTACCTACTTCCTAAGCATATTTATTTATCTCATTTTACGGTATATAATAATATATTTTGCATATGAATGTAGCGTCATGAAAACAAACTGGCTTTTGTAATACTATATGGTAAGGTAGCATTAATAGCAAGTATCATGTAACCAATTCTTATGTTTGCAACTCTGTATGTCGTTCAATGTAATGCGAATAATACATGCTTGTTTACAATGAAAACGTGTGTTATTATAACTAAGAATATGTTTAATAATATGAAAAGTAGCTGCATTTTGATCAAAATACTGATATTTTTAAAAAGCATAATAAAAAACAGGAAAGTTTGTACCTTGCAATATAAACGCTATAAATAACGAAATAAGTTCCAAGTTTCAATCAATTAACAATATATAAGGAGTGTACGGGATAATATTCTCCAATATATCATGCTCGCGAGTTTTTAAGGCGGAAAATTGAACAGTGCCCCAGGGATGCGAAACACGGAAGAACTATCATAAATAGTTCACTTAAACTGAGTTACGAACAAAAACAATAAGAGAAGCATAAAACGTGTGCCAAGAAAAATATAAAGAAACTGAACACTGCTATATGTACCCTCTAGGTAGAGATAAGAAAGAAGAATCATTAGTGAACGTTGATTTCGTATCATGATTTAGCAAGAGCATTTCAAAATCAGACGTATATAAATCTAAACCGGGGATAATCATTTGCATCCAAAAGACGCACAATCAAATAATTAGATTTTTACTAAGAGCTACAATGTAAATAAGGTTTTTTTTATAGTATCAAGTCACGGATACTCAGCATTCTAGTTTAATCCAGAACGAACTAATTTGATGGTGAAGTAGAGCCGCGTGCAACTGTTTTTTTCCGCATGAACGGACTTGCTTGACAGGAGTTGTAATAATGTCAATGTATCAGAGAAAATCGATGTGGAGTATCAATACCTATTTGTTTATTTAATTCTTTATAGTAAACATGTACATAAGAAAAAAAGGAATAGTATATCCACTTATAAATGCAGTATTAGCGGTCTTATCGATCGAGGCAATATCAGACCAACATACGGCATGGAGATTGAAGACTGAAGAAGAAAGGGCAGTTGTGGTGTACACTATACGTTTAGTATTTCGTGAGGTATGTCGGGTTGGTAGCTACCACCTAACCAACTCATTCCTTCTGTTAATCAAGATCTCCTATAATTATTCACAGCGTATTCACAGCGTTGCGGACCAACTGACCCACTAACCTTTTGAAGACCTAAAATATTTGCAAACTTCAATATTCGTCCCTCGATACTAACATGGATTGATTACGAAACGTGTGACCATTTACACGCACCCCGGGACAAAGTTAATTAAAAACCACCCGGGCTTTTAACGGTCTCATTCGACGCTTCCAGCCAATATCCTGTTAATATAACGCTGGGTTTTGGACGATTTTGTTGGTATTGCCAATATTCCACAAGGAAATTGAATTACTGTAGATTTGGAACGGGCCGTTTTTATTTTCGTCAGGCTGATTTTTAGCTTTACGATTTTCTATACTGTTTTATCTGTCTATATATTGAAGATTTATTATGGAATTTATTTGAGTTATCAATGTAGCGTTGATTGTTGTATCGCACGCACACACTCGCGTCTTTTTTTACGTGCACGGTAATGTGGCCCCACTGCAACCGATGGTAAGTAGAGTGGTGCTCTATGGGATGTCGAAAGATGAGAGATAATTACCACTTTTTTTTTTTTTGGTTTCGCGGAGAAAGTCCCTTATTACCGCCCAGCCTTCGTGGGGGGCGACTGAGCGGTTATGCTGGAGTAACCGTGCCTTACGGCCCGGCGTTGAGCCGCCCGGATTTGATGACGACCTTCGGGCGACCGCCGGGCCGAGTCTCTAACCCGAGTACAACTAACCTATGCACGGCCTACCAGCTAAAACTCCGCGGTGGCCCTCTTCGGCGCATTAGGGACGACTGCGGGCTTCCTCTGATGGAAGTGTCTAAGTATTCGTCCGCAGCCGCCCCTGCGCGGTGCCGCCTTGCGGCCCGTCTCCTATGGGGGGGGGGCTCAGAAGCCCCACGCACCGAAAAGATGCCTCGGCGTCTACGGCAGCATGAGGCCAACTACACACTGCCGTCCATCCCGGGGTCAACCGAAAATGTGCAAGGATGCACAAAATGCACTAGGGCGGACAGCCCCCTGCTGCCCGCCGACGACCCCCTTCGTGGCCCCTATTAGTCGCCTCTTACGACAGGCAGGGGATACCGTGGTGGAATTCTTCAAACGCCCCCATTCCACAGGGCGGGGAGATAATTACCACTTGGCAGTCGAAATAATTTAAGCCAATACGAATATTGTAAGCGAAATAGAATATTTCAAGAAACTATGCCATAAATGAGTTTATGGCAAGAATCAAGATACAGTTCATAACATAAACGTAAGCCCACATCTTTATATCATAATGGTTGGTAAAATTGAAACACATATCCATGGTTCGTTGTGCTTACTTTCATCTTCTGATATAAGATTAGAGATAGACTGCCATAACGAAAAGAAACAACAACATTGGACAGATACGTCCCACCTTAGAATTAAATTGGTATTCAAATTAAAAATTGAATAAATCCGTAATAAATAATAGTTTTGTGGACAAAAACTTTTTAATACAGATAGGTATCTAAATGAGCAAATATAACATTGATTGGACATACGTGGGCCAAATGGCTGATAAAATTAATTATATTGCCGTGGCATTAGTAGTGATGACGTTTACCCAAATGTTAATTATCAATAGGCGACTAACTAACCGCAAATGATGGTCCTGTGATAGGCAAACAACCTGCACTAAATTCAAGCCCAAGCGTGAATGTGTGTTCGGTTTATAGAACCGAAACCGAATAGATTCCGCTAATTTCATTCTTCGGCTACTTTTAAAGTATAATAAAAAGCAAATATAATAGAGTGAGGTAAATACAAACTTTTGTTTCTTCTTATTTGAATATTAAATTGATTAAAAATACCGAATACTACAGACTCGCCTCCTGGGATCATGGGACGAAATGCACTCGGCGGAAAGTGGGTGCAACAATTGTGCCTCTGCCTACGCCTTCGGGAATGAAGGTGTGTTAATTCTAAAACTTAACTCAAAATGAACCAAAATCTTGAAAAGTTATATCGATGAAATAAGAATGACAATATCAAGATTGTGTATAACAAAAATTCTCCGAAATAACATTTTTCGGCAGTGAAACCGAAAAATTTATTTCGTATCCAACACTAGTGACCATATTTTCGGCATAGTAATATCGGTTTTTGTTGCGCTGTATTAAATGCTGCCGGATTATGTTTGATGATTAACTGAGGCTAGAATTATACAACAGGTATTTTGAATTAATAGAAACTGTGTACTGAACTGATTTGAAATTGCGGTAATTATTTAACTGGAAAATTAATTAACATCGTCACAAGGTTTTAATTGAATAAATAATAGTACGAAAGCGTTTGAATTAGAAATGTGTTACATATGAAATTCTGTAATTATTTTCCAAGCTGATAAAACAGTTTGTTACAATATAGTTCAAATACGAAATTCCGAAGGCACTTTCGAAACTGGCAAAGATAAAGACGTTAATGTATACAAAAATCGGAAACTTACTGATGAAAAGAAACTCTTCGTAAACAAGAAGTTGGCCGGTGCACTCTAGTCCGTAAGCCATCCTAATAACGCTCATAACACGAGATAAAAGTTTCACTAAGGGTTTGTTTAAAGTTCTCCGAGACTTGCCCACGGGACGCCGATTACTTACAACTTCCTTTAACTTTGCCGTTCAACATTTACTTTGGATTCAAGTGCTTCTTTAAACGATATTGTATATTTCCGCGGAAGTATTCGGAGTATACACTAGTTGCTTTGTATTTTATAACAGAAGACTGATTCTGATATAAACACATAGTTAGAGATATTGTAGATGCATTGTTCAAGGAACAGGTGGTATTTTCAACAATATTATAGACCGTAGGAAACGTACCTGCAATAGTGTTACTTTATGTTGTTTTTTTGTTAGATAATGATATCAAATATGTATATTTTAGCTACACAAATATTTTTTACAAACCAGCTTTGCTAAGTAGAGTATGGTAGTGATAAATTTAGAAAGAGAAAACATTTTCAACTAGTAAAAAAAAACCTTTAAATATGTTAAAGAATGCAGATTTAAATCCGTTTAAAGAAAGCCATTTGCTAATTTACCATCTCTAAGTAACCTTCGACGACAATAAAAACAATCCGTTAAAAATATATTTTTGAATTGTGTTTCACTTCATATCCTCTTCTTATATCTTAAGACACAAGTGAAACAAATAGCCTACGATTTTTGCCGAAAAACAATTTGACGTTCAGAAAGTTGCTTTAAGCCAAACAAGAAAACTAAGTTGACGAAATTCACTTTGTTGCGGCTGAGGATTGCGCTGGATTTGTGCCTGATGTATCGCAGATCTTCCCTTTTATCTTACAAATTTCGTGTATAAAACAAACATTATTAAAATATCAACGCGGGAAGTAATTTTACTTATTATAAGTATGTTCTTCTATACGCATTTATTTTTCAAAACTACTAGTCTAATTTTTCTTAAACTTCATTCATGTCAGGATTTCAAGCACTTTTGCTCATTGGATTTTATGGTCACGCAGACGAACAATATATTTTAAAATTAAATTGGTTTTATTGCTAAGAAATAATATAAAAATTTATAAACACTTACCGTCTGTTATAAATGGGTATATGGCGCGTAGCTCCGCCTCGTACGTTTCTAAGGAGACGGCGGGAGCTATGCGGGGAAGATAGTCGTCCTCCGGAGACCTTTCCGATCCATAGCCCTGGTCAAACCCAGGGTCTTGCAACTTCCACACCGGCTCCGCTTCTGAACCTTAAAAGAAAGACAACGAAATAATTTTGTAAATATTTTATCATATTTGAACCTCTTTATTCGAAAGCTCTTAATTCAACTAATATAAAAAAAAAAAACAAATTTAAATTTCGTGATATTGGAACACCTAAATTATAACCCAGCAACTAACCTACCGTGAAACCACATGTATTTATTATATCGACCTATATTAGCTACTAGCTTTTGCTCGCGGCTCCGCCCGCGTCATAAAGTTTTTCAGGCTAAAGTTTTCCGTTATAAAAATAGTAGTTTCCCGGGAGCCTATGTTCTTCCCAGGGTCTCAAACTGTCTCCATACCAAATTTCATCTTAATACGTTAGGTAGTTTTGAGTTTAACACGTTAAGGCAGACAGATGCAGCGGGGACTTTGTTATATTATTTAGAACTTTTAAGTGAAACAATCCCGTCATACATCATTGTTGCATAACTTTAACCGTTTACGCAGCGCAGGCAACGGAAGCTCTCAAAACTCATAATTTTCCCCGTTTTTGCAACATGTTTCATTACTGCTCCGCTCCTATTAGTTATAGCATGATGATATATAGCCTATAGCACTCCAGGAACAAAGGGCTATCCAACGCAAAAAGATTTTTTCCGTTCAAACCGGTAGTTCCTGAGATTAGCCATTACTGCTCCGCTCCTATTGGTCATAGCGTGATGATATATAGCTTATAGCGGTCCACAAATAAAAGGCTATCCAACACAAAACGAATTTTTCAGTTGAAACCGGTAGTTCCTGAGATTAGCCATTACTGCTCCGCTCCTATTGGTCATAGCGTGATGATATATAACTTTGAGCACTCCACAAACAAAGGACTATTCAACACAAAAATATTTTTCAGTTCGAATCGGTAGTTCCTGAGATTAGCCATTACTGCTCCGCTCCTATTGAATATAGCGTGATGATATATAGCCTATAGCTCTCCACGAACAAAGTGCTATCCAACGCAAAAATAATTTTTCAGTTTGGACCGGTAGTTCCTGAGATTAGCCATTACTGCCCCGCTCCTATTGGGTATAGCGTGATGATATATAGCCTATAGCACTCCACGAATAAAGGGCTATCCAACGCAAAAAGAATTTTTCAGTTTGGACGGGTAGTTCCTGAGATTAGCCATTACTGCCCCGCTCCTATTGGGTATAGCGTGATGATATATAGCCTATAGCACTCCACGAACAAAGGGCTATCCAACGCAAAAAGAATTTTTCAGTTTGGACCGGTAGTTCCTGAGATTAGCGCGTTCAAACAAACAAACAAACAAACAAACAAACAAACAAACAAACAAACAAACAAACAAACAAACAAACAAACTCTTCAGCTTTATATAATAGTATAGATTGTGGGGAGCATGAACCAACCTACTCAAATACAAGTATCCGGAAATCTTCACAATTAGTATTTTAAGTCTACTAAAAACATTAAATTATGTAAATGTTATACAATAATCACATATAACACAGGCGTGTTCAATGTATTATGTATGAAGGAATGGCTGGTAAAATATCGGTTCGCGTGCTTTAGATAAGTTTGCCGGAGAATGTACGCTTGACGTAATTTACGGCCTACGGATAGTTTCCGTTGGCACACTACCCTAATAACAGGATAGGAAGCGGAACGTCCCCACTAATCCTAAATGATATAGGTCTAGGTCTAATATTAATTTCAGTGCTATTAATATTTTGAATGGTTAGATATGACAGCTTTGAGGACAGGGCGATCAAGATGTTTTAGTTAATAGTTATGTAAGTTTGCTTTGTCAAATTATTATATATAGATTTTACTTGCGACTTCAACCCCGTGAAGGACTTTTCTAGAATAAAAATTCTATGTCCTTTCCAGTATCTCAAAATATCATCATACCAAATTCGTTCGGTCGTTTCGGGTTTAACGGGTTCAGACAGACAGACACGGCGCGGGGTTTTGTTTTATAATATGTAGGTAAAGATAAATATGCATTTATAGTAAAAAAAATGTTAAAGTGTCGAGTTCCCATACAATATTTTCTCTTATGGCAACCATATTATGATGATGAGAGGAAACTTAAGTGTAGCCGCTTAAGTTTGACATTATTAGATATTTGACATATACTCAAAATTTTATCGTATAAAAAATACACAGTGTGACACATATCAAACGCAAAATATCGCCATATTAATTTACATAGTTTGTAGGCCCGTGATTGTTCCACAATACGTTTTGATAAATATCAAAAGCCCGTACGAAACCATTCTATTGAAAATGGCACAATGCAGCCAATCACGGCGCAATAACTTGGCACGTATAATGCATTTATAAAATTCATAGTCACAAAGCGTTTGAACTAAATAAATCGTAATGATTTAAATATTTACACGAATATTAGCAATCGAAATGCAACTTTTTTTCGGATTGCCAGTCCAGCACGTAAGAATGAAGGATGCAGTCTACGAATCTTCGAAAATTAAAAAAAAATTAAAATCGCGGTTAAATCCGAAAAGTATTTCGATAAATAAATTGTTTTTATAACCTAATTACACGAAGATTATTAACTGAATAAAAAGTTATTAAATTATTCCGGCTATTGTAATGTGATATTTGAATAATTCAAATAAAATTGGCTATTAATTTGGACTATACAAACGCAAAAGTTTTGTGTACACGGTGACGTCATGCGGGCGAAATCTGATAATATTTTAATTCATCTGTTGACATAGAAAACGTTTATAAATAACTTATCAGATTAAAATATAAATAAACTTTAAATATTGATGATTTAAAAACGTCCGAAAAACAATTTAATTAATGTAATTCGGCTTATCTAAAGTGGTACGAATTACGAGAAGTATTTTTAATTACCGTTCGTGTCCAATAAATTAAATGATATTTGGACGTGTAAATTAAATTTTCCCGGATTACGCGCTGGAGCGAGGGGAATAAATTTTAATCAATAACCGTAGTGCTCTTACGATATCAATTTTTCTACCTACGTATCCATCACTGTCACATTTTACAGTATAATTTTATTGACATGAAATATATACCATACGAAATGCCTCAGTGAATTTCCATTTCGTAAAGTATTTTTTATATTTGAAATATACATATGTTTTCATAAAATATTTCTACATACCTTTCTTTTTGACGCAGTGTTTTAAACTAATAATGTATAAACGATACAATATAAGATTAATTTTCTACGTTAAAGAAATATTTATTAAAACATTACGTAATATAAAAGAAATTAATTAAAAATATCAAAAAATCAACCCGAACTTTAACCACGATTCATTGATAATGTACATTTGAAATAATAATAAATACCAAGGTAACATTCGAGACCCTTCACTATGTTCGTAGACAAATATGTGCGAATTACTATTCCTCGAATAATATTATTGCCGCAGACAGAAGGCAAATATTTGGAGATTGTTCAATATTTCATACATTTACAATTATACAACTAGATCAACTACATATACATGAGTTTAGCCATGTGTGATCAATTTATGCATATGGGTTATTCTTAGTTAACTTAAGGCGATACCTCAAGGTCCATTTTCATACATTTTGTTTCGGCTTTAATCTGGGTAACTAAACAAGTATTGGCAAGTAAAGAATTTAAATTCACGTCTAGTTAGTGATTAGTTCTCGCAGTTGAAGAAAAAATGTAAAAATAATTAATAATTATGGATATTTCTGCCTTTAAAATTTCGTCATATTAAATTTTAAAGGCCGAAATATCCATGATTATTAATTATTTTACGTTTTCTTTCAACTGCGAGAATCACTAACTAGACGTGAATTTAAATTCTTTACTGACAAAATGTATGAAAACTCCTTAAACCTATTTACGTTGCTTCGTTGGTGAAATGTCAGATTTTCATTGAAGTCATGTAGCCATATGCCTAATTGAAGTTTAGTCATTTTTAGCCTGACTCATTGCTCTGGGTGTACGCGGGGAAGAGGGGTACTTTTTCGGTTTAAAGTTAATACAAGAAATAGTTCTACATTTTATCATAAGCGAAGAATTTTATTTTCCAGCCAAACTACATCTCTTTATAGTAAATTCTACACTATATTGCGATAATAAATTTTCAATCCTATTCACTAATACATAAAGAACATATCGATTTTATCACAATAAATCACATGTATTGAATATTGTTTTTGTTAATTAACAAGTTTAGCCGACCAGTCGCGTAAATAAACAGTTTTTTTTTGTTAACCCCTTTTTACTCGACGGCGCGATCTGTCGTGCCGCGCCAATAGCAGGCCGCAAACCATCCACGGCTGAATAAAAAAAGGGGCAACTTATCCGGGTTTTCCTCTGTCGTCAGTCATAAGATTAAAAGTCGGCGCGCGTAGGCTTATCGTGGCCGTGCTTTCTGTTTCACCTGCACATACGTGTTGAATAATGGAGCCGGATTATGAAAGCTTTTCTCCTCTTGCAAAATAGATGTGCGTCTTAGCAAGACGTAAAAAGTACTGCGTGTCAGATTTGTTAGACGTTCCTAATTGGATTACTTTATAGGAGCTGTATTAAGGTATTTAAATGTATTTTACGACATACAGACGGACGGACAGACTAAATCTGTTATAGTTAAAACTTATTTATTTTACTGTAGGGATCATAAGCGCCGTACAATATTAATAATAGAATGCACTAGCATTATATCTATACTTCTATACTAATATGATAAAGGAAAAAGTTGTAAGTTTGTTTGTTTGATTAATCTCTAGAAACATTTGACCAATTTTGAAAATTCTTTCACTAATTACTATTTATATCCTGGGAATTTCTAAAGCGGGACTTTTATCCCGAAAAACCTTTTTACACGCGGGAGGAGCCGTGGGCAAAAGCTGGTAAAGCATATAAATTCGTTAGCAAACATTATAATTAAAATTCTCACGTAGTCACACTAGTAAGACTTATCATATAATGCTCAGTAATAAAATAGGGTTTCCAGCAGTTTTTGAAAATTGTTGTGTGATCGCAGACATCTATACTAATATATAAAGCTGAAGAGTTTTTGTTTTAACGCGCTAATATCAGGAACTACTAAGCCGATTTTGATTTTTTTCACGAATAGGAAGCTACATTACTCCCGTGTGCTATAGGCTACTTTTTATCCCAGCAAAACCTATTCTCTCGGGCAAAATATATTAATTATTATCTCCGCCAAAATATATTATAAGGACGCATACAGATTCTCACATACGTGATACAAACGCACTACACGCTTATTACATAAATTGCAATCTGATAGTAAACACGAGGCACTACCTAAAGCTTACACCACAGACCACAGAACTTGATTCCTTTGTGTATTACATAGCTATGCATGTAAGGATGAAGGACTTCGCAACAATAGTTTCACACTGCACTATGATTTCTCAG